>NC_044038.1:172009342-172317637 GCF_901765095.1 Microcaecilia unicolor | reverse complement strand
AAATCCCTGTAATCCTGTAGTTCCCTGTGATAGGCTCTTTCAGAACATATGTCCTATTCCCTGTGTCTTATGGGACTCTTTCTATTGACTTGCCTTGTTCTCTATGCATGCTGGGCTAGTTGCCCCCCACTTTCCATCAGGTAAGAGTTAGTCTGCAGCATATCTCCTCTGTGAACTGAAACTGCCTATGTTGTATTTTGCTGTATGATCCCTTTGATGTTTTTTCCCTAGGCAATAAATCAAGTGAAATAAATCTAAACCTACTGTGACACTATCAAAATGTTACCAGTGTAAACGTATAAACAGCATCTCTACTCAGCCTGTTGTTGAATTTCTCCCAGCTTCTTTTGCTTGAGATAGCTGGTCGAGAACAAGAGTCCCAGGCTGCAAGGCAAAACTTTTGTCCAGCACATCTAAACTGTAATTTATTTTTCCTTGTTTGGTTACTGCATTAAAGATTTTGGTCTTAAACTGAATACGAAAAGCTATTGAAAGCCAGTGGTAAAGGACGAAGACTAGGGTTATATGATCGTATCGTTTGGAATGGGTGAGAGCTCACAAGGCTGTATTTGGTAAGGCCTGTAGATGACATAAGGAGGTTGCTGGCAGTCCTGAGTTTACAGTATTACAATAATCTAACCTAGAAACAATGAAAGCATTATACTGAAATGTTTCCTGTGATGATTTATCTAAAATTGGTTGGCTAATGCAGAACTGATAAAGGTGAAAAAAGTAACCTTGGTCAGAGATGCAATTTGTTCTTTCAAAGACAATTCTTGATCCAAGATATTTAAAAGATGAAAGTAGGGCAATTAGCTGACTATATGTGGGGAAAGTGAAGAAGCTAGTGATTTATCTGTGATCCAGGTGGCCACTGTCTTGGTGTGATTAAGATTAAGGTTATTCTGTCTTGACCAAGAAGATCTTGATGACAAAGCAGAGAGTTAAGTTTAGTTAGATTAGGGGAAAGAGTGCGAAAGATGATCATGATATCATCTGCATAGTAACAGGGGCATAGCCAGAAAACAGATTTTGGGTGGGCCTAGGCAAGAAGTGGGTGGGCACCAAGTGTTCTCCCCCCCCCCCCCCAAAAAAAAATATATCTCATCTGGCGGGAAAACACTTCTTTCCACCTTGGCAGTCTGCAGCAGGCATGTGCTGAAATCTGAGCATGTGCAGGCGCTGGTATCGTGGAGAGTAGCTTTTTCGTTACTATCGGGGGAAGTCTTCAGCTGACAGAGCTTGGGGCCACTTAGGGCTCAGGCCCACCCAACAGTAGCACACATTTAAATGTGTGCTACTGTTGGGTGGGCCTGAGCCCTAAGTGGCCCACCTGTGGCTACGCCACTGCATAGTAAAAAGCTTGCAGGCCAAGGTCTTGAATCAGTGAAGTTAAAGGGTTAAGGAACAAGTTAAAACAGTAATGAGGCAAGTACTGAACCCTGGGGGACATCACAGGGAACAGGGAAACTATTGTTCTGTCTGAAAATTGTACTAGGGCTGAATACCTAAATTTAGGATTCTAAAAATGAGTGGCAACAGTGTGGATTTAGGGTGGGGAATAAAGTTAGAATCTAGTCAAATGAATGGGAACCCTACATTTAGGAGCATAACTTGTAACCACTTAAATGTAGGTGATTAAAACTAGGAGATAAATTAAGGTACCACAACTTGAGAGCTCAGACTTTTTTTTTTTTTTTTTACATATTGGGCCTATAGTCTTACAGAAATTGGAAACAAAGATAAATAATAATAATCTTCATATCGTCAACTAGATTGTAAAGTACTCCAATAAATTTGACTGAATTCCGCCTGTAGTATTTCTTTCAAATCCTTTTTATTGAAATTTAAAAATTAAATAACAATCCTGCTTATTTTCGAAGGAGAAGGGCACCCATCTTCTCACACAAATCAGGAGATGGGCGTCGTCCTCCTAAGGTGGCCCAAATCGGCATAATCAAAAGCCGATTTTGGGCATCCTCAACTGCTTTCCGTCGCAGGGACGGCCAAAGTTCAAGGGGGCATGTTGGCAGTGTACCAAAGACGGGACAGGGGCGTGGTTAACAGATGGGCGTCCTCGGCCGATAATGGAAAAAAGAAGGGTGTCCCTCATGAGCATTTGGCTGACTTGGTCCATTTTTTTTTCACGACCACGCATCACAAAGGTGCCCGAACTGACCAGATGACCACCAGAGGGAATCGGGGATGATCTCCCCTGACTTCCACAGTGCACTTCAAAAACTTTTGTCTTGTTTTTTTTTTTTTTTTTTAGAGTATGTCCTTCGCTATGCCTCCGGCAGTTGAGGACGTCCAAAATGTGTATTTTTCTGTGAGAAGGACATCCATGCCTTTGCTATGCCTCTGACACCCTCTTTATTTATTTGGATTTTGGATCATGAGTAGCAGCAGTGGGATTTGAACCGGCCACCTCTAGATTACAAGACCAGTGCTCTAACCACTAGGCCACTCTGCCACTCCTCCACTCTGCTCCACTCCCTTGAAATGTAGCCATCCCTGTGGGGGGCAGTTGAGGACGTCCAAAATGTTTGAAAGAAGGACATCCATGCCTTTGTTATGCCTCTGCTGACCCACACATACCTCCCCCCCAGGGACTTGCATACTGCCCCCCCCCCAGGGATGGCCAATTTTCAAGGGACTGGAGTGGCAGAGTGGCCTAGTGGTTAGAACACTGGTCTTTGAATCCAGAGATGGCCGGTTCAAATCCCACTGCTGCTACTTGTGATCCAAAATCCAAAAAAATAAATAAAGAGGGTGTCAGAGGCATAGCAAAGGCATAGACGTCCTTCTCACAGAAACATCCACATTTTGGACATCCTCAACTGCCGTTGCAGGGAAGGACGTCCTCAACTGCTGTTACTTCCCCCGCCTTAGGAAGGAAATCGTGTGCAAATGAGCTAAAAGCGAGCAGCTCATTTGCATGCAATTTCCTTCATGCATGCCCGTTCCTTTCCGGATCAGTAAGGGAAGGGCCTTTTCCACTCAGTTAGTGGGACCAGTGCACTACGAATGCTGGCTCCTCCCACGACCAAATGGCTTGGATTTGGTCGTTTCTGAGATGGGTGTCCTCTGTTTCCATTATCGCCAAAAACCGGGGCCAACCATCTCTAAGGTCAACCTAAATTTCATGATTTGGGCGTCCCCAACCGTATTATTGAAACGAAAGATGGACATCCATCTTGTTTCGATAATGCGGGTTGCCCCGCCCCTTTACAGGGCCGTCCTTAGAGATGGGCACCCCTGTTCGATTATCCCCCTCCAAGTCACATCATGACTCTGAATTACATAAAATATACAAGCAATTTTATAGAAATAATTAACCAGTTAACCTTTTAGCTAAAGTAATCCCAAAACCCAACCTTTCCCTACCTCCCTGTAAGATCGACCACTACAGTAGAAATCATAAATGAATACTTAAAAGAACATTAGATACCCAACAGATAATAATAATCTGAGTGATAAAACAATTGCTAGAATATGATTTCTTCTTTACCAGCGAAGTGATAATATCTGTCAGGGATCCAGTAACTCTATAGCCTGCAGTATTTATTTAAAATATTTATAATCTGAGCTGTCTGCAGTTCCAGGCAGCATACAGATTTACATACACAGTATTTACCAAAAAGACAGGCAAAACAATAGTATTTGCAAGCCTGACCTCCAACAGCAGTCTATTCCATTCAAATACTGCAGCCAATGTAAATGATTCTTTTACGAGTTTCAATGTACTGATATTCCTGAGCGCAAGGTGGCTGAAGTCTTTTACAGGATTCAGATTGCAAAATTCAGGTAGGAATGTCAAACTTTGAGAAAAAAAAAGAAGTTGAAGTATCTTCAGGGAAGATTTTTCCATATAAAACATAGTACCTTAAATTTCACTCTCCAAAAAAAAAAAATGGGAGACAATGCAGAGAACAGGATTAATATGATTGAAACAGGATTTATAATCCATTTAATTTCCTAAAAGCCATTACTCAACAGTTCTTTGTTCTTGTATCTGTAGAAACCATACAAGGAGAGACTTGCTGACCTGAACATGTATACCTTGGAGGAAAGGAGAAACAGGGGTGACATGATATAGATGGTCAAATATTTGAAAGGTATTAATCCACAAATGAACCTTTTCTGGAGACGGGAAGGCGGTAGAATTAGAGGGCATGAATTGAAGTTGAAGGAGGGCAGACTCAGGACTAATATCAGAAAGTATTTTTTCACAGAGAGGGTGGTGGATATGTGGAATGCCCTCCCGCATGAGGTGGTGGAGATGAAAACGGTAATGGAATTCAAATGCGCGTGGGATAAACCCTTACGAGAAAAACTACACTAGCTTCCACTTAAAGAATGCATCACGTTCAAAATATGCTCCATAGTCCACAAAATCATTCACGGAGATGCACCAGCCTACATGTCAGACCTGACAGACTTACCACCCAGGAATGCCAAAAGATCATCCCGCACATTCCTCAATTTGCACTACCCTAACTGCAAAGGTCTAAAATACAAACTAATGCACGCATCAACCTTTACCTACATGAGCACACAGTTATGGAATGCACTACCGAATAACTTAAAAACGATTTACGAACTAATGAACTTCCGCAAACTGCTGAAGACCTATCTCTTCAACAAGGCATATTACAACGACCAACCAATGTGAACACACACAACTCCTCTACATATATTCAGAACTGTCTTCAATCTCTGCTTATTATACTATTATTTTGTTATATCACTATCATATTGCCCAAAATCCCTCTGTAACACTAAATGTCTAATTTCTAATACCTTTCCATTATTCAAGATGAATTGTAAGCCATACTGAGCCTGCAAAGAGGTGGGAAAATGTGGGATACAAATGCAATAAATATAATATAGTAACATAGTAGATGACGGCAGAAAAAGACCTGCATGGTCCATCTAGTCTGCCCAAGATAAACTCATATCTTGAATTTGTACCTGTCTTTTTCAGGGCACAGACCGTATAAGTCTGCCCAGCAGTATTTTTTTTTTTTGTTACATTTGTACCCCGCGCTTTCCCACTCTCATGGCAGGTTCAATGCGGCTTACATGGGGCAATGGAGGGTTAAGTGACTTGCCCAGAGTCACAAGGAGCTGCCTGTGCCTGAAGTGGGAATCAAACTCAGTTCCTCAGGACCAAAGTCCACCACCCTAACCACTAGGCTACTCCTATTTCCCGCCTCCCAACCACCAGTCCCGTCTCCCATCACCGGCTCTGGTACAGACCGTATAAGTCTGCCCTCCCCTATCCTAGCCTCCCAACCACCAACCCCTCGTTTCCGAAACCAATGAAACTGGCGCTAGCATGTGGGGTTTTTTTTGTGTGTGTGTGTGTGTATGTGTGAGGGTGCGGTGTGTGTGCAGGTTGTTGATGTGTGTCTTTTTTTTGTTTTTTGCTTGGGGGTTGGGGGATGTGCTGTGCTGTGCTGTGCTGGCAAAGTGGGTCGGATTGGTGTGTGGCTTTGAGGGTGTGTTTCTGTTGTATTGTGTGTGTGTGTGTGGTTTTGTCTGTCAAGGTTTGTGGAGGGGGGGGGGTCTTTCTGTTGGTGAAATGTAAATGTGGTTGTAGGGGGGTCAGTCTTTGTTGGGTTTTTTTTTGTGTTGTGCTGAGGCAGCAGTGTTGTTTTAGATGGGCGGAAGGTAGAGGAGCACGTTCTTTGTCTGTTGGTATTTTTTGGCTGTTTCAGGGCTGCTGTAGGGGAATGCTGGAAGAGAAATGTGCTGTTGGAAGCAGCGCCATCTTTTTCCATTGGGCTGGGGTTCTGGGCATCCTGGAGGTGGGTGACGGCTTGTCTGAGGACGGGGATGGTTGTTTTAAGTTGGCGGGAGAAGAGCACGGTCTCGGGCTGTCGGGGGGTGATCCGGTATGTTTGGTCCATTTCAGGCCAGCTGCAGGGGAATGCTGGAACATTTATGTGCTGCAGGAATCAGCGCCGTCTTTTTCCAGGTGCTCGGGGAATCCCCGAGGTGGGAGACTGCTTGCCTGAGGCTGGGGATGGTTGGGCACGTCCTTGGCTGCTTCGGCAAAAGGGGAAGAGGAAGGGGGTGGGGAGTTACCTGCAGCCGCCTGAGAAACCATGTATTCTTTGTTTGTTTTGTATTATTAGTTTGCATTTCTGTTGAAGAAAGAGTGGATGCCTTTCGAATGATGGAGGTGGTGCGTCGGTGTTCGGTTGTTTCGTTAGTTTGGCAGCCAGTCTGCAGCGATTCCTAGGCAGGGAAGGAGTACTCCTTCCCCTTCCTTGGTCGCTGCTGGCTGGGTCGCGGGTAATCCTTCCAGCTGGGCCGCAGCTTGTCCTGTTCGCCCACGTCCCAGATGGTGACGGGCACGTTGTTTTCCGGCTCCTCTGACTCCATGTCAAGCGATCCCAAATATAGTCTGTGCTATAGGCCCTCTGGCACTCTTCAGTACTGGCATTAGGCATTTAAAAATTTCTCCCCCCTCCCCCGGTCTATTTTTGCACATACCCACAGCAGGAATATTCTTCTCTATTTCCAGCGGTGGTTCTGTGCTCTCCGTGCTGCACAGATAATGAGCCATTCTGCTGGGGAATGCTCCTCCCTTATTGTCACGTAGTTTCCTCTGATTGGTCCGTCTTACGTTGCCTAGTGTTGCCTGGGAACGGTGTTGTGATGGTCCTTTGTGTTTCAGAATGTTGAGGGTGTTTTTTCTGATTGGTCTGTCATGTGAGGGCGGGGCAGAGAGACATGGTCAGTGTTGTGGCTTCACCACCATGAATCCATGAACCCTTCAGTGAGTGACTGAGTGACTTCAGAACGTTGTCTTCAGAATGTTGAGGGTGAGTTTTATTATAGTAGATATAATATAAACACAAAGGAATTCTGTTTAGAAGGAATGGTTCTGCGGAATCTTAGCAGAGATTGGGTGGCGATGCCGGTAATTGGGAAACAAAATGGGAGCCGGGCAGACTTCTATGGTCTATGCCCTGAGAATAGATAAGGATGGACTGGAGTGTAAATTTTAAGGGGCTTCGACGTTAGCTTCAAAACTTAGTACAAGAACAGTGTTGGGCAGCCTTCTATGGTCTGTGCCCTGAGAATGGCAAGGAATAACCAAACTCAGGTATACATATAAAGTATCACATACCATGTAAAATGAGTTTATCTTGTTGGGCAGACTGGATGGACCATACAGGTCTTTATCTGCCATCATTTACTATGTTACTATGAATAGGCTTGGAAATCATATCACCTTTCAGTGGCTCCACTAGGTGGTGCTCAAACACAAAAGTAAAAAGACGTTACACAGTATGGTAAAGTTTTTAATGAAATTACACATGGCTACCTCTTAGATATGCATGCCTTAAACTTGATGAATTTGATATTTATTACATTTGTACCCCGCGCTTTCCCACACATGGCAGGCTCAATGCGGCTTACATAGTAACAAAAAAAAAATTACAAAGTCGTAAGAAGAATGTACAATTTGTAGTAAACGTAATATTAATGGGGTTAACGGATAAGTAAATTGAACATAGGAGGAATTGGGTAGAGAAGGAAACAATCAAAATGTGCTCCCCCACCTTGGGCTCTGACCCCCTCCCTCCTCGAGGTCTGGCTACGCCCCTGCTTAGGGTGATCTTAATGTGGCCAAACAACTAGAAAAGGTGATGGCAAAAGTCAGGATGTTTGGGGTACACAGGGAGAGGAATGGCTACTGGAAAAAGGTGTTGATAGTGCCTTTGTATAACTCTCTAGTACGACTTAATTTAGAATACTGATAAGATTATGGAGACCAGAGTGCTCAAAGATGAGCACCCCCCCCCCCCCCCCCCCATTATAGAATTAGCATCAAATGGCGATTTTGGCACCAGGACTTAGGCCTGCTGAAACCAGGTGTAATTCCTGGCACCCAATTTGGGCATGCATCCCCAGTATTCTATAACACTGCGGGCAAATTTTAGGAGCGCCTCTGACCTGCCCATGCACCTCCTATGAGCCACGCATTATGGGATTTGGGTGCATATTGGTATAGAATAGGGTATAGCAAGGTGTGCGCCAATTCAAATTGGTGCCAATTAGCACTCAATTATTAACCCTAATTGGCTCAGCCAGTTTCATTGGTCGCACATCTTGGATTGGCGCCCAATTTTGGGCACTATATATGGAATCTGGGGGTAAATGTACAGGACATGGGTGTCTTTCAGTGGAACGAAAGCTCTAGAACAAGGAGTCGTGTAGGCTGAAGAATAATATTTCTTTACAGAAAGGGTGGTAGAAAGACAGACTATCTGAATTCAAGAAAGCATAGGAAAAGCATAAAGGGTTGTAAAGCTTAGCAGTCGATGAGGATTTGCAGACCTAGTAGGCCATATGGCCTTTATCTACTACCATTTATAGTGTTGTGATGCCACTTACTCCCCAGAATGAATGTGTGTGTTGCTGAAGCATATTGTACTGTTTAACAGTTACATAAACTGGTGTCGCTCACCTCATCATCTGATAAAACCGAGGCCAGTCTCCATTGTGGACACTCTTGTGCTTCTCATAATGGGTTTCTGTTAGTTACACCCTCTGCACCACTTAGGCAACCCTTCCTCCCTTGCTCAGTGCTCTGATTTTGAACTTTACTTAAAACTTAATGAGACCTTGCACTTGCCCCACCCAAGCATGAGTATTCCTGCTTTACTTCAGAAGATAGCACAATGAAACCATTGATAGGCTCAGCCTAAATGTACAAGTTACAGAGGGCTCTGGTGTTTGCTGTGATTGAATAGCCAAGGGCATGAACACAAGAGGGAACCTATTTTTAAAACACATCAAACAGCAGGAAGCTTCTCCCAAGATAGCGCCCAGGGCTTGTCTCATGTTTATAGAACCAAGTATACACTAAAGGATAGGAAAAGATTCTGGATAGACTGAATCCCACTGGAATCTTTTCTCCTCCCTACCCACAAAATATGCTTGTCTGTGTCTTTCTTGGCAATTGCATTTTTAGGTGCTGACCTCACTGCCACCCCCCCCCCCCCAGGGTCCTTTTACTAAGGTGCTTTTGATTTCTTTTGGAATGAGATTCCACCATTTGGATCCTAGATGACCAGATCCAGCTGTATAACAGTCTTGTCTGTTACATTTATACAACTAGGTAGATGTAATAGCAGCTATTCTCTTGATGTTGGCTTTGCATTTGTAGCTGACAGGACATTTAGGCTCGTCATATAGGCTGGTGCTGTAACAAACAAAATTCTGAATATTAATGTGCATGTTTTAAACATAATTCAACCTCTGGGAGCCAATGTAATGCAATGAGTAAAGGAGAGTGGCCTTATTACATTTTAGTGTCCCATAAATTAATCGTGCTGCTGTATTTTGTGCTGTCTGAAGTAATTGAAGTATAGATGCTTTGCTTCCTGCATCTATTGCAGTACAATCACAACTTTTTTTGTACTGGCACCTTTTTTCTGTTTTTCCATTCTGCCCCCTGCAAATCTAATATTTACAAAAGTCACAGCGCGAACCAGCGGTAGTGAAACCAGCAAGCAGGCAGGCTCGCCTCGTCACTTCCCTGCCCTCTCTCAGCACAGCATCCCGCCTTCCTCTGATGTAATTTAATTTCCGCTGTTGCTTTTTATTGTTAAACTAGTAAAAAAGGCCCGTTTTGGTAGGCAATGAAACAGGCGCTAGCAAGGTAATCCCCCACCCTCCCTTGCTGTCTCGCTCTGTCCCCTCCGAGACCCACGCCCCCTTCCCTCCCTTCCTTCTGAGTTCCAGACCCCCTCCCTTCCTTCCAGTTCAAGGCCCCCTCACGCCCCTCCCTCCGATTTCAACACCCCCCCCCGCGTTACTTACCCCCCCTGCCGCGACCCTCTGGACCCCCCTTCCCGCCGAAAACCCTTCCCCGCCACACACCTGTGCTGACGTGGAGCTCAACCCCCGACAGCCGAAGTCCTCTTCTCGTCTGCGCTGGTGTTGCTTCCTGAATGATCTGATCAAGTTTCTGTGCGTGCTTGCATGCGTCTGACATCAGACACACGCACAGAAACTTGATCAGATGATCATTCAGCAAGCAACGCCGCGGCTGCCGAGAAAAGGACTTCGGCTGTCTGGGGTTTGGGTCCCCCGTCAGCACAGGTATGCGACTGCGGCGGGGGAGGGTTTTTGGTGGGAAGGGGGGTCCAGGGGTAATGCGGGGGGGGGGGGGGTGTTGAAATCTGAGGGAGGGGAAGTCTGTAACTCAGTGAGAGGGGCCTTGAACTGGAAGGGAGGGGGCGTTGGTGCGCCGAGGGGGTTGGGGGGCTTTGGTGATGCGCGATGTTCAGGGGCTCCTGCTCCTTATGTCGTAGCCAATCTGGTGTCTCCTTTCCGGTGACGTCAGCCTGGCTTCAGAGCTTAGCTCAGTAACTCCGAAGGAGCCACGGACACAGGCAGGCCCATTAGAACGTTGTAGGTGAGAATTATTATATAGGATCCCCTTACACAAAGGCAGTCAGGGTATTACATAGCTAGATAAATGGTTAGGTTGAAAAAAAAGACCAGAGGAAAGGGGAAGGGAAAGGAAATGGGACTTGATATACCGCCTTTCTGAGATTTTTGCAACTACATTCAAAGTGGTTTACATGTATTCAGGTATTTATTTTGTATCAGGGGCAATGGAGGGTACATAACAGTCAAACTCTCTATATTGTTCTTTCAGTAGATCTCTCATTGCATGATAATCCAAAGGGAAGTGGGACAACTCTAGTGTGCATGAGTAGCTGGTTTAGAAATACAGTGGGGAAAAGCTATCCTTTCCAACCCTAGATATGTGGGGATTGTGTTTGTTTTTAAGATCAAAGTATGCTGCAGGAATACAAATGCCAGAATGATTTGAGATGGAACTTAAAACAACAAGACACAGTGTTGTCATCTGCTCATTTGATTCTAAACACTGATATCAATTTCACTAAAAAGAGCGTGCCCAACGTGAGGGGAAAAGACAGCAGGGCAAGCAATGCACCAGTGCTGGACGAAGTCTTCAGCTGGTGGGGGTTGGGGACTCCTGCCAGCCAACCAGGAGCCTAGAGGTGGGGCTCAGGGCTCCATAGCCCTACCTAGCTACACCACTGACCCCAAGATCCTTCTCTTCTTTTCTGCACAGAAATACTTCACCCCCTACACTCTACCGCTCCCTTTGGATTTTTAGGCCCAATCCACTAGTGTTCTAAACTGCAAGACTAGGAGGCCAGTGGTGGCCCCTATCGACCCTATGTGGTCTCTGATTTATTTTCCCCAGTACACAATCTCCTCTTACCTTTACCTCAGCCTTGCTGCTAGCATACCTACATAAGTTATTATCTGTACCACACAGCTGTAGGTGAGTTTGAGCTATGTGCTACCCAAAACCCCACTCTGTTCTTACAAGACAGAGAGGACCATGCGGTTCAAACTTATTGCAAGCTATGAGGTGCTGGAAGAAAAAACACAACAGCTGTTCAAAAGGTGGCACTGCAAGCAAACCTCCATAGAAATTATAGGGGGAGATTGAAAACTGGAGGGGGGAGAGCCAACTTGAAGGGGATGAACATGGAGACTGGATGATAGAGAATGACTATTCTGTATGGTGACTGTCTTGGCTCTCACACTGATGATTTTTGACAAATGGGTCCCCATTTGAGCAATAGCGAACATCTCTATTCTAAACCATTTGTCAAGCTTCTCTAGATCCCTCATCAGTGTTTATTACACCTTCTGGGGTGTGTACCCTGATGCAGATTTTGGTATCATTTACAAAGAGGCCACTGCTTGCCCTGGGATTTGTAGTATAGAGTGTTGCTGCTCTTCAGTTTCTGCATAGAATCTTGTGACTCTTTAGGCTTCCGGAATCTTGCTACTCTTTGGGGTTCTACATGGAATGTTGCTACTCTTTGAGATTCCGCATGGAATCTTGTCACTCTTTAGGATTCCAGAATCTTGCTATTCTTTGGGGTTCTACATGGAATGTTGCCACGATTTGGGGTTCTGCCAGGTACTTGTGACCTGGCTTGGCCACTGTTTGGAAAACAGGATACTGGGCTAGATGGACCATTGGCCTTACCCAGTATGGCTACTCATATTCTAAACCTTACCAGACAGCTCTTCTACAATATCGCTTACAAAAATGTTAAAAAGAACCAGCCCATGAACCAACCCCTGGGGCCCCACCACTGATAACATCCATTTCCTCAAAGTGAACTCTATTGACTCCTATCCTTTGTTGCCTCCTACTCAACCACTTTCTGACCCAGTGAGTCACTTTAGGGCCCGTAACAAAGACACTCAGTTTATTGATAAGCAGAGATGGGCTGTCGTTTGAAATGAATGTCGCTACCAGTAATAGTACATCCTCTTTGCGCATAGTGCTCATACTTTCCCCCCTAGGGCATATATCTGAACCGTTGCACATGTGCATCCTGGTGGGATACAGTGCATGAAATAAAATAAAAGTGGGAGGACGACCAAGGATTCCAAAGACTGAAAGAATATATAATAATAAAGATATTTATTGAGGTATAAAGACTCGACACAACATCGTGTTTCGGCCGTTAGGCCTGCATCAGGAGTCTATAATCAAATTTTGAATACATAAATTATAAAAACAATATAAAAGTAGACAACATATATATACGTTTAAATATTTAAAATTAATTTTATAATTTTAAATATTATATAAAAAAGTATGTATAATAACAAATTAGATGCATTTAAGAATGAATATGAATTTAAACGGATGATTAAATTTTTAAGAAAATAAAACATTTAAATTCATCAAAAAATAAAATAAAACCTTCCATATTTAAAAATATGTAAAGACAAAAAATGGTGTGCTTGTATAAAAATGATGTACATATAAATAAATAACAATATGAAAATGAATTCTCATGTCTACACAAAGTAAGAAAGCAGTGTGGATTGGATACATTAAACATGGATAACCAAATGCATTCAAAGGTGAATTTATACACATTAAAAATTAAATGAATCCTCTCATATATTAAAAAAAGGGGGGTCAAACAATGAATAAATATTTAAACACATAAAATGGTGTGCTTATATAAATACAATTTGCACATGAATAAATACAAATATGTCAAAGAATTCACATGTCTAAACACATAAATGATTATAGCACATATATGCATGTGTTTGAAAAAATAAAAATTAAACGAGAGTGATCAATTGATGGCAGATTCAGAAAATTGACGAAAGAAATTAATAAATGGCAGACTCAAAAAATTGATAATGAATGTGGTAACACTGACCTTAATGCCGAATGCTTTTGAGAACTATTTGATGAAGGCAAATCCTCAACAAAGGGAGGTCTGGTTAAGAGGTGAAACAATAATAAAAAAAGTGAGTGAAGCAGCAAGATGAGTGAACATGAATTCTAGCTATATGTTGATTGTTAGAAAAATGATAAAAAAATGACCATATAGCCAGTGAATGTAATGCACATATATATCTCTCTCATCATCAAAGGGCTGGAAATAGTGGTAAACTGGAGCCCTGATTGGGAAAATATGTTGAAAAACATATTGCAAAGTGCCCAAATGAAATATTAAAACATGCACAAAATATGCACTTATATAAAATAAACAATTGGATACAGTGCACACCATGTGCAAGGAGGGTGCACTGTTAACGATGTGTTTTAAATGGAAAAAAAAATTCCAAATGAAAACGACTTGACATTTTCTGGATGCTTATCCCTATTTCTAAATCAGGAACTCTGTCAAAGGCCTTGCTGTAATCTAAATATACCTCAACTCCATTCCTGTTTGTATTTGTTCTGTGTTAACACAGAACAAAAATATTTGTTGAGCAATTCTGCTTTATCATCGTTAGCTTCTACATATTTCTCCCCTCCACCCTTGAGCTTCACAGTGCCAAAGTCCATAGTGCGGCCAAGTGGCTAATCACATAGCAATGATTCCTATCGGATTCTAATCTCTGTATGTGCTGTTCAGACCTCTGAAGTTGACAAAGTATATTCATGTGTGCTGTGTTTATTTTATTTGTTACATTTGTATCCCACATTTTCCCACCTATTTGCAGGCTCAATGTGGCTTACATAGTACCGTAAAGGCGTTCGCCAATTCCGGTATGAATACAGTAATGTTGTGGTAGAATAAGGTTCGTGTGTACAGACACATTAGTTTAACTGCAAAACATCGAAACTGTTCCAGTTCTGCTCATATTACTGTTTGGTACCAGGCTATAATCCACCTATAATTAGATAGAACACAAAAAAACCATTCATGATCATAAAACATTTTAAAACACAAAAACTTTACAAAGCAACATCTTTATCTCATACCTATATAGCAACCTGCCCAGTCCTCCACTACTGGTCAGGTACATAGCATCTTTTAAAGCAAACACTCCTGGATACTTACTCCATAGGCTCTCGGGTACAAGAAAGCCTTCAGCTACCTTTTAAAAATAAAAGTATCAGACAGCGCTCTTAATATCACATCAAGGCACTAAAATCTGGAATTCCTTACCTAAATGCACCGATGATTATTTGTCATTCCGAAGGCTATTGAAAACTAATTTCTTCAGTCCAGCCTTTAAGGAAATAAGCACTCTTCTCAAATAAACTCAAAGCATTAATTTTTACCTCATCCCACCTCCTACTACTCCTGTCTATCCCAGTTAATCCTAGCCCTTTACCTTTTTCCTCCATATTTAAATTATTTAGCTTAAATCACTAAGGGGCCCTTTTACTAAGCTGCGTAATTGTCTACGCATGCCCAACACACGCTAAAATGGAGTTACCACCCAGCTACCATGTGGCTCTTGCGGTAATTTCATTTTTGGCATGCGTCTGAAAAATAATTTTTATTTTCGGATGTGTGTATTGGGCACACGCCAAGTGGCATTTGATGCGCGTAGGTCATTACCGCCCGGTTACCACGTGAGACTTTACCACTAGGTCAATGGCTGGCGGTAAGGTCTCAGACCCAAATGGACACGTGGCAATTTTCATTTTGCTCCACATCCATTTTCAACAAAAATTTAAAAAAGGCATTTTTTACAGGTGCGCTGAAAAATGATTTTGTGCATGCCCAAAACATGCGTCTACACTACTGTACGCCATTTAGTAAAATTACCCCTAAGTGGGTTGTTTACTAAAGCTTAGCTCGAGTTATCTGCAGCAGGGCCCATAGGAATAAAATGGGCCCTGCTGCAGATAACTCGAGCTAAGCTTTAGTAAACAGGGGGTAAGTATTTAATTACATCTGTTCCTAACTCAAGTTTTACTGGTCTAACATTATATGTTGCATTTTACTTTCTGTTAATATATTTTGAACACGTTCATGTTTTTCTAATTGTTATGTAAGCCACATTGAACCTGAGTTCTACTTGGGCTAATGGGGGATATAAATGTCATAAGTACAAATAAATAAAATAAATACCCAGGACGTTGATTCTGGCCTGCAGGACCAGCAAATGAAAAAGCATGTTTTCTGGTCTCCACATAATTAGACTTCACTGAACTACTAAAAAGCCTGCTCCAGAAAGCTCAACATAAGCCCTGGCTGGTAAATAGCACCTTTAACAAAAACTGAGGAGCCCGCTGTTAAATGCAAATAGTCTGTGACACGTATTTTCCTGTGGATTGTACATCAGTGTTCAAAGGGATTTATGTGTGTTCATCCCCTTTGAAAACTGCATAGAAAGTACCTGCTTTTTCTGACAGTATACATAGTAACATAGTAGATGACGGCAGAAAAAGACCTGCACGGTCCATCCAGTCTGCCCAACAAGACAACTCATGTGTGCTACTTTTGTGTATACCCTACTTTGATTTGTACCTGTGCTCTTCAGGGCACAGACCGTATAAGTCTGCCCAGCACTAGCCCCGCCTCCCAACCACCGGCTCTGGCATTGACCGTATAAGTCTGCCCAGCACTATCCCCGCCTCCCACCACCGGCTCTGGCACAGACCGTAAAAGTCTGCCCAGCGCTATCCCTGCCTCCCAACCTCCAGTCCCGCCTCCCACCCACTGGCTTTGGCACAGACCGTATAAGTCTGCCCCGCACTATCCCCGCCTCCAGCCCCGCCTCCCACTACCGGCTCTGCTATCCAATCTCGGTTAAGCTCCTGAGGATACTTTCCTTCTAAACAGGATTCCTTTATGTTTATCCCACGCATGTTTGAATTCCGTTACCATTTTCCTCTCCACCACCTCCCGCGGGAGGGCATTCCAAGCATCCACCACTCTCTCCGTGAAGAAATACTTCCTGACATTTTTCTTGAGTCTGCCCCCCTTCAATCTCATTTCATGTCCTCTCGTTCTACCGCCTTCGTATCTCCAGAAAAGGTTCGTTTGCGGATTAATACCTTTCAAATATTTGAACGTCTGTATCATATCACCCCTGTTTCTCCTTTCCTCCAGGGTATACATGTTCAGGTCAGCAAGTCTCTCCTCATACGTCTTGTTACGCAAATCCCATACCATTCTCGTAGCTTTTCTTTGCACCGCTTCGATTCTTTTTACATCCTTAGCAAGATACGGCCTCCAAAACTGAACACAATACTCTAGATGGGCCATGGGTGCTGTCGGTACCGGGTATCATCGGTGCCATGGGTGCCGTCGGTACCGAGTATCATCGGTGCCATGGGTACTGTCGGTACCGAATATCATCGGTGCGTCGGTACCGAGGAGTATCGATACCAAGAACATTGGTACCATGGTCGGTGTCATGGGTCCCGTCGGTACCGGGTATCATCGGTACCATGGGTCCCGTCGGCACCGGGTATCATCGGTACCATGGGTGCCGTCGATGCCGAGTGTCATCGGTGCCATGGGTGCTGTCGGTACCGGGTATCATGGGCACCATCGACTATCGGTACCAGGTATCATCGCCCATCGGTACCGAGTATCATGAGTGCCATCGGTACCATAGTATCAGGTATCGTCGGTACCGTGGATACATGGGTATCAGGTATCATGGATGCCGTCGGCACATGAGTACCATCGATACCAGATATCATGACCAGGTACCATCGGTGCCATGGGTGCCATTGGTACCAGGTGTCATGAGCACCGTCGGTGCCATGTGTACCATCGGTACCGTCGGTGCTGTTGGTGCCGGATATCATGGGTACCATCGGTACCACATGTCATGGCTACCATCGGTACCAGGTATCATGGGTACCATCGATACCAGATATCATGACTATCATCGGTACCAAGTACCATGGGTACCATTGGTACCGGGGTCCATCGGTACCATGTGTATCATCGGTACCGTCGGTGCCATGGTCTAGCAGTCTGGTTTCGATTCTCTTGCATTTCCAGACTTTGTCCTTGGCTTCGGTACCATTGGATGCCATGGGTGCTACCACCTCCTGCGGCATCTAGCTTTTCACCTGGTCTCCTTCACCGATGCTGCCTCTGGTATGGGTGTTCGCACCCTACTGGGGCAACTTCTCGACCCATAGTAGCCTCCATATCGGACGTGTTTGGATCTGAGCTGCTCTGTTTGAGTAGTTAGTTCAGTTCAATGATGGTCATCTGACATTACAGTGGAGATTGTGAATCCCAATGCCCAGATGCTAGAGGTCCTGGACTACTATCTTCACCTGAGTCTTCTGCACTCAGAACAGATAGGAGTTCTAAGAACTTACTTCGGCGCCCCCGGGGCCAGAGCATACATCCTTAGCCTCTTTTAGAGAATGGCGTACCAGGCTGGCATGATCGCATCCCAAATCAAGTCTTGTCAGATCTTTACGAGCATTCCCACCGGAGTAGGCTAGACCTTTTCACCAAGTGGTCAGGTAGCACACGGTGTGTCGCAGGTTCCTGTCCAAGGGCATTTTCGACACTTGTAATGTAACACCTAGATTTCTGCTCTAGGTACAGTGATGCGCAGACTCTCATGACTGTGTGCCTCTCTCCTGGAGGAGGAGACTCAGCAGAAAACTGTAGATATGCTGTGCATACACTTCCTCATCTTGGAAGTTCTTTAGAGAGAGGAGTAGTTTTCCTTGTGCCTTAAGGGGTCGTACCTATACTCCTACTTCTCGACAGCCGGTTCGGGCTATGCCTCAGCACGCTCGTTCTAGTCAGCGGCGTGCACCTAATCAGGCCCCTGCAGCTATTCCCCAAGAACCAGAGGGGTTTTTGACTGGCTCCAATTCAGTATAGCCACTAAAAAAAAAAAAAAAATGTCCGTACCGGCCAATCTGCCTGTCGGGGGGGGGAAGTTTAAATTTTCTCCACCAAAGGTGACTTCTTTTATCCTCCAACCGGTGGGTTTTTTCAACTAGTCCGGTTAGGATACATTCTCAATCTGGAATCAAACCCTCCACATTGTTCATTGGAAGCTTAATCCTTTAGCTTCCATCAAAAGTGAGTACTTGCAGAGGAACTCTCTGCTTTTCTCAGCGCCAATGCAGTCGAGCCCGTTCCACCAGGGCAAGAAGGGTTGAGATTCTATTCCAGGTCTTTCCTTGTGGGTTGCGTCCCATCATAGACATAAGGGGCCTAAACAGATTTGGTTCAGGATGCTTTCCCTGGGCATCCTTCTTCCCATACTTCAGGAAAACGATTGGTTATGCTCTCTGGATTTACAGGATACTTATACTCTCTTTGCATCCAGAGTATGTTTTTTTTCCTAGTGCCTGGCTGTTGTTGCAGCGTATCTTCATGGACTGGGAGTGCATGTGTTCCCTTAACACGATGATTGCCCGTCTCAACAGATTACAGCACAGTACATATTGAGACTTCTAGACACATGGCTTCCACAGTTCATGTAACTCCCATGGCACTTTTGCACATGACATCCGCTCAGTGCATCCTAGCTTCCCAGTGGTATCAAGTTTAGGGTATCTAGAGGATGTAACCCAACTGTTCGCCAGTCTTCGGTATTCCCCTCAGAGGTGGTTAATTCTCTCTATTTTGATTCTGAGGCATCTTACTCAGTCAAAAGCTGCTGACGAAGGTTGCATCCCTCCTGGCTATCCAACCAAATTATTTTAATTCAACAAACAATCGGGTTGTGATGTATTCGATAACAAAGGAGTACTGGATCTTGCCCTCTGAGTCAGGATGCCATGCAGATGTAGCGGTGGGCCCGCAATGCGGCATGTTTTCTCCAAGCCACTTATCTAATTGGCGTAAACAGCAGTCTGGCCGACAGGCTGAGCAGGATAATGCTACAGTTGAGCATGCCTATAGTTCGAAAGACCCCTCAGTGGATCTTTTTGCTACTTAGTCCAATCGCAAAGTCCCTCAGTTCTGTTCCAGGCTGCAGGTTCACGGCAGGCTACCATCGGATGCCTTTCTCCTTCTTTGGGAGACAGGTTTTCTGTATGCGTATCCTCCCATACATCTGGTGGAAAAGACTTTGCTGTTTCTCAAGCAAGATTGTGGAGCCATGATTCTGATTGCTCTTTTCTAGCTGCGTCAAATAGGATTCCCTCTTCTTCTGGAGTTGGAATGTTTTCCAGCTCTCATTACGCAGAACGAGGGGGCACTTCTACATCCCAACCTCCAATCTCTGGCTCACACGGTCTGGATGTTGAGAGTGGGGTTTCGTTGAGTTTTTCAGAGTGTCTCCCGACTCTTGCTTGCTTTCAGAAAAGATTTCACAAAGAGGTGTTATTCTTTTTCATGGAAGAGGTTTGCCGTCTAGTGTGACAGCAAGGCCCTAGATCCTGCATCTTGTCTTATACGGACCTTGCTTGAGTTCTTTCTACACCTGTCTGAGTCTGGTCTCAAGACCAACTCTGTCAGTATTCATCTTTGTGCAATAGAGCTTATCATCAACGTGTGAAAGGTCAGCCTTTAGCTGTCCACTTCACGAGAGGTTTATTTCTCCCCCAATATTGAGAGAATTCCTTGTATGTGTCTAGGGGAGATTATTTCTGTTGGGTTTAGCACCCACAATAATTTTGACAGTTGGCTCTTATGCTTCGGTCAGAGTTCCTATCACTCCTTATCCAGTATCTTGGGGTCCCAATGTCGTTTTCATCCAGCTGCTGCAAGCTCAATTCGGGCCACTGGATTCCTGCCATCTGAAGTATTGGACCTGGAAGGTCGTTTTCCTTAGTGGCTGTTCCTTCAACTCGTAAGGTCGGTGAGCTTCGGTCTCTAGTAGCTCAAGCGCCTTACCTTACTTCTCATCTTAACAGAGTAGTTCTCTGCATGCAGACAAAGTTCTTACTGGCGCTGGTATCAGAGTACCAGCTGATCCAGTCAGTTGTCTTGCCATCATTCTTTCTCCCTCATCTTACATGCCCTGGCGAAAGCAAGCTCCGCACTTTTTGCGTGGAGCAGACGAGCTCCCTCGGACGGTCCGCCCAGTTGTTTATTTCTTTTAATGCCAGTTGCTGTCGGAAACTGCATAATTTCTTCTTGGCTAGTAGAGTGCATCTCCTTCATTTTTGTCCAAGCTGGACTGACTCTAGAAGGCCATGTCACGGCTCACAAAATTAGAGCCATGGCTGAGTCGGTGGCTCATCTAAGATCAGTCACTATTGAAGAGATCTGCAAAGCTGCGGCGTGGTCATCAATCCACACATTTTCATCTTACTACTGCCTTCAGCAATAGCCGACTCGTCAGTCGGTTTGGGCAGTCGGGGCTGCAGAACTTCTTTGGGGTTTAGAATCCAACTCCAACCCTCCTAAGCCCATTTTTGTTCTGTTCCAGGCTACACTCATTTAGATATTTCTTCTTTTCAGGTCAATTTTATTCTGGCCTCGCCGTTGTGAGACTCAATTGACCACTGTTTGTTGTGTTGTGTAAGCCTGGAAGCTAGGGATACCCCACTTGTGAGAATATCAGCCTGCTTGTCTTTGGAGAAAGAGTAGTTACTTACCTGTAACAGGTGTTCTCCGAAGACAGCAGGCTGCATATTCTCACAAACCCTCCCACCTTCCCCTTTTGGAGTTGTCTCCTCCATCTTTTGGATTTAACTGAGGGGCGTGTCCGCAAGGCAAGAGGTGTGCGCACATGCGCAGTGCGTTCGCTCACGTGACGGAACGCCGTAGAAGAGATTTTTAGATTTTGCTTTAAAATCCTCCGGGGCCGACGTGGCGTCACCCACTTGTGAGAATATGCAGCCTGCTGTCTTCGGAGAACACCTGTTACAGGTAAGTAACTATTCTTTACCCGTGTGGTAGAGGTACAGCCATTCTGGCATCAGGGCCAAGAAGAAGCAGTGCGATTTGGCCCTTAACGTCACTGGTTCAGTCTGCTGCACTAACCATTAGCCTACTACTCCTTCACTCTATCCAGATCCCCAGTAAGTTTGAGGAGCCCTAACCTTCTTATCGCTTTAATGGAACAGGAATCTGTTAAAGATCTACAGAACTAAGGTGCCCTGCCTGAGCGGGCAGCAGCCCTAAATCTTCTGTTCCTGATCAGGCTGGCCGGCCGAACAGAAGAACTACACTACCCAGCATCCTTAGCGGCCGGCGTTTTTAAACTACAACAGAAGGCAGAAGCGGTTGAAAGCGCATTCTCCTCCTCTCTCCGCCGAAAACTGACCAGTAAAGTTGAGCAAATGAGCAGTGCACCCCCCGCCCCGCGATACTCAACACGTGCAGAAGCTGAATAACGCGCCACCGACCAACCTCTTTGTTAGCGACATACTTGTGGGCTGGGGGCAGGGTGTGAGCGTCGCCGTCGAACAGCAGAAGTCTCGCGAGCATTTGCGCTTTTGAGTGAGGGAGGGGAAAGATTTTTGTTCTCGGTCGCGCGCAATAGCGCGTGCGGGTGCGTGCGAGTCTTTGCTGGAAGAGCGCGCGAGCTGTTGCTATTGGCCGTGTTCCCTGGTGTCGCTCTCGCGCTGCCGGCCGGGTTTTCGTAGGCGCACTTTCCGGCTTGGGAAGTAGTTTCTATTTTTTCTTTCTTTCTTGTTTTTATTTTGGGGATAGTTAGGAGGGTGGAGAGAATGGGCTGCCGGTGCTCTTTCCTCCCCTCTGCGGGCGAGGGACGGGGCGGACCGGGCTGCATTGGGCTGAAGTAACTCTCCGCCCTGTCCCACCAAGTTGCAGGATGGGAGAGCTGCGCTTGCACTGAGAAGTTAAAGCGGAGACGGAATGAGGAGACCTGATTTCTGCCTGCAAAACGTTCGGCTCCACTCGATGCTTCACCACCAGTTGCATGCACTTTTGTCTCCATTGCCTGCAGCACGTTGGGGCTCTGGCACGAATCTGCGCTCATTGGCGATGAAAGGAGCCCGGTTCGTTTTGCATGTTGCAGTTTGCTTGCATTGGGAGCGGGTGAGGAAGCAAAGAAACTCTTGGTTGAACTGCTCTTAAAGCGGAGGAAAAGTTCTGGGCTTCAGTCTGTGCTGTCGAGAGCCTGGTTTTCTCCTTATTAATTGATGCCCACGAGCAAACGAAGAAGTGGGAGTGAACTGACTCGTAGGAATTGTTCCTTTGGGAGGTTTCCAGTATGATGATGACCTCTATTGTGGATCCCAGGTTTAAACAGGCTTTGAGGAAACGTCCCTCGGAAAGGACTCAAGAGGTAGCGTGCATTCTTCACGTACTACTTTTATCACACACTTCTGATATATGTCAACATCTCATTTCTGATCTGAAGGAGGGTTCCGAAAGCTAATAATAATAATGAGTATTGTTAGCCCAATAAAAACGGTATCATCTTATTTTATTTTCTTTTTCTGTTTATCCTAAGTCTTGTGATTGAAATTCAAGTCTAAGGTTCATTTGCCAAAAACAGGGCCGCCTTAAAATTCCCAGCAGAATCTGTCACATTCAGCGCACGCAAACTGGATTTAGCACAATGAAAAGTATAGTGAATAATTAACGTTTAAAGTAGATTAAGGGCAGTATAATCTGCAGCATGTTTACAATGAGGTGTGATATCAACAAAACTGATGTTCGGGAGCGCATGCTGGAAACCAAGGTGCAGAAATGCTGCCATGCATGCATGCGATTTCTGTAGAGTGTTTGACCACAGTGCTGTCCGATTTGTACTGGAGCATTTTTCCGCATCATGAACGTTTATTTTGCTACTGACAAGTCTAAAGTCAAAGGAAAGAGTAAGAAAGGAAGTCTGCGCTCTAATGGTTATAACTGCCTACATATTTAATTGCATTATACAAACATCCTTATGTGCTAAAAACAAAAAAAACATTTGGTTAGAGATCCATGGGTATATGTAGTGTAGAAATGTACTTTCTGGTGTAGCCCTGCAACTCCCCCCTACTTGCACGGTGGGGCAGACAAAAGACTAAACAGGACATTGAGATCAAGGAGGATTTCACAGAATGCTTATAAATGATAGGGGGGTTAAAACGAAAGTTTAAGGGGGCTTTTACTAAGGTGTTCCAGAAAGTGGCCCGCGCTGGTGTAGACGCGTGTATTCGATGTGCACAGGTCCATTTTTCAGTGCACCTGCAAAGAAAGGCCTTTTTTTTTTTGGCTAAAAATGGACGTGCGGCAAATTAAAAATTGGTGCGTGTCCATTTTGGGCCTGAGACCTTATCACCACCCATTGACCTAGCGGTAAGGTCGCACATGTTAACTTGGTGGTAATGGTCTATGTGCGTACAATTCCAACAGAACTGCTTGACAATCTTACAATAGATTTTCTTTCTTGCATACTGTACCTCAGTGTAATGATTTGGCAGATTAGTCCCTGCTTTGCTACACTTTCGGTCACATTCTCTCAAGGGTGTCCAGAATTGAACTGGTGATGCTGTCTGTTCATGTCTGTACAATTTGTGTGCTCATTTGGAAAGTAACTGTTCAATAAAGCACAGAACTCAGATGCTGACATCTGTACACAGTCATTTGGCCTACTATTCTATAATTACTTTTCCTTGATGCGAGATGCTAAATCTGCTAATCCAAGTATAATAAAGATGTCTGTGTTGTCAAGGAAAACACCGAACAATTAGTTTGCTGCTTAAGATAAGTAAAACTGATAAATTGTGAAGTTTCTTGGAGTCTATTTTCCCAGCTCCTATTTTCCTGTTTTGTCGTAGAGGTTTGGTCTGTGAAGCTCTTTGGATTATAGTCTCATACCGTGAGCTGGTTCTGCATTTTCTAATGTGAAAAGGTTTTTGTCATTCTCCGAAGGGACAGGCAAAAATTAGTTGTAATAAGTTCTTCAGTACTCAGTTTCTGAGTGAAAGGCATTTGTAGCTTTGAGCACTTGCAATTTATGTAGGAGTGTGTTGGCTCCATTCAGATGTAGTAAGAACATTTTTGTAAACACTGCGCTGACATTACATTTTCTTTTCTTTTCCTTCTGAAACACATTTTTGTATATACTAGTGATTTCTGAAAATCTACAGGGATCACTGGTGAATCTGCTCTGATTTGTGCACTTTTTTTTTTATTTTGAAAAAAATATATATTGTAACTTCGTCATGTTTCTGAGCCATACAGCTCTGTAAACATAAACGTTTTTCTATATCGGATAATATTTTTTAACAAAAATAACTGTTTTTAATATACACTCATGAATTAGTCAGCTGAGTTGTTCTTCATGTACACTCATGCATTAGTCAGTGAAGCTGAAGGGCGGATATGGGATTACTTGGAAGCTGCCTCTTTCCTGTACTTGATGACTAAATGGTAAATTCAAAATTGATTCAAAGCAGCGCAGCAAAAGTGCAAAGACAGCCCCTAAGTTGATTTGGTCTAATATTTTGGAAATAGTGCATATTTGCCAATTTTGTGCCTGTTGTGTGTGTGAGTATTTGCTGGGAGTAAGGTGTTAGTAAATCAGGCTTGTATGAGTTAATAGCTTTGCTTCTATGTACCAGGTGCAGTGTATATTGGGGTGGTAGGAGCAAGAATTTGGAATTAGGTACATTTTTGCATACACTGCCATTCCTACGCCTCTCCTCCATTGGAGACTGTTGTTCACCTGCCACCCTTATCCATATTTGTCTTTGTCGAACTTTCTCATATGGCTCTGAGTTCTATAATATATCATCTAAATGGCCTAACAATATGAGTACATGAACGGGCAACCTTGATCCTCGAGGTCTGCAACAGAGTTGTTTTTTAGGATTGCCTCAATGAATATGTATGAGATCTATTGGCGTACAGTCTCCATTGTATGCAGATAGATCTCATGCATATTCATTGTGGAAAACCCGACTAGGTTACTGGCCTTGAGGACTCAGATTGCCCACCCCTGTTATAGAAGGTCCCTGAGGGGGGGGGGGGTCTTTTATAAAGCGGTGGTAAACCCATCGTGGGCTTACCGCACGCTAATCCGGTAGTTACAGATGGAGCATGCTCCATTTCCGACGATCCGGAAATATTTTTTTCTGTAGCACGGCACAAATCTAGCTGTAATCAGGCATTGTGTGCTGCTCGGTTACACCAGGAGCCCTTACTGCCACCTCAGTGGGTGGTGGTAAGTGCTCTCCACCGTATGTCCACACGTTAAGAGTCCTAGTGGTTAGGGTGGTGGTCTTTGGTCCTGGGGAACTGAGGAACTGAGTTCGATTCCCACTTCAGGCACAGGCAGCTCCTTGTGACTCTGGGCAAGTCACTTAACCCTCCATTGCCCCATGTAAGCCGCATTGAGCCTGCCATGAGTGGGAAAGCGTGGGGTACAAATGTAATAAAATAAAAATAGTAACATAGTAGATGACGGCAGAAAAAGACCTGCACGGTCCATCTAGTCTGTCCAACTAGATAAACTCATATGTGCTACTTCTTGTGTATACCTTACCTTGATTTGTATCTGCCATTTTCAGGGCACAGACAGTAGAAGTCTTGCCCAGCACTAGCCCCGCCTCCCAAACATCAGCCCCGCCTCCCAATCTCTGCTAAGCTGCCGAGGATCCATTCCTACTGAACAGGATTCCTTTATGTTTATCCCACACATGTTTGAATTCCGCTACCGTTTTCATCTCCACCACCTCCCGCGGGAGGGCATTCCAAGTATCTACCGTGAAAAAATACTTCCTGACATTTTTCTTGAGTCTGCCCCCCTTCAATCTCATATCATGTCCTCTAGTTCTACCGCCTTCCCATCTACGGAAAAGGTTCGTTTGCGGATTAATACCTTTCATCTTACTCCGTGGTCATTTTGTTTTTTTGGGCATTTTACTGGCTGCGGTGAAAAGGGCCCTGGCACGCGGGAGAAACGACTGGACCCGTGAATGTAACTAGTGAGTTAAGTTGCCATACTCTGGAGTATAACAAGTTGTGTTTACAACTATTTGATTCCCACTGGCTTCTGCTGTGAGTTAGCTGCTGTTATATGTTTTGCAGTTCTTTCAGTTTTTGACACTGGATTATCAGGACACCAGATCTCTCAGTTTTCGGAAAATGATTTTATTTTATTTTTTTGTCTTGCTGGTTGGAAGGGTTTTCTTGTCTTGTATTTTGAAAGCCTTTACTGTTTTTTGATGAGTGTAATCTTCCTTTGTTTTCATCATCTGTGCTTGATAAGGGGATGCTTTATTGTGTTTTATTTATGGATTCATTAAGATTTCATAGGTTTTTGTCCTGGCACCTTAGCAGAGTTTCCTGTTGTCATCCCACATGCACAGAAGTAGCTAAAGGACTAGCACTTTAGTCTGTACGATATCATTGAACCACTACAAAACTACATTGATTATACAGAAAATTGACTGTTTTAGTTGAATATTCAAGTGGAAACTTAGAAAACAAGTTTTAAGGCGATTCTGGTAATTTTAATAGTAAGTCGAAATTGTGGCACATGCTGACTTGATGATTAAAATTGAATTGTAAATTGCCTGAAATTATTCTAATTCAATTTGCCAGTATATGAGTTTATAAGTAAAGTATTTGATTTAATGTCAGAGCTCTCCTAATTCGACTGCTTTCATTTATGCAGTTTCTAATAGGCTTGCTTCAAAGTAGTATGCTACCTCCAGTACTAGTGCATTCAATTTTTGATAAGTTGGTGATGGGTAGGGGAAACATCTCATGTCCAGGCCCCTTGGAACCACCAGATACTTACAGTTTTCAGTGTTTTAGCTTTTGGTTTATTAGCAAACTCCTTTTGCAGGAACCTTGCATTCCTGAGTCCAGTTGTGACAGGCATACAGGGCACATTGTCCCAGCTCTTCCCCTGTACGGAGGACAGTTACTTCTACAGATTTTCTTCCATTCTGACAATTTCATAGACACCTCTGCCACTCTCTGCAACTTAGGCAGTGTTTCTGGGACCATCGAGGGTGATGGGTTCAGTCCCTATTTGTTTCTCTCAAAGGATGCTGATTCTTGATACAGTTACTCATAGAGCTGTTGCATCTCTTTCAGGTTCATAAACTGCTAATCTCTGGAACTCCGCCCCCCCCCCCCCCCCCCAAGTTAAGGAAAGTCCTACCAGATCTTTGTCTCCCAGTCTGTGAGAAATGAAGGACTGTCAAAGTATATATATTCTGGATGCAGCCTCATAGGGTCACATTTCAGGAGGATGTTCTAGAGTAGTGGTTCTCAAACCTGTCCTGGGGGACCACCAGCCAGTCGGGTTTTCAGGATATCCCTAATGAATATGAATGAGAGATTTGCATGCCTACTACCTTCATATAGGCAAATCTCTCTCATGCATATTCATTAGGGATATCATGAAAACCTGACTGGCTGGTGGTCCCCTCACAGCTGTGAGAACCACTGTTCTAGACCATACCGTTACTTAACCACAGGGCTATATAAGTTACACTGAGTTTACCCCCTTTCAGCCTTTCATTGACCCATTTTCTTGTAACTTCTTTCCACTGATACTGGTTTCCTGTTGTTCACTTACTTTGTACTTTTGGGGTATGTTAATGCCTCCGTGCTGTTTTCCTCACCCTCTCCTATATAGCGTCTACAAAATTTTAAGTCTCCTTATAGGGTTTAGGCTGTGGGTTTTGCACCCTTTCACTGGGCCTGTACCTCTCTCGAGGTGTGGAACAGGAAAGAAAATGTTTCACAGTTCACTTTGGTTTTGGTGGGCGGAACAGGAAAGAAGCTGCTGGAGGGTTTGGAAGGACTTCAGTTGCTTATCTCTGTGCCAGGCGCTTTTGGTATAACGGCAGAATGACAAGAGCACCTCATGCCCTAGCTGAAAAATGTTGGGTGTGAAAGGAACTGGTTCAATTTTCTGAATGCAAACCTTTGTTCAGAGAGATGTGCTGACACTCATGGTTAGTGTACCATATAGTACACTGGGATTGTTTTTAAAGTACTTTCTGCTATTTAAATTAGGAGGAATGTTAATTAAGTTTAAACAATGTTATTGGTGAGAGAACAATAAGGCACAACAGGTTACATTCAATTGGATTGCACAGAAGACAAACACTGCTATAGTCAACGTTAAAGATTAAAAAAAAAGACATAATTAGTCTTACCATTTTTAGGGCTCTGTTTACTAAGGCGTGTTAGCATTGTTAACGCGCCTACAGTTAGCGCATGCGCTGTGTAGGCACTTATAGGGATATTATAGGCGCATACATGGTAACTCGTCCTCTAGATTGTTCACTTGTCTTTAGATTGTTCTCTTGTCTTTTATATTGTAAGCTCTTTGAGCAGGGACCGTCCTTCTATGTCTAAATTGTACAGCGCTGCGTAACCCTAGTAGCGCTTTAGAAATGCTAGTTAGTAGTAGTAGTAGTAACACGCGCTAAAAACGCTAATGTGCTTATAACGCGGCTTAGTAAACAGGGCCCTTTTAACCCTCCTCCTCCAATCAAGTAAAACTGTAATCACCATCAGCCTGGTTTCTTGTGGCTTCCAATGATCTGAAGAGAGAAGGTAGAGCATCCTGAGGAATAAGACATTGTAAACCTGAGAGTTGAATATCCCTAAATCCTGAATCAAGTAGACTAGAGAGTGTTCAAAGTCGGACACCTTCCCTGTGGTGTCATGTGTTCAACGTAGCCATCTCAAATCATCAAAAAGCGTTTTTTTTACGCATAAAAGTACTATGTGCCTCCCAAGCTTCCCAAAGAAGCAATTGATGAACCCGATTTCTCCATTTCCAGTAAGCAGGCGGTTCAGTAACCGTCCATGACTGCAAAATGCATTTTCAGGCTACTAGGCACAGTTTACACATCAGTAATGTATCACCTTTAGAATTCCCCCTGTTAGTTCCTGTTTTTTTCCAATATCAAATTCATGGGCGAGTTCAGTACATTTCTGAGAAATGTTTTAAAACTAACATTTGTTCCTTAACCCTTTATAAAACATTGGATTTTCCAGATAAGGTTGTTAAATCAGTTTTTCCTGTAAAAATGCTGGTACCTATACAGTTCAAAGAAAGAGGGATGCTTTAACTGAACCTAATTGCTTTTTCTTCTGTAGGGAGGATTTTGTCCTGTCACATTACCTGAGGTTACCCCAGGATGCTGTTGGATATTCAGTGTCCGTAGGCCAAGACAGGACAGTCAGCAGTGTAGTAGCATACAGTGAAATATAGGATTTCAAGTCAAATAAGCACATGGAAGAAAGATACTGTAGAAATAACCTCCTCCCTACTATACTGAAACAAGAGCTGCCCTGTTAGTACACTTGGATACGTGGAATTCTGTAGGTTCATATGGAAACTGTAAATTAGTACATACATAAGTATTGCCATACTGGGAAAGACCAAAGGTCCATCAAGCCTGTTTCCAACAGTGGCCAATCCAGGTCACAAATACCTGGCAAGATCCCCAAAAAGTACAAAACATTTTATACTGCTTATCCCAGAAATAGTGGATTTTCCCCAAGTCCATTTAATAACAGTCAATGGACTTTTCCTTTAGGAAGCCGTCCAAACCTTTTTTAAACTCTGCTAAGCTAACCGCCTTTACCACATTCTCTGGCAACGAATTCCAGAGTTTAATTACAGATTGAGTGAATAATAATTTTCTCAGATTTGTTTTAAGTTTACTACATTGTAGCTTCATCGCATGCCCCCTAGTCCTAGTATTTTTGGAAAGCGTAAACAGACGCTTCACATCTACCCGTTCAACTCCACTCGTTATTTTATAGACCTCTATCATATCTCCCCTCAGCCGCCTTTTCTCCAAGCTGTAGAGCCCTAGCCGCTTTAGCCTTTCCTCATAGGAAAGTCATCCCATCCCCTTTGTCATTTTCATCGCCCTTCTCTGCACCTTTTCTAATTCCACTATATCTTTTTTGAGGTGTGGCGACCAGAATTGAACGCAATATTTGAGGTGCAGTCGAACCATGGAGTGATACAAAGGCATTATAACATCCTCATTTTTGTTTTCCATTCCTTTCCTTATAATACCTAACATTCTATTTACTTTCTTAGCCGTAGCAGCACACGGAGCAGAAGGTTTCAACGTATCATCAACGACGACACCTAGATCCCTTTCTTGGTCCATGACTCAATGTGGAACTTTGCATGATGTAGCTATAATTTGGGTTCCTCTTTCCCACATGCATCACTTTGCACTTGCTCACATAAAACGTCATCTGCCATTTAGACGCTCAGTCTCCCAGTCTCGTAAGGTCCTCTTGTAATTTTTCACAATCCTCCCGCGATTTAACAACTTTGAATAACTTTGTGTTATCAGCAAATTTAATTACCTCACTAGTTACTCCCATCTGTAGGTCATTTATAAATATGTTAAAAAGCAGCGGTCCGAGCACAGACCCCTGGGGAACCCCACTAACTACCCTTCTCCATTGAGAATACTGACCATTTAACCCTACTCTCTGTTTTCTATCTTTTAACCAGTTTTTTAATCCACAATAGAACACTACCTCCTATCCCATGACATTCCAATTTCCTCTGGAGTCTTTCATGAGGTACTTTGTCAAATGCCTTCTGAAAATCCAGATACAGAATATCAACCGGCTCACCTTTATCCACATGTTTGTTCACCCCTTCAAAGAAATGAGTAGATTGGTGAGGCAAGATTTCCCTTCACTAAATCCATGTTGACTTTGTCTCATTAATCCAAGCTTTTGAATATGCTCTGTAATTTTGTTCTTAATAATAGTCTCTACCATTTTGCCCGGCACTGACGTCAGACTCACCGGTCTATAATTTCCCGGATCTCCTCTGGAACTTTTTAAAAAAATCGGCGTTACATTGGCCACCCTCCAATCTTCCGGTACCACGCTTGATTTTAAGGATAAATTACATATTACTAACAATAGCTCCGCAAGCTCATTTTCAGTTCTATCAGTACTCTGTGAGGAATACCATCCGGTCCAGGAGATTTGCTACTCTTCAGTTTGTAGAACTGCCCCATTACATCCTCCAGGTTTACAGAGAATTTATTAAGTTTCTCTGACTCGTCAGCTTCAAATACCATTTCCGGCACTGGTATCCCACCCAAATCTTCCTCTGTGAAGACCGAAGCAAAGAATTCATTTAATCTCTCCGCTACAGCTTTGTCTTCCCTGATCGCCTCTTTTACTTCTTGGTCATCTAGTGGTCCAACCGATTCTTTTGCCGGCTTCCTGCTTTTAATATACCTAAAAATTTTTTTACTATGTTTTTGCCTCCAACGCAGTCTTTTTTTCAAAGTCCCTCTTAGCCTTCCTTATCATCGCTTTGCATTTGACTTGACATTTCTTATGCTGTTTCTTATTATTTTCAGTCGGTTCCTTCTGTATGCAGTTTTTTCTATTTGCACACTAGATGAAGTCTGTCAATGATAAATAAATACCCTTTTAGGAATATGTATTGGCATAGAAACATAGAAAATGACAGCAGATGAAGAACATGTGGCCTATCCAGTCTTCCCGTCCTTACCATCTACTATCCCTTCCTCTCCTTTAGAGGTCCTATGTGCTTGTCCTGAGCTTTCTTGAATTCAAATGTAGTTTGTTTTCACCACCTCCACTGGGAGGCTGTTCACGTGTATCCACCACCCTTACTGTAAGGAAGTGTTTATTTTTGATTACTCCTGTCTGTCCCCTTCATCCTATGCTCCCTCATTCCAGAGCTTCCTTTCAGTTGAAGGAGACTTGCTGCCTGTGCATTTATGCCAGGTAGAAACATAGAAATATGATGGCAGATAAGGGCCAAGTAGCCCATCCAGTCTGTCCTCCCTCACTAACCACTGACAACTCCTTTTCCTAAGGGATCCTTTGTGCCTGTCTCACGCTTTCTTAAGTGCTTATAATGTAATTCCCAACTATACCACTGGCATATAAACCATCAATTGATACAATGAACCAGGGTTTTAATACAGTTTAAGAGGTCATGGGTAGAAAGTTTCTAGAAAACCACTGATTAAAGATTAAAGTAAAATTAATATGTGAAAAGGAGAAATTCTCAGAGTAATGACTCACCCAAGCGGAATGCCACCTTAAGGTCAAAGGTTATTCCTAGAGGGTGGATAAGTTTCTCTGTCGTTGAAAATCTCCAATATGTGAATATGAGCAAACTTTAGTGCTCCCCATCCAATTAAGTGACAAACCAATAACAAACTAATGTCAATCCTGGTTCGTTGTATCGATTTCTTAAATTCTGACACAGTCTTTTCTTTCCATGACCTCCACTGGGAGGCCATTCCAGGCTTCCACCACCCTTTCGGTGAAAGAGTATTTTCTTAGATTCCTCCTAAGCCTATTTCCTCTTAACTTCACCCTATGCCTTCTCATTCCAGAGTTTTCCTTCATTTGAAAAAGGCTCACCTTCTGTACGTTAACGCCACTGAGATATTTAAATGTCTCTATCATATCCCCTCTCTTTCCCCCTCTCTTCCAGTGTATACATGTTGAGGTTCATGAGCCTGTTCTTGTATGTTTTATGACGGAGACAGTTTACCAATTTAGTAGCCGCCCTCTGCACCAACTCCATCCTGTTTCTGTAGGTATTTAAATGTCTCTATCATATTGCCCCCACTCCGGCCTTTGTTTCAAAGTGTATATATGAAGATCTTTGTCTCCATACAATGTATGATGAAGACCACTGACCAACTTTTAGCCGCTCTCTGGACTAAATTTATTCTGTTCATATCTTTTTGAAGGCGCGGTCTAGAGGCCGACCGAACCTGCAGCTAAAACTTAGCACCTAATTTCAGCCAAAACCGAAAACTACGTTTGTGTGAATGTGAACCAATGAGGCCTACTGAGATTGTCAAGAGCTTGCAGTCAGCAGCCTTCTGCTAAACTCACATGAGCTTATTACCCTCCAGGTCCGGGAACTGCAAGTACAGGCTGACAACTGGGAGAACCATTTTAACAAGGACTTATAAGAAGTCTGACACATTTATATTGTTTTACAAATATGTGTTAACTGACTAGATCATAGTAATCTTATTGTTATGTATATCCCAGTCAAGTGATCTGTCTCTCTCGCAAGTACCTGAATAAGTATATGTAAACTGCTTCGATTTGTGCTTCAAAAGCGGCAGTATATCAAAAATTGAGAAACTTAAACTTGCTGTGATCTTCTTAGAACTGAGAAGGTGCAAGTGGAATATGAATTCCAATGTAATGTTTAGGTTCCCAAGTCAATGCAGAAGTAGTTAAATATCCTCTGAGAGAGAGAGAGAGAAAAATGCTTACCCAAACTGTGCACAAGTAACAAGAGAAAGTAGCATTGAGATGTTGCTCGTTATAAAACTGATTAAGGACAAGCATGATATAGATTCTTACTAAAACAGGGTAAAGGAGTCCAGACACTGGTCTACACTACAGACATCATATCAGCCTGATGCACAAAGCAGAATAAAAAAGTACATTGATGTTATTGAATGCGAGGACCATGTGCTCATTGAGCAATACATTTCTCAAATTATTTTGTAATACATAAACTTCATTTCATTGTATTATCAGTTTTCTACTAACACTATAAACTGACCAGTACTTGTGCTTGAAAACAATTACTGCAGGTTACTTTCTCATAGAATCTAGTTTCTGCATGTCACAAGTTTGATTAAAATGCTTCATCTTCATCATTCCCAAATAGTTTCCAAGACAGAATATGTATAATAAATATTGAAAGACCATATTTACCTCCAAGCAAAATAGCCTCTGCACATATGGACCTCAGCTAATGAAAACTGAAACTAAAAGCCATGATGCTTTTACAGTGGCTGATTGTGTCACATTTGGAGTGACAGCTGATGTTATATTTCCACACAGAGGCTAATTCCTAAGGAGTTTATCATCACAAATTTATGCATTTAAGTTCCTGCTAAACTTTTGTATCAAAAGTGATTATTTGGAGCATTCCATTTACCATATGAAGAACTATGCAAACACATTATGGGGGGTGGGGGGGGGGGACACAAAACAAAGATTGGCTCCCCTGCCCCCTAGACTACCTTGCAATCTCTTGCAGTCGAGTGGTATAGGCAGAGCAGGGGTGATCCCCCAGCCACTCCTTCACATATTTGCTCTATTCTCAAAATGGCTGCTGTAACCTCTTGCAACTGGGGATCACTCCTGCCCTGACTACATCTTTAGACTGCCAGGGATTGCAAGATAGGCCTAAGGGGGGGGGGGGGGTCACCTGCAGGTGGGTGCGTAGGGGAGGCAATTCTTTGCTAATCGGGTGGAGGGGAGGTAACAAAACAGGAAAAAGCATATATTTTCAGCTTCCACCGAAAGCGCACTGTCGGTTTCAGCCAAAACCATGGCTGCAGCCTTTTGACCAAAACGGGGCAGAAAAAGGATTTTGGGCCAATTTCGGCACCATAACTGAAACTCAGCCGGCCTCTTACATGGTCTGCAGAATTGTACACAGTACTCTAAATGAGGTCTCACCAGAGGCTTATACAGGGGCACTGTTGCCTCTTTTTCCTGCTGGCCATTTTTGGCCTAAGCATACTGAGGAATGAAATTGGAGGGGCTGAAAAAAAAAGGTGGATGGAGTGTGGGGGCTGGATAAAGGTGGATGAGAGGAGGGTGTACGTCATGGGAATGGGGTGAAAGTCTGCATGAAAGTGCATGGAAAACTGCGGTGTGTGTGTGTGGGGTATTTCATGCCTGTGGGAGATGCCACCCCTTATGATAGGGGAATTCTGCACAGTTACAAATGCTCAAAGCCCACCTCTTCAATGTCGCCTTCGGCTCCTAATCACTACACCTCTTCTCATAAAACTTATCTACCCCAACTTATCATTTCGTCCTTTAGATTGTAAGCTCTTTCGAGCAGGGACCGTCCTTAATTGTTAATTTGTACAGCGCTGCGTAACCCTAGTAGCGCTCTAGAAATGTTAAGTAGTAGTAGTAGTAGTATTTCATGCCTTTGGGAGATGCCAGCCCTTATGATAGGGGAATTCTGCACAGTTACAAATAAAGTGTGCAGAAGTTTCAGGTTTTTTTTGCCAGAATTCCCCCTGGAGTAGACACTGCTGCTCGTTTTCAGCTCCAAGTTAAGTTTTACTGTGTGCCTTGGGTTAGAACTTTGCTTTCAGCCACTGTCATAGTGGAGTGTATTTTAGGTTCTCCTTGTTGGACAGTTGACCTTGAAATTTGAGCATGAATTTCCCTTTTAGCTAATTGGCCACCATTTCTTTCTGGGAGGAAAGTGTTTTGTAGCTACAGGGCTTAGTAAATGGTATCAAGATGCAGGTCAGGCTGTCTCCCAGGTTGGTTTTAAGAAGTTTGACCTGGGCCATTTTTCTGTGGAGGCAGCACATGCTTCTGAATCCATAGCTGGGACCAGCCTCTGCTGGAAGGATCCTGCCAAGAGGTAGTGCTGAGCTGGGCAGTTCTGCTGGAACAATGTTCAGAGAGATCAGCGCTGGAAATGAGGAGAATGAAAGAAACTTGGATTAAATGAGGCAGCTTTTGGGGAGTGAAACATTTTGAATATTTAGCAGAGGTGTTTTATGTGTGGAATAGCTTGAAACGGTGTTTTCCAGCTGTCCTAGAGATGGGCATAATTGGGTCTGGAATTCGTTGCCAGAGAATGTGGTAAAGCTTAGTGGAGTTTAAAAACGGTTTGGACGGCTTCCTAAAGGAAAAGTCCATAGACCATTATTAAATGGACTTGAGGAAAATCCACTATTTCTGGGATAAGCAGTAGAAAATGTTTTGTACTTTTTTGGGATCTTGCCAGGTTTATGTGACGTGGATTGGTCACTGTTGGAAACAGGATGCTGGGCTTGATGGAACTTTGGTCTTTCCCAGTATGGCAATACTTGTGTACTTATTCTTTCCTGGATAGCCCCAGTGGATATTGCAGACACCATATCTTAATGCGTATTTATTAAAGATATCCTAATAACCAGATCAGTTAAAGTGTTCTTCTGGGACAGGCTTGGGGAAATACCTGGCTCCAAACCTCTGTATATCCTGCCTATGCAGGGGAGGAAAAGCTGTAATTGGACAAGATCGGCTTTAATTTAATGCAATCCGAGCTGCATTGCAAATCACGATGGATATGTATTTCACATTCTGGCAAGCCCTTATCATGACTTTTATATTGCATAGTAGATGTAGCAGGTTTGATAGGTAGCTTTATCCAAAAAAAATATGTTTAAAAAAGAACTTGTCACAGGGTGGCTGTTGAGGTTTTTTTTTTTTTTACTAAGCTGCAGTAGCGTTTTTAGCTCGTGGTAGAAATCAGCTGGCGGTAAACGCGGAGACGCTCATAGGAATATAGTGGGCATCTTGGCATTTATCGCCAGCTGACCCCCCCCCCCCCGAATACCTTCAGCATATATACTTTCCCCTTTTAATACCCATTGTACCCGAGTATACACCACTTTGATAGCTTTTGCACTTGCGGCAGTATATGGAAAATAAATCGTTTTTATACAGGCTCTGAGTCGGAAGCACTTTTGGAGTCGGTAAAAATGTAGTGACTGTGCCTCCGGCTTGAGAATAAAACTTACAACTTTATTATATATGGTAAACTTATCATTTAATACTTTTCTATATATTTTTGTCCTGGATCTAAAGTACCGGTAAATATAAGTTATATTTACCAGTACTATAGATCCAGGACAAAAGAATTTAAAGTCTAATATTGGCGGTAGGGGGTAGGAATCAGAGTTTGATGTACCGACTCCACAGCCCTGGTTTTGTATTGACTTCCAAGACCTGAACAATGCTTTTAGGTTTACTGCATGGAATTTTTATTTGACTTTTAGAACCTAACCTGTTAGCAGAGCTCCTGTTTCCTGGTACAGAGAAAACTGGCTTCCTTCCTCCCGGCAATTGTAATTCTCAAATGTCTACCCGACCCCTTGCAGCTGGGATGGTGAGTGGGATCCTTTAACCACAGGAAATGGGCTGGAAAGATTTTTGCAAGTATTGTCTTGTCTCTGAAAACTGGAAATGGGTGACTTGAAAGGTTCATCTGCCCAAACGATTTGTCCTGTGGCTCTTGTGATTCAGAGCTTGCCAGGACCAAATGCTCCATGCTCATTTCCTTTGAGGGGGTGGTAACGAAGAGACGGGCTCTTTTTTTGTAATTAATAGGATGAGATTAATTTGTGCAGAATGTTTTTTGATGATGTCATATACGTGGTATGTGCCCAGCATTCCTGTGTAATGTCTGTTGCTCACTGTTTCTTCCCCACGCTCCTTGTATATCCAGCTGGTAGTGGTATCTGGTGGCGGCTTCTTTGCTGTGATAAACTTTGACACATCGGCATGTCTGTGTCGGATCATATGGGCTTCAGCCTGATGAGCCAGTGCTGTTGAAGAAGTGGATATTTAAAGTTGGCAAACAAATTATAAGGAATACCTTGGGCTGTGATAGCACTGGGATGATTGGAGGGGGTTATGTGTCAGAACATAGTCTGGCCAACCACATTGGCTTCAGGGCTTGAAGTTGGGACTGTTGAGGAGCTGGTGGAAGAGTTTACAGCCAAGATCACCCAAGTGGCTTGAGTCACATCTCAGGATGATTGTGGACAAGGCACAGCTGGTGCCATTGGTGTAGGAGAATATTGTGAGGATTGGTGAGGTGGACATGTGAGTGAGCTTGAGGATGCATTGACAAGCTGTGCAGAGACTACTATATACACCTTTTGTAAATACAAATAAAAAAACAAGACGACTTTGAGAATTCATTTTGTTAGAACAATGTTGGGATCATCAAGCTCTTGAAGTCTGGGAGTGGGGGGGACCTGGTGAAATTATTCTGTACACGAATTTAAGCTCTTTTCAATTAGATGTTAAAAATGGCCTCGTTAAAATAGAGAGGGCGCATAGATACTTGTGTCAGTTCTGGAAAGCACAGGTCAGCTGTGCATTATGATTTTGCATTGGCATCATTTTGATGATGAGAAGAAAATCCGAGACACCTCCAGGGCTTTGGGCAAAATTACCTATTGGAACAGTAGGATTCACTTTTCCCCCTGATTTCTCTGAAGACCTACAGAGGGAACGTGTGATATTTCAGGCCGTGAAACATGACCTGGAACGCTTGGGGGGGGGGGGGGGGGGCTGTTCGCTATGCTGTACTTAGCGTGATTTCAGGTGGTTTATAATGGTACCACCACCATTCTCGATTCTGCTATGACCTAGGTGCAAGCGGATGGAGGGTCATGGTCCTCAGGTAGCTGCACTGAAGATGGTAGGGGAGGAGGGGGGGGTCTGTAGCAGACTGTAGAAAGTGACTGGGCCCATCCATATTTGACTGCAGTCTCTTTTCCTTTTCCAAATATTCTTTTATTTTCTTTAGAACCTTGTGTGGAATGTGGTGGCGGAAGGGTCACTGCCATTTTGGACTTTGTCTACAATGATGGGCTTGGGGTTTAGTCATAGGCATCCCGTATAAGAGGCTTGGGGAGGCTTAGCCCAACGGTGACCGCCGCCTGCCGCATAGTCTTGTATCTCCTTGTGTTTCTTCTGCTGTCCACCGTCATTTTTAGTGCCCTGAAGAGTTCTGCCTCGGCACCGGCGATTCAATCACAGTCAGCCTTGTTCTGCCAGCGTCGGGGCATTCTCTTCAGGCACGTCTCACTCCCACCTCTGCGGGAAAGAGGAAGTTGCATTAGAGTAGGCGGGAGTCCGTCCAGGACGCGCCTGAGAAGCCCCGACGCTGGCAGAACAAGGCTGACTGTGATTGAATCGCGGAAGCGGTGAGCAGCGGGGAAAATGGCGCCTAGCTCAAAATCGTACCGAGGCGGTGGAAGCGGGAAGAAATGGCGGCGGAAGGAGCACGTCGTGAAGCAGCTGGAGCGCATTAAGGTACTGGCAGCCTCTCAGCAGGTTTATTCAGAGCTGGAGGCCCCACGGGGGAGAAGGGAGAACTGGCCTGAATATGTTTGTATGGCTCTGATCTGAACCTCCAGCTGTGCGCCCGCCTCCCTCCCCCCCCCCCCCCCCCCCCCCGTCTAGCACCAGCCACTCTCCACTTCTTCTCTGTTCCATATCCAGGATGTCCTCTTCCCCCCCCCCCCCCCATACCCAGCAATTCCCTCTTTCTACCCCACAGGTCTAGCAACAATCACTCTCAAATCCTCTACCCCCTCCCTCCTTCTCCATGTCTTGCAAAAACCACCATCTTCCCCCTCCCCCCTCATGTTCAGCAACTTCCTCTCGCAACCCCACAATCCTGTACCATACTTCGCTCTCTATCCAACATCCCCCACAACCCCCCCTATGTCCAGCATCAACCTACTTCCTATTATCCAGGATCTCATCCTATCCCAGTCTTCTCCCCATGAGTCCAGCAACAACCATCCCCCACTCCTCTCCCCCCATGTTCCAGCATCAACCATCCTCTACCTCACTCCCATCCCCCCATGTCCAACATCTCTACCCCGTGGGTCCAGCTTCCCTTCCTCCTTCGTGCTCAGCATCAACCACCCTCTCCTCCTCCGTGTCCAGCATCAGCCAGCCTCCATTCTGCTCTCCTCCATGTTAACCATGCCCCTTTCTCCTATACTATTTCCTCTTTCTCTACCATACTCCCCCTGAATGTCTAGCATCTGTACTCAACACCACCACTGCCTGTGTCCTGCAGCTCCCCATTTCCATTGTCCACCACACACTAATATCTCCCCTCAAGGTTCAGGATTCCACCTTCTCTATCCCACTCCCCCATGTCCATTCTCCCTCTTTCTTTCTGTGCCCAGCATCCACCTTCCTTCCCCCAGTGTCTATCATCTTTCCTATTACCTCCCACCACTATGTTCAGCCCCCCCCTCAGCTTCCAGCATATCTTTACTCTCCTTGTTCATCATTTCCATTCTCCTTCCCTGTCCATTTTCTTAACTACCCCATCCCCTCACAAAGCATTCCACCTCTCCCCTTGCAGATCTCTTTTGTTTAAACATAACTAAATGGGCTATAAGACCCTAGTGGTGTATTAGGTTCTGCCCAGTGTAATATTTATGGTACAGTAAGGTTCTGAGTGTGTTTTTGCACAAAGTTGTGCATAGTGTTTTGCAGTTGAGCGATTGTGGTTAGTATATGCTTTGAGCAACCACTTTATTCTTTGACAGATGATACATATCTAATATCTAAATTTAATAAAAGGTATTGTGACTTTTATTTTTATTTATTTTTCTTTCTGTGTGTTATCAGACAATTATGGATTTAAGCCCTGCCCCCTTTAGCCTCCCCAAACAGTTGGGCCACCGACCGCCTATGGGTTTAGTCATGTGACTTCTTTGGTTTTTGGTCCTTTTACTGATGTTCTTTTGTGTTGGATGTATGGTTGCTGTTGCAGTGGAGATTGTGCTCTTTTTGATGGGGAGGGGGTGTTGGAATGGCAAGAAGAGTGATCTGTGGCATGAATGGTGGTTAGGGTAGGTTGATGGGGGGTATGTATGAAGGGGGTGGAAATATTTGGACTTGTGTTGGGTTTTAGGCTTTTTAGTAGTGTTGTACCTGGTTCTGAGGTGGCTTCTACCTGATAAGGTTCACCACTAGGGGTGGTTCCAGTATCCTTATTGTATGCATCATGGGGAACAAACCTTCACAGTGCCAAAAAGTCTCCTGTAACATAAAAATGTTCACATGTATTCGTCCTAGGACACATTAATCCGTGATCTGTTAGTTAAACACACAGTTATGGTCAGTTATACATGTGGCATCTTTTTAATTCTTTCCAACCAAATCACATGATGCCTTTAATCCAATCAGAGCACAGTTGTGATTGGTGAAGGAGCTTTCAAATAATAGTGTGCTATTCCATATTCAGCACATTTAGTTGAATACGAGTAAGTGAAGAACCCTCCCCCACACACACACACTAACATCACTAAAGCACTCTAACCAACTACCCCCCACCAATATAATGAGGTAAATTAATGCAGCTGATCAAAAGTAGATTGCAGTATGCTACAACAATACTTTTCTCTATGAATTTCAAAGACACTGGTTCTATTAATCTAATGCGGAATGAGCATTTTTAATTTTGCCCACATATTAATGCAGAAGGAAAAACAAATCTGCATGAAAAATCTAATGCAAAATTTTAATGTCATCTACTACTATACTGGCCAGAGCAGTGTTACTAAGCAGTGAACAAGAAATTTGACTATAGAAATGAGGATGTTTTTCCAAACAAAAACTGATTGGTTTGAGTTGTAATTTGTATTTAATTACAACTCTAACTGCTTTAAGTTGAGTTTTGGTTTAAGGGAGGTAATATATAAGCATAGCAACAAATCACATGGGCAAAGAAAAGCATATAGGCAACATTAATCTGCAAATTTTGATACATAATTGCTAGCTGAAAGTGGTTTTTTTTTTTTTTAATAGTCTTTCCCTGCTTTATAAGAGTGAATTATCTTCACTTTCAAATATTCAGCCAGTTCGTTAGAGCAACACATGGGTATTGAAAGTAGAACAATCACAGCTTGAGAGGTTAGAAGTGTTAAGAGGAGACTTATTAACAAATTGGAAAAAAAAGTAGAAATGAACTGGAAGGGGGGGGGGGGGGTTGTCAAAATTTTTGTACCTGCAATACTCATTGTTTTCTTCCTTTGAATCTGTTAAAAAAAACCCCAAACAAACAACGTGTGAATAGTAATTTCAACAGCTAGAAACTTTGATTAAAAAAAAAATGGAAGTTACATGGACTTCTTGGTCAAGGCAAGACCAAGGAAAATCTCTGATAGGACAACCTGAAAACAGTAGAAACCTGTAAAACAGAACCAATGACCTCCTGAAAAGTTCAGCTGACGCCGGACTTTTGCACAACTGTTACATAATACGTGTACGTAACAGTGGTCTGCCTGGAAGAAGAATTGTCAGAAGGAAACATCAGAAAAGTCTTTGATGTACGCAAAGAAAACTTTTGAGAAGTCTGAAACATTTTAGAACAAAGTACTTTGGATTGATGAAACAAAAACTGAACTGTTGGACCACAACCGTACAATGTATATTTGGAGGAAAAAGGAGTGAAGGGTTTGAAGAAAAGAACACCTGGCCAGCCATTAAAAAACAGGATAATTCTATCATGCTTTGGGGTTTTGTGGTAGCCACTGAAAGTATTGTGCAGAAGGAAGAATGTGTGCAAATATGAAGATATTGTAGAAGTTCATATCTTAGTGCCAGTGAAGAATTGAAGCTGAAAAGAAGTTAGATATTTAAGCAAGGCAGCGATCTGAAACACAACTAACAATAAAACATAGAAGTATTTTCAGGAAGGAAAGATGAAGGTTTTAGAATGAGCTTCATAGTTGAATCTTAAACGCACAGAGGGTAATTTTTCAAAGGTCGCCTAAAAGTAAGGTGCTGGGAAATGTTGCTGTCCCTCGGATTCTAAATAGCATTTTTGCTGAAATCTAAGTGTATTCCATAACAACGTGTGTAACAATTAATTTATTTATTTATAGCATTTATATCCCATATTTTCCCACCCAAGGGCAGGCCCAATGTGGCTTACAGAAATTTACAAAAGTCATACATTATACTTCCACATGGAAATTAAGGCGTGATATATAGAATCCCAGGGTAAGTGTGCATTAGCACATAATGCAACTTGGCTTAACAAGCTAACACTAATTGGCAATAATTAGAATTTACATGCACAGCTCGTTAAGCGTATTCTTTAATGAACTGTGCTTAAATTCTAATGTGAGAAGTTCAAATGGGGCGTGGCTATAGGCAGTGAAATGGGTGTTTATTGGGCGTTCCAACATTTACACTCGTTATAGAATATGGCCCAGTGCATGTAAATGTACGCGCAGGGATTTACACCATGTTTTCGTTGGTGTAAATGGAGGCTCGTATTTTTAGGCACTGGGATATCAACCAAGCGTATTCTATATACCGCGCCTAAATCTTATAGAATACGCTTAGGTGGAAATGTTTTCCGCGTGCATTTTTTTAAAGCACCATATATAGAATCTGACCCTATGCGCATAACTGCTGTCATAGAATATTAGCATAAATCCACAGTTAAGCGCTTAACTTTAGACGCAAGCACTTATCGCGCAGTGGCTGGTGTAAATGCTCTTGTGTGTGCTGGTATTCTGTAACTTATATGCATAAGTGCTAGACTTGCCCCCTCCCCCCCTTCATGCAGTTGTGTGCTATGGATTTTGCACACAGGTATGCTTTGGCAGTAATTGCTAACTAGTGCCAGCTAACACCAATTATAGCTAATACCAATTAGCTAATTATTGAATTAAGTTGTATGTAAGTTCCATTTTTAGAATTCAGGTTACTCAAGAGAGTGAGAAAGATGGATGTTGTATTGTTGTTTAGAATTTTGGTTTAGTGGCGTACCCAGCTTCCTTGCCACCTGGGGCGGGTCACTACTGCGCCCCCCCCCCCCGAAGTGCATCACACCTACCCCCCCCCCCCCCCGAGGTGCATCACACCTACCCCCCCCCCCCCCCCCCCGAGGCGCATCACACCTATCACCCTTCTTCCTAGCAAGGGGGTGTATCAAGTAGTCATAAGTACATAAGGATTACCATACTGGGACAGACTGAAGGTCCATCAAGGCCAGTATCCTGTTTCCAACAGTGGCCAATCCAGGTTGCCACAAATGTACAATACATGTTATGGTGCTTATCCTAGAAATAAGCAGTGGATTTTTCCCTGTCCATTTTAATAATGGCTTATGGACTTTTCTTGTAGGAAGCTATCCAAACCTTTTTTTAAACCCCGCTAAGCTAACTGCTTTTACTACATTCTGTAGCAACGAATTTCAGAGTTTAATTACACATTGAGTGAAGAAATATTTTCTCTGATTCATTTTAAATTTACTACTTTGTAGCTTCATTGTGTGCCCCCTAGTCCTAGTAGGTAGGAGGGGGGTGGGTGCATGGAGCGGTCGCGTGGCTGTTGGCTCCACCGGTCTTCCCTAGTCCAGGAAGTAACGCCAGAGTCGATGGCTGCGCAACTGCTGCCTGCACCCGGGGCGGGCGGGCGGACTGCCCCCTGCCCTGCTCTTGGTGTGCTACTGTTCTGGTTACTCAAGTGAGTGAGAGAGATGGATGTTATGTTTTTTTGGTTTTGTCTCCTTTTCTCCTTAGTCTTGTGTCACTCTGTACTATCTTGAGTGTTCTAATTGTTAGGAATTTGGAATTTTTCTCCAGGGTGCTCCACATTAGCATGCACTAATGTTGTTTAATATGCATTATTAGTAAATAACTCCTACTGCATGAAACGTGTTAGTGATGTGTTAGCACATGGTAAATCCTGCCCTTAGACATTTCCAAACCTCAGGAATGTTGGAGTGGCAGCAGTGTTTATGGTACATGAGTGTTGATGCTTTTCCTCTTCAGTTTTGGGTTCTGTGTTGCTTATTGTTTCACTGTATATTTTAAATGTTTCGTTTAATTTGTAAACAGCCTGAAGAGTCTTTGGTTGGTTGTGTTGCTACTTATTTATTAATGTAAGTCGCAATGAATGTGGGGTTTTTCTGGTTTTGTTGGCTCTTGTACTGACTTGTAGACCACAGTGTATTTTAGCGCTATGAAAAGAGGGTATTCCTGCATTGAAAAGTAAGTTTCTTCATCATGTAACTAAACAATTATACAGCTCGGGTTGGGGGGGGGGGTTGTTTAAATAGGTGACAGTGGTGATACTTAAGAAATTCCAGCAGCTTCATTAGTCACTAGCAGGAAGGGAAAAGAAAATTGTATTTTTCCTGGAGTTGTGATAGATTCTTTACCTGTCTGTGCTTTTTTATTCCATTTAGCAGCAGTTCTGCTTTCTCGTTTCATTATAAAGATGCATTTATAATTAGCAGATTGTGTGAAATATTTGTGTGTATGATGTAATGTGTAAACATTCCCCATGCATTGCTTGGTAAAGTGACAATTTTTTTGTGTGTGTGGGAGAAAGAACAGAGCATTGTAGTGAAACAGTAAAGCTTTTATGATTTCAGTTTGGTGTGGGGGGGGGGGGGGGGGATGTAGGTGTGGTTATTGAGCTCAGGCAGAGCATCTGGCAAGAAAATTGCCAGAACTCAGTTGATTTTTTTATGAACTGTATCTTGATATGTGTATGTCTCTTTATATGTGCAGGGGTGGAACCAGGGTTTGTCATTTCCCCCTCCCCCTCCCTCCACAAACTGATTATTAGTGCTCCACTGGAGCTGTGGCCACTCTTCTCCTTCCCTCTCAAGCTGCTGCTGTTGCCACAGCACCACAGTCCCATAAGAGGCCCAATAACTTGTTTCAGGTCCATGTTGAGATTCTGATACACTTCAGGTGTGTTTATTATAGTTTCGGGAGGAAGAGTGTGTGTGATTGTTTTTGCTATTCACACTGGAGTTCTTTCTACACCACGCAGCTTAAAGCTGAAGGCCAAGCAATGCATCTTGGCAGGGCTGGTGGAATCAGTGTTAGTGGTGGTTATGGCAACTTTTGGCTCCTCTAGGCTCAGTCTTTTGTGCCTGCCAGTGCTAATTTTACTCCTGCTGTAATAAGAAATTTTTTGGTATGGGAAAATCAGTAGTAAAACTACTGCACTGAAATGTGTATAGAATGATGGGCATTCAAGAGGCCAAATTTTTAAATTGTTTGTAATGTAAAAAAAAAAAATCATTCATTTTTAAATTTTTTAAAATTTTTTTTGTACTCGTAATGCTGAATCTGTACTGCAGCTCAGGGGTAAAGTACAGCAGTTCATCTCAGGTGGTGACCCTTTCTGGCAGGCTTCCCTGGTGGTGCAGTGGGGCTCCTTGATCCTCTGACTCCTGAACCTACCTTTGCAACGATACAGGATGGACCGTCCAGGTCTTTCTGTCATTTATTATGTTATGTTTATTACTGCGTCTTGTGCTGCCATTTTACAAGATGGTGGTGGAGGAACAGCTAAACACTTCCCTCCCCGGACCAGGTTAGTTCTCTTGGTCTGTGGGGTGATCCTGAGCCTCTTGTTCTGGGGGGCGATGGCATTGGGGTTCTGGCACCCACTGGATAAGCAGGTAATCTTTATGGACTGGGGGTTAGGGGCCCACTGGGGTTTTAAAAATGGTTTATTTTGTTTCCCTTCGTTCCTATCAGTGCCTGAACCTGTATCCTGTCTCCCCTTCTGGCCTAGAGGTTCTGGCATGCCATGTGGATGGGTGGGATTGTTGTTGGCAGGATGCTTCCAGACAGTCTGGACATGACCGACTTCAGCAGCAGTTGGAAAGCACTTTCAGACAGGCCAGGTTGGTCAATTAGCCATGGGCTACAGCAAGAGGCAAGAAGTAGCAGCAGCAATGTATATAGCACAGCTCCATCTCTTGTATCGTGCAAGAGGCAGGTCTTCTGCATCTGCATCCTTAGCTTCTGCATCAGATTGGCTTTTCATTGCAACCTGCAGGAAGACAAAGAGGCACCAGTGAAGGGGGAGGAAATTCTAGCAAGTACCTCTTTTGTATCAGGGCTTGAAAAACAGGACTTTGGAATGCACCAAACATCCCTTTTACTGTAGAAATTGAGCATTTGCTTGCTCTCATTTTTAAAACGATGCCAATAATATTTCATTTATTTTAAATAACTGCACAGAACACTTTTATTGCAGGGTTATTGCCTGCCTATAGGACACCCCCAACCTTTTCTCTCCAGCCCGCCTTACCATGCTGCCGACACCTTATCCAAGCCCGTAGGTACGGTTGCCAGGCTTAAGAAATGCTTGATTTTTGGATTTTACGAGGCTTGCAGAAATATGGTCGTACCAGTCTTAAATTCTTGAGCTAGGAGGGAAACGATGCAGATAGATGGTGTTTATCTCCTGGGATGGTTTTGACCTGGTCCTTTGGAAAAGAGAAGAGAGAGGAGTTAATTCTAACTTTAGATTAAATGTGTGAAGAAAGAAAACTGGGGAGAGATGGAAGTTAACAGATGGAGCAGTTTTTAAGATGATCCAGAAAAACTGAGCGGCTTGGAAACTAAAGCACATCTCGTAATCCACAGAATTGACTGGTGAGAACAAAGCAAAACGAAAAAAAAATTGCTTAGAAACAATGACGTATTAACTCATGTCTAGATGCAGAGACTTTTCTCAGTCCTCTGCTTCTCCGTTAGCTTTTTGAAACTATAAAATGTTGAACTTATACTTCCAAGACCACCATGTTCACCATAGTGCAGTGGTTTTACGCTGAATTTTGCCATGCCCAAAAAATTCTTACTGTAGCAAGGGTAAGATTATTATGGTGTCAGGTCAGCTCTCACGTACAGTATTAGGTATAGATTGATGTCCTCTTGCCTTAGGCGTAGGTTTCTGTTGGTTGCTAACCCAATTTGTGACTAATTTTCCTGTTTACCTGTGTTGAAATAGTTTACAGTTTCTTGGAAATACTTTGTGGATTAAAGTTGAAATGAGCCAGTTGGAAAGTGCAAATCTAGTATTACATAGTGGCACATTTCTTTTCCTTCTTGTTGACGCTTGGCCATGTCTGTGTGGGGCAATTGGTGAGGATAGACGTGGTAAACTATTCCCAGTAGGGTGTACATGTGTGTCTATGGCCTTGGGTTTTCACTCTGTTTTCAAGGGCTGCCAATGGGTCAGCTTTTCAGGTTATCCTAATGAATAAGCTTAAGAGAAAGTTGCATGCAATGGAGGTAGTAGGCATGTAAATCTCCTTTTGGGATAGTCTAAAAACTTGACCTGTTGGGGCTCTCAAGGACTGGAAGTAAAAGCTAAGGGTGTGGGGGGTGGGGAGAAGAAGCGGAGTTGTGTGTGTGAGAGAGCAGGGGGACAGGTGCTGGCAGAGGGGGTACTGGAGGCTATGTGAGGAGGAAGTTTTTAAGGGGTGTAGGGGTAGACGGCCTCCTCCTGTGGTTTGTGTTTTGATATATATATATTTTTAAAAACTTTTTTCACTAATTTTGGTAAGGTATTGCTACCTGACTTTCCAGTTGACGAATACAGTGTTTGTGAAAAGATCTTTGACTACTAACTGGAGTTAGTCTGTTGTAAACTATTAAAATCTCTTAATTTCTTTTGAGAGACATCCCCTTGGTGGTGTTTGATGGTCTTCAGAACCATCTGGATAAACACAGCTGCTCTATCAGTACAGATTGGTTGGGGTCAGCAGAGCAAAGGAAGACGCATGCATGCCTATGGCTCTGTCTGCAACCATCTGCCACAAAAAAAATGAAAGTAGAGCCTTTACAAATTGTTTATGTGTGTAGACAGTTTTCTTCTTCAAAAAATGAGTAACTTGAAAAATTATTGTTGTACCAGAAGGTGTAATAGTACTCAATAGATTAACTATTGGGCTATGGATTTGGATTTTAGATTTAATTGCTCATCTTTCCAAATCTGAGCTCATGGCACATTACATTCAGGTACAATAGGTATCTCCCTATCCCAGAGGGATAACAGTCGAAGTTGTACCTGAGGCTGTTGTGGGTTAAGTGACTTGCCCAAGGTCACAGTGAGAGCAGAAGGATTTGAACATCGGCTCTTCTAGTGCTTAGCCTGCTGCTCTAACCTCTAGGTTACTCCTTCCTCCATGTTTGGACATAAATGTTCTGATTTGGGATGTAAAAAAAAATGTTACATAAGTACATAAATATTGCCATACTGGGACAGACCAAAGGTCCATCAAGCCCAGCATCCTGTTTCCAACAGTGGCCAATCCAGGTCACAGATACCTAGCAAGATCCTGAAAAAGTTCAATACATTTTATGCTGCTTATCCCAGATATAGTGGATTTTCCCCAAGTCCAATTTAATAATGGTCTATGGACTTTTCCTTTAGGAAGCCGTCCAAACATTTTTAAAACTCTGCTAAGCTAACAGCCTTTACCACATTCTCTGGCAACAAATTCCAGAGTTTAATTACACGTTGAGTAAAGAAAAATTTCTCCGATTCGTTTTAAATTTACTACTTTGTAGCTTCATCGCATGCCCCCTAGTCCTAGTATTTTTGAAAAGCATGAACAGACGCTTCACATCTACCTGTTCAACTCCACTCATTATTTTGTTAAACCTCTATCATATCTCCCCTCAGCCGCCTTTTCTCCAAGCTGAAGAGCCCTAGCCGCTTTAGCCTTTCCTCTTAGGAAAGGCGTCCCATCCCCTTTATCATTTTCATCTCCCTTCTCTGCACCTTTTCTAATTCCACTATATCTTTTTTGAGATGCGGCGACCAGAACTGAACACAATATTCGAGGTGCAGTCGCACCAAGGAGCGATATAAAGGCATTATAATGTCCTCATTTTTGTTTTCCATTCCTTTCCTAATAATACCTAACATTCTATTTGCTTTCTTAGCTGCAGCAGCGCACTTAGCAGAAGGTTTCAACATATCGTCAACGACGACACCTAGATCCCTTTCTTGGTCTGTCACTCCTAAGGTGGAACCTTGCATAACGTAGCTATAATTTGGGTTCCTCTTTCCCACATGCATCACTTTGCACTTGCTCACATTAAACGTCATCTGCTATTTAGACGCCCAGTCTCGTAAGGTCCTCTTGTAGTTTTTCACAATCCTCCCATGAATAAGGGGGAAATTATCAACGTGGGCTACCATTAAGACAGGTTATTTTACCTCAAGTTGTGCTATTTTAGCACAGAGTCTCATTAATAAAATTATTAGAATTTTTTTTTTACACATTTAGGAGCAGTTTAAAATTTGGCCTTTTGAATGGCCACCATGTTTGCTTGAACTGCTTCCTTGGTATGCAAATCTATCTTATGCATATTCATTGTGGATATATTGAAAACCTGACTGGCTGGGTGTGCCCCAAGGTCTCAGTTGAGAACCACTGACCTAGCATAAAACATAATCCAAGACTTCAGTACATCATAGCAAAATAAATGAAACAATGATACACTACATGAAAAAAAAACAAAAAACGTTACAGGGCTCAAAATACTGCTGAAACAGCAAGGTTTTCAACTACTTTTATGAAAGCCAGGTGGTTGACGTTTGCCCTCAGGAAAAAGGGCAGTGGATTCCATAGACAAAGGAAGGAGCTTACCAAAATTGTTTTATTTTTCTTGAGTGCTCATTTACTTGATCTGTTTGGAAGATGACAAAGATAACAAGGTGCATGCCCTTATCTATTGGTACTGTTTTTCCCAGCAGAATTGTATAGCTTGTCTTCTGAGGAGTGATGACAAATCTGTGACATACACCTCCAGGTTGGTATCTGTGGCTGATTGTTGGTGCAAGGAGGTTTCAAAGTCTTGGCTGAAAAAGAGGTTTTGTTTGTCTTGATGTTCACCTGTCTCTTAATTTCAGATGTTTGGCGCATGCTGGCACCTGAGCTTAGTATTTGGATAATAGTTATTCATTCATCTTCCTGCTTGTGCAAGCAATAATGGAGTTCTGTTGTCACCAGTTGGCTCTTGCCTCTATTGTGTATCTTTCCCATTGAGTCATGGGGAATGTTTTCTAAGAATGTTCTGGTCGCATAGCAGGTAGATATAGCTGTCATTGTGAAGAACAGCTCATGGCCCTGTAATAAAATATTGCTGGCATTACCAAACCTTGACTCAGAGGAAGGTAGGACATTTAATGTAGTGCCTCTGGGATAAGCCTTGGGGCTGGTTCTATTATATAATCTGTGTGGGTGATGTTGTGGAGACTTTAAAAGAAAAGGTTGCATGTTTTGCAGGTGATTCTACTACTACATCACTTCTATAGTGCTACAAGGCATACGCAGTGCTGTACATCATACATAAAAAGATAGTCCCTGCTCAAAGAGTTCACAATCTAAGTAGGACAGACAAACAGAGATGTACAATTGAATGGACACCCCTGAATTTTAGTGCATGATGGATGGCGAGATACTGATGTGAATCAACAAAAGGGAGGACTTGGAGGGATGATCTTGAGGTAATAAGATTGTGATTAAGGCACTGGCCATAGCTTATAAGGATGCTAAGGGCATTGTCACTGGCAGAATTCAGTTTTCTTTACCTCCACCTGTTGGTCGGAAGGGATAACACCCATTGGTTCAGAACAGTGTCGCTGATTCAAGAAAAGAAAGTGATCAGGTAAGACATAATTTCTCCATTCCCTGTGCTAACCAGTTAGTGCACAGTAATGTAGCTGCCTACCTGGTTAGCGCAGGAACAGCCACTCTCTGCCCCCAGACACTTCCTTCCAAAAATTAAAAAAACAAACATTTCCTTGTCATCAAGCAGATGAAGCCATTACGTATGGTTATGTCCATCAACCAGCAGGGGAGATAGAGAGCACTCAAACTGTCACAGTGCCCTCTTGGCCAGCTAGCTCCACTGCCTCTTCAGTATTCTCTATCTCCCCTAGCAGGGTGGCTGCAGCTTGTTCGAGCTCCAGAAAAATCTGCCGGGAGGTGGTTCCTGGCTTGCCAGTTGTTAACCGGGGTATTGGAGGCTATAGCAGCTTCACTTTAAAGGCACATAGGTTAGCCCTTTCCCTGCCTTACCCATACCTCTGTGGATGTGGACATATTGCTTTGCTTTCCCTGTCCTTACCCACCAACAGTGGATGCAGGCATATAGGTTCGCCCTTTCCCTGCCTTTCCCACTCATCTGAGCCTCCGGAGTCTTCAATACCTCTGCTTTCCTCACAGCTTTAAAAAAAAAAAGAAAGTCGCGTCGCGTTTTTAAACGCAGAGACACTGGAACAGAGGTTTTTGACCTGATTTTCAGCAGGATCGTAGTTGTACACTAGATCCTTTGAGGTAAGAGTGTTTTCCAACTCCTCCGGGGTGGGCCCGCGATCGGGGCGATTTTGGCGCGAAACCGCCATTTTGGATTTTACTGCCGTTTTTCGGCGATGGCTGCGGACAATGTAAAGCGCTGTTCCACTTGTGGCAAGCGCAAATCAGCAGCAGGGCTCTGTAAATCGTGCTGTACTGGCGTAGGAGCCGGCCCGAGCATGGCGAGCGATGTTTCTTCCCGCTCTGAGCTGGCAGCGGGCGCCATTTTGCTTACACCGCATGGCGCGGCCTCCGTGGACACGGAGAGACCTGAGCCGGGTGGGGCACCTCGAGATGAGGTTATTTCAGGAGTGGCTGGCACCGGACAGGATTTGGGTGCCCAGGGTGAGATTTTCTCCCCGGATTTTGTGCTTTTGCTGCATAAAGCATACATGATGAAAAGAGCTCTTCCTCAGGGGTCGCCTGAGGCTCCTCTGATTGCCCCCCCGATGGATTCTGGCCTGGGACTGCCCAGTGAGGCTTTTTTCCCGGATGCTTGGCCTAAAGATAAGCGCAGAAGGGTTAATTCCCCTTCAGATTGTGGTGCACCTTTTTCCCCCCCCCCCGTGGTCGGGGTGTGAGGATTCGGAGAACTCTGACAGACGTTCTTGGTCTGAGGAACCAGAGTCAGGTATGGATTTACCACAGGATCTGGATGATCCCTCCGCGGTGAGGATTTTCCACTGTGATGAGCTGCCAGCGTTTATTTCAGATACCCTGCAGGCCCTCTCGATTGAAGATCCTGACAGTGGCATGGCCTCCTCGGGTAATTCCAGGATGGCTAGTACCAAGAAAGCTGCTCGGGCCTTCCCTTTGCATGATTCCTTCCTAGAGCTTGTTTTGGCTCAGTGGGCTGACCCCGAGAGACCTTTGAGGGTTTCCAGGGCTATGGGGCAGTTATACCCTCTGCGTGAGGGACATTTGGCTCGTTTTCAGATGCCTACAGTGGATGCCCTAGTCACTGCGGTGACAAAGAGAACTACCCTCCCTGTTGAAGGAGGTGTTGCCCTGAAGGATGTTCAAGACCGTAGGCTGGAAACAGCATTGAAACGGTCCTTTGAAATTGCAGGTCTCACTGTTCGGGCGTCTGCATGCAGCTGTTATGCTGTTAGAGCCTGCCTAGCTTGGCTGCAACAGGCAGTGGCTCAGCCCGGAGATGGAGCGGAGCCCTTCTTGGATGTGGCTCCGCGGATGGAGGTGGCCTTGTCCTTTCTGGCTGATGCCCTTTATGACCTTGTCAGAGCTTCGGCTAAACAAATGGCAGTAGCAGTGGCGGCTCGCCGTCGTCTGTGGCTACGACACTGGGCAGTGGACATGGCCTCTAAGCAAAGGTTGGTGAAGTTGCCTTTTCAAGGACTTCTCCTATTTGGTGAGGAGTTGGAGAAAATTGTGAAAGGCCTGGGTGATCCTAAACCCCAGCGCTTGCCCGAAGATAGGCAGAGGCCTTCCTCTAAGGGCCAGGCGGTCCACTCCTCGTACAGACCTCGCTTCCGTGAAGCTAGAAGGTACCACCCGGGGCGTTCTGCTGGGTTCACTTCACGTGCCCGTGGTCAGCAGAGGAACTCCTTTCGCTCAGACAAGCGTTCCGCAGCCGGTGGCTCAAGACCAGGAGTTCAGGGGCGACCCTCTCAATGATGGTGCGCTGGCTCTCTCCTCGATGCCTGTCATCGGAGGACGGCTTTCCCTCTTTGCCGAGGAGTGGGCCAAGATTTCCTCAGATCAGTGGGTTCTGGACCTGATCAGAGATGGATACAGAATAGAATTCAACGCCCCAGTAAGAGACGTGTTTGTGGAGTCCCGATGCGGTTCTGCCGTCAAACGGGCGGCGGTGGAGGAGACTTTACAAGGTCTGATTCAGTTAGGGGCAGTGACCCCGGTGCCTCCCGCCGAGCAAGGCTGCGGCCGATACTCCATCTAATTTGTGGTGCCGCGAAAAGGTGGGTCCTTTCGCCCTATTCTGGACTTAAAACAAGTGAACAAGTCCCTGAGAGTGCGGCATTTGCACATGGAATCCCTGCGCTCCGTCATTGCGGCGGTACAGCCAGGAGAGTTTCTCACGTCTCTAGACCTGAAAGAAGCTTACTTGCACATACCGATTTGGCCCCCGCACCAGAAGTTTCTGAGGTTTGCGGTGTTGGGAAAGCATTTCCAGTTCAGGGCCTTGCCTTTTGGCCTCGCCACAGCTCCCCAAACCTTTTCGAAGGTAATGGTGGTAGTAGCTGCTTTTCTCAGGCGAGAGGGTATCAGGGTTCACCCGTACCTAGACGACTGGCTCATCAGAGCAGACTCTGCAATAGAGAGCTTACAAGCTACAGCCAGAGTGGTCTCAGTACTGCAATCTCTAGGCTGGGTCGTCAATATGGCCAAAAGTCACCTGACCCCTTCACAATCTCTAGAATTTTGGGGGGCCAGGTTCGACACAGTCTCGGGCTATGTGTTCCTACCCGAGCTAAGGCGGTGCAAGCTTCAGAATCAGGTCCGTCTGCTCCTGAGGATGCCCCGCCCGCGAGCTTGGGACATTGTCCAGCTGCTGGGATCGATGACAGCCACGATGGAAGTGGTACCCTGGGCGAGAGAGCACCTGAGACCTCTACAGTATTCCCTACTCCGGAGATGGTCTCCTATTTCTCAGGATTACCAATGCAGACTTACTTGGCTCCCTGCGGCCCGACTCAGCATGGAGTGGTGGCTCTCGGACAGCATGCTGCGGCGAGGAATGCCGCTGACGCTCCCCATTTGGTGCCTAGTGGCACATTGCAAGGAGAAGCATGCCCAGGGTCTATGGACACCCGAGGAGTCGGAGTGGTCCATCAACCGCCTAGAGTTGAAAGCGGTGTTTCAGGCGCTTCTGGCCTTTCAAGTGACCCTGGAAGGATTGGCTGTCAGAGTGATGTCGGACAACACGACAACGGTGGCCTATATAAATCGACAAGGCGGAACAAGGTGCAGAGCACTAGCCGCGCAGGCCGAACTGATTTGCCACTGGGCCGAGCTGCATCTTCAGTGTCTGTCGGCAGCTCATATTGCAGGTCAGAGCAATGTGCAGGCCGATTATCTGAGCAGGCATCAGATCGATCCAGCAGAATGGAATCTGGCAGACGAAGTATTCCTGCAGATCTGTGCCAAATGGGGCAAGCCCGTGATGGATCTAATGGCGACAAGTGCCAATACCAAAGTCTCGTGCTTCTTCAGCAGACGGAGAGATCCTCGCTCGGCGGGGTTGGATGCCTTGGCTCAACCCTGGCCTCCGGGTCTACTTTATGTGTTTCCCCCATGGCCCTTGTTAGGGCGCCTGCTCTTGCGGATTCGGCTGTACCCAGGAGAAGTGGTCCTCATCGCCCCGGATTGGCCAAGGAGACCTTGTTATGTAGACCTCCGACAGATGCTCCTGGAGGCTCCTCTGCCGTTACCTCTGGTACCGAACCTGTTGACTCAGGGACCGGTAGCCATGGAGGACGCCGGCCGCTTTGGTCTTACGGCATGGCTATTGAGAGGGCGCAATTGAGGGATAAAGGTTATTCCAATAAAGTTATTTCCACTCTCCTGCAAGCCCGCAAGCGGTCCACTTCCGTGGCTTATGCCAGGATTTGGTGCCTGTTTGAGTCTTGGTGTGCTTCCAGAGCCATTGCTCCAATGCGGGCTCCTGTCTCGCCGATTCTGGACTTTTTGCAGGAAGGTGTACAAAAAGGCTTGGCCTATAATTCCCTGCGGGTGCAGGTGGCAGCGTTGGCCTCCCTTCGTGGTAAGGTGGAAGGCGTGTCTTTGGCTGCTCACCCAGATGTGGCACGGTTTCTTAGAGGGGTGCTTCGGCACCCTGTCCAGCTTGGAACCTGGGGCTAGTTTTGAAAACCCTGCAGGCATCTCCTTTTGAGCCGCTTCGGCGAGCATCGGAGAAAGATTTGACACTGAAGGCCGTTTTTCTGGTGGCCATTACTTCAGCGAGACGGGTGTCAGAGCTCCAGGCGCTGTCCTGTAGAGACCCATTTCTGCAATTTTCAGAGTCCGGAGTCACGGTTCGGACCGTGCCTTCCTTTATGCCTAAGGTGGTTTCAGCCTTTCACCTAAACCAGCCTATTTTCTTGCCCTCTTTTTCAGAGGAAGAGTTTCCAGAATCTTTTGGGCAGCTGCACCCTTTGGATGTGCGCAGGACTCTGCTGCAGTATCTGCGAGTTACTAACTCTTTCAGGACTTCTGATCATCTGTTTGTTTTGCTATCCGGTTCTCGCAGAGGGTCTCCAGCGTCTAAAGCCACTATTGCCCGCTGGCTCAAAGAATCTATCTTTTCAGCTTATCTGCTGGCCGGCAGGGTTCCGCTTGTAGCCTTTAAGGCGCATTCTACTAGAGCGATTTCTTCCTCTTGGGCTGAAACTGGAGCACTCTCTCTTCAAGAGATATGCAGTGCAGCAACATGGGCTTCTAAGCTCTCCTTTGCCCGACATTACAGGCTGGATGTGGCTGCCAGGAGGGATGCGCGTTTTGGTGCACAAGTGCTAGCGCGTGGTGTGGCTTGTTCCCACCCTATCTAGGGATTGCTTTGTTACATCCCATACGTAATGGCTTCATCTGCTTGATGACAAGGAAGGGAAAATTAGGTTCTTACCTTGGTAATTTTCTTTCCTTTAGTCATAGCAGATGAAGCCATGAGCCCTCCCTGTATGATTGTCTGTATGCTGTGAATCTGTTTTTCAGGTTCTGTTCTAATTTCCTGAAGTTCCTTCCTTGGGAGAAAGTTGGAAAACAATCTTCAGGATTCATGTTCAGTTTAAATTTAGGAGGATGTGTTCATTCCCTCCAGCATGTTTTTTTTGGAGGATGTGTTGATTCTCTTCAGGAGGCGTGTGTGTTCCCCTCCAGTTCTATAAATAGGAGGATGAGTTCATTCCCTCCAGTGTGTTGGGAGGATGTGTGATTCCCTCCAGGAGGCGCGTGTGTTCCCCTCCACTTATACAATAAGGAGGATGAGTTTATTCCCTCCAGGAGGATGTGCATTCCCTCCTTTATGAGTTCATGCCCTTGTGATGGGCCATCGTTCGCTGTGAGGAAAGCTCTTGTGATTCCCATTGCGGTTTGCCATACTGCTTTGGAAGCTTCAAATACTGAAGAGGCAGTGGAGCTAGCTGGCCAAGAGGGCACTGTGAAAGTTTGAGTGCTCTCTATCTCCTCTGCTGGTTGATGGACATAACCATATGTAATGGCTTCATCTGCTATGACTAAAGGAAAGAAAATTACCAAGGTAAGAACCTAATTTTCCCATTTTTTAGCATCTGGTTACTGTATGCTGATTTGGCAGTTACCGCAGGATGCCTGTGTGTGACCTGCAGTACGCCATTTTAAGCTGCGTTAGGTGAGTATTAACACCTAATACTGCTTAGTAAAAGGGTTCTGTACGTATGTTATGGGGTAGAGGTGGGGGACAGTGTGCTTGTTTGTTTTCAGCCTGGCAAAAAGTTAATCCTTCTCTGGGTTCAGACCAGTGCAAATCATGTCTTTGTTCCGTCATAAAGGTAAAATATTAATGCAGCACAGTTCAGATTTACACTGATATATTTGGTAACAAGCAACAAAGCCCGTTTCGTGAAAAATGAAACAGGCCCTAGGAAGGCTCTCCTCTAATCTATTTCTCCTCTCTCCCCTGCCCTCCCCTCCATGTCCAGTGATTCTTTCATCCCCTCTCCTCCGTGTCCCGCGATTCTCCTCTGCCCTCCCATCCCATGTCCAGCAATCCTGCCCTCCCATCCATGGTCAGTGACTCTGTCCTTCCTGCCACCCTGCCTTTAAGCCATTCATCTTGCCTCAGGTGGCAGCAGCGGCAGGCTGGGCTCGCGTTGCCTCCAGCCTTCTCTTGTCTTCCCTCTCAGTATCCCGCCCTCCTTTGATGTCATTTCGTCTTTACGTGAGGGCGGGACACTGAGATCGAAGGGAGCGTTGGAGGCGAGCTGACGTCAGCATGCTGTTACGAACCCAGCCAGCCATCCAGGGAAGCAGAGTTACCAATTATTATATATAGATACTGATGCAAAATGTAGGGGCTCTGTTTACTAAGCCGTTAACCGTGTATGCGCTTACAATATCTCTATAGGTGCCTACACAGCACGTGTGCTAATTGTAGGCATGTTAAAAATGCTAACGCACATTAGTAAACAGGGTCCTAGGTAACTTATCTTGCATTTTTGTGTGGAAAGGTAATAAATAAAAATAAAACAAAACATCGAAAAAAAATAAGATGATACCTTTTTTTATTGGACTAACTTAATACGCTTTTTAGATTAGCTTTCGAAGGTAGTCCTTCTTCAGAAAATGAAAACGGATATGGAAAGGAAAGCTTCATAAAAACAAGTGGAAAGCTCTCACGGTGAGCATCTCTTTTATTGTTGTAGAGAGGTTTTTCACTTTTAGAACTGGTATTTGAGCCTTCGTGGACCAGCTTTATCAAAACAGTTTTTTTTCTCTGTCGACTTATAAGTTTTATTCACTCCTTTTTGCCTGTTTTCTCTATCAAAGGGTCTGGCAGGGGTTAGAGGTTAAAGCGCCCTGAGAAGGGGGAACAGTGCCTTGTATGCGTTACCACAACTTCCCATTTTCTTCTGGACACAGTGCTATATTTTTCTGCTTATATACGTCTACAGACCATTTCAACCAAGCTACCTTGATTTTCATCATTTTTAAAATGCTGCTTTAAATTGGTTAAAAAAATTATTATTTTTCAGTAAAATAAGTACTCCCCCCCCCGCTATATTTTTAATCTGTGAGAAGATCTCTAAAGCACAGAGTTTATGGTCATTTTATAATCCAACAAGATGTTATCCTTGACTGCTTTTGTTATGGGTAATTATTTCCAAAATCACATTGTTCAGCTTTGTTCCCTCCATCTTCCGTTTTTCCTCCTTAGACTGTATACGTAAGGGTTGCTCCTGAAATCCCCCCCCCCCCTTTTTGGACCCCAGTACACTGCACTGAATCCTGACCTCATTTGAAAGAGTACCTTGATCCCAGATTCCTCATGTCCGACTGTGACCTTTGATCCATACAGTTGCCCCAGTGACTGCATGGACAAGAAATCGGTGTCCAAATGAAACAAGTTTGCTGTCCTCAGTGTTTTTACAGCTCTCACTGTGTATAACAGAGAGCTTATTGTACAAAGACTCTATTCTTATTCAGAAGGAAATAAAAACACACAAAACTTTCGAGGCAGCAGGAACATCACAACACTTGGTCAATTATTCACAATGTTGAAAGGAAAAGCAGTTTCAGCTCCTTCCATTCAGCAAAAGTATAATTTTATTGCTTTAATAAACAAAGAAAACCACTAATAATCCCTTACAAGAGCTGAAAAAAAGAGAAATGTACCACAAAACATGCTAAAGTTATATTACTGTTTTCCAGCAGTCTGAAGACTTGCTAGCTTGGGTTTTGTTTGTTGATGGAGCTAGTTTGTGTTTTTGTTGTTAGGGACCCTGGCTCATTGTGAATTAAAACTGAGCTGTTTAAAAAAAAAAACATTTACAAAAATTTATTTTGGAGACATTTTGCACGTTTTCTTGGACTTGATGGTGGAATTTTCTGTTTATGACTCAGCAGCTGGGTGGTGGATTTGATGCCTCAGGGCCTAATGTTTATCCTGCAAGGAACTGGCTCCTTGATGGTTGCAGTGAGAGGGAGGCTCCCAGCAGAAGTAATGGTCTGATGGTCTGTCTTGACAGTCACTACTGGAAAATCCACGTGCTCTTGGAGCAGAAGGAATGTAACTTTGATAGCCCCCTGTTGAGGAGACAGCTTTCCTCAAATAGTCTACTTAAAGGCTCAGCACTGAGTCAGCGCATTTGGAATCCAGAAGAAGCCTTAATTATCTGCCGGAGCCAACATTTTTTTTTCAACATTTCTAAGCCTGTTGGGCTTCCAGCCAATCTCTGTGATTCATGACTTGAGGTTGGGGGAGAGGGAAGGGACTGTCTTTGTGGTGGTTAGGGGTAATCTTTTTCATTTTCTGGTTGTCAAAAGATTGATAGGAGGTTACACTGAAACTGTAGGACTCAGGCTCTTAATAACAAACCTCCTAAGCCATCAGAATACTCAAATCCATACAATTCCTGAAGATGGGGGGGGGGGGGGGGGGAAGCAGAACCTCAGCTTCCCCCTCCCTCATGTCCTCTTTTGCACTGTAATTTTCCACGGAAGACAGTGTCCCAAGCATTTCAGACATCACGTTTGCAACTGAGTTATCTGATTTAAACAGAGAATATTTCCTAGTATTGTCTCGTTAATTAAAAAAAACAACCCTGCACAAATCCTTTATAATAGACCAACTCAATACATTTTTGATCATCAGTGAGTTTGCACATTTGCTTTTCCAGCTCCAAATTCAGTGGCCATCATGGCAATCGTGTGTTCTTCCCACTTTCCTTTCAAATCAGTTAGTATAGTGACATCCCTTGGGTAGGGGCCATTTAGGGGGGGGGGGGTGCCTTTTATAATCCTGCAGTCATGGACACTACATTTGACCACTGGGGGTGGTGTTGCTCAGTGACTAGAACTCCCTACCAGGGGCTGTGAATGCTATTGCAGCAACCTCAAACCCCTCCAGTCCAGAAAGACTGGAACTGGGAATGAAACCTAGGCTCTTCCATAGGGCACTGCACAACACTACTGCAGCACCACCAGTCTGACGTTGTATAAACTATTCCCAGATCATTTAATTTGGATGTCTGAGCTGCTTTCTTGTCTTGATGCTTCCTCACCTTTCCTGCTATTCTAATTTCTGTTCACATTTCTTTGATATCAAATAGCATGTAGACAAGAGTTCAACTCCTAGGGGAGGTGGGATGGTATGTGAGGGTACTGGTCCTGCTGCAGGTGGTAACTTTGCTTTCTCCGAGGACAAGCAGGACTTAGAGGACGTAGAGAGGTTTTTCGCTCTTAGAACTCATATGTTGGGAATCCCTAACTTCCAGGCTCACCAAAAGCAAACAGTCAATAGGGACTTGCAATGGCACGGCCAATAGAAGTTATAGTTTATAGTTATAGTTTTAGACTTGCTAAACTGCCGTAGCTGCCAGAGCAGAGCAGTGTACAAAACTAATAATATAATAGAAAATGAACTCTATTTAATGATAGGAAAGAAAGGCAATCACTTAAAGAAGGAGCACAGAGATGTGGGGGTGGGGAATTGGTACATTTTATTTGACCCTACATTGTGGCAGAGATCGCTGGCCAACTCTACTCTCCAAAGGCTTGCCTGAAAAGCCAAGATTTCAAATTTGCTTTGAAATTCTTGAGAGAGAGAGAGAGAGAGGGAGGGCACTGCAAAGGGAAAGGGGGAGATTATTCTAGAAATGGGAGGAAAGTAAAAAGAAAGCACTGTGTCTAGTTGTTTTTAAGTGGGCAAATTTAGGGCTTGGTAGTACTAAGTGGTGGCTGTTCAAAGAGCGGAGGACCCTAGCAGATAAGTAGGGAATAGTAAGACAAGAGAGGTAATCGGGGATTCCTATCATGAAAGCCTTAAATGTCAACAGAACAAATTTATAGGTGATCCAATACTCAATAGGTAGCCAGTGATGCCTTAGTAAGGGGGTTGTATGATCGGTACAACGGGTGCGGCATAGTAATCTTATAGCTGTGTTCTGTAGAGTTTGTAGTTTTATGACAGCGGAATGAGGTAAGCCTGAGTAGATGATGTTACATAAAAAAATGAGAGACTAAGAGTGTGGAAATTTGGCATGGTCAAAAAGGTGGCGGATAGCCCGTAACTGAAGGAAAGTTAAAAAAAAAAAAAAAAAGCATTGTTTATACAAGTGTGAGATATGTAGCAAAAATTAAAGTGATGAGTTGAGGATTATCCCTAGATAGTGAAACTAGAACTGGAGAGCTAGATGTCCCTAAGAGAGAGACGGGGATGGGGTGGGGGGGGGGGGGGAGAGAGGGAGAGTTACGGAACTAGAAAACCAGCAGGCTACAGTCTTATCAGTGCTGAGGACAAGTTGATGTTTGGATAGCCAATTTGCAAAAGTGTTCAAGCAGGCTTGGAGAGGAGGAACAGAAAAAGAGATGGAGTCGATAGGATAAATGAGAAGAATATCATCTGCATAGAAATAAGCTGAAATCCCAAAAGGTTGGATGAGGGCTGCCAATGGACTCAAGTACAGATAAAACAAAAGAGTGGAGAGAATTGAAACCTGGAGGACACAGCAGTGGAGTTCTCTCCTCAGAGAGAGAGAGGTGGGGGTAGCGACCTGTAAAGAATGTTGGGTTAGAACAGAGGTAAACTAAGAAAGTACTACACCTGAGATACCTAGTGGTGATAACTGACAGATCAGAAGAGAGTGGTTGAGAAGGTCGAAAGAGGCAGATAGGTCTAGGGAGAATGCCAAAACAGATTATGTTGATAGAAATAAGAATGCAGTTTTCTTAATAGAGTTGCTAAGACTGTTTCCTGCTATGGTTTGGCCCTGAAACTGGATAGAATCAATAAACCTGAGAATAAAAAAACCAGGCCTGTTGTGGGGGTGCATCCTGAAACTGAAAAGAATGGACCTAGGAGGGTGGAGTTAGATTCTAGACACCAAACAAATTATGCACAACTGTCTGGCCAAATCAACTTTTGTATTGGGTGTTCTGTTGAAAGCAATAATGGGATGTGAATGTGTGAACTGAAGACCGTGTCACAGCCTTTCAAATCTCCTCAGCGGAGGCTGACCTCAACTGGGCTACCGATGTAGCCATGGAGTGGAGGAGTAGCCTAGTGGTTAGTGCAGTGGACTTTGATCCTGGGGAACTGGGTTTGTGTCCCACTGCAGCTCCTTGTGATTCTGGGCAAGTCACTTGACCCTCCATTGCCCCAGGTACAAATAAGTACCTGTATATACTATATCGCCCAGTCCTCCTAAGGCCTTCCTGATGCATCCAGACATTCAGGACCTGATTACAATAGAATGGGTCTTAACGGAGGATAGGGGGCTCAGAGTGGGAAGAACCATGACTCACCTCTACCTGTTGGTTCCAGAGGAGAAAGAAAAATTGCAGCCTTCCAGGGTGGACTCCTTTGTTATGGTGGAAAGGGACAGGATAGGATGCTAGAAGGCTTGCTGAAACAAGGCCTCTTTGGGCCTTTAAGCGACAGTGTACAGCTCATTCATGACAAGAGCATGCCTGAAGTGGCATCAGCAGTCTGCAACAGAAGATGGGCGCCATAATGCCCAGCCTAGAGCGGGGTTTTGCCTACTTAGTGCTATTTATGAAATGTAGCAGGTTATAGTCCAGTATGTCTTTGGGTGTCACTTCATTTTGACTACTCTGGTTGTGGCATTGGGCAGCGGATGCAGCATCAAATTTACATAGTTAAACTGCCCTTTTGGGACAAGGGGCTATTTTGAGAAGATCACAGTAACTTGGTGAAAGAACTGGGGGGGAAACTAATCCACAGTGGTTGCTGGAGGATAAGCTGAAAGCCTCTGGTTGGCCGTCGTCAGGGGGTTCTCAGTTTCGAAATAGCAGACAGTACCGGCCTGGTCGTCGGAAATATGGTCAAGAAGTCCTGCTTTCAGGCATGCCAATCCTTTTGTTCGGACACCTGCTGGTTAATGGACCCAACTATCCCACAGGTTCTGAAATATTGGGGAGGAGTAAGGGAAAGAAAACTATCAGTTAAGACCTAATTTCTCTTTGAGGCTCAGAGTTCATCTTCCTCAAAAATCAATGCTTAACTGTTCTTTTTTATTTTCTGGCTGGGGGGGGGGGCAGCTGTCTCTTCTTCAGCTATAGGGAAAGATGCAAACTCAGGTTGCAGGTTCGATTCAACTTGAATGTACAGCACAGGGTGTGGTTCTTCTTTCTGTTAAAGTGACTGGGGCCGGCATGTGACTCTGGGACTTCCAGTAGCCTGTTGGCTAACTGAAATTCCATAATCCTGGTCTTTAGCAGGGGTGTGGAGCTTTGGTGCTTATGGGATGCAAATAGTTCTGGTGTTAAGGACAACCACAATGAATCATGGTATAGCTGTATGCACTGGGTATAGGTAACATACATTCTTGTTTCGTTCTTTTATTTTTCTTCTGCTGACACAAAAGCATGTTAACTCCCCTAATTTGTTCTCAGAGTATATTAGGCATATAAAACATAGTAACATTGTAAAGGACGGCAGATAAAGACCTGTACGGTCCATCCAGTCTGCCCAACAAGATAAACTCATTTTACATGGTATGTGATACTTTATATGTATACCCGAGTTTGATTTGGCCTTGCCTTTCTCAGGGCACAGACTGTAGAAGTCTACCCAGCACTGTTCTTGTTCTGGAGCTAACGTTGAAGCCCCTTAAAATTTACACTCCAGCCCATCCTTATCTATTCAGTCACAATCAGTGTATATTTATTTATTTATTGCATTTGTATCCCACATTTTCCCACATATTTGCGGGTTCAGTGTGGCTTACAATACATTGTAAATGATGGAAATACAATTTGTTACAACTCGGTTATGGATTACATTGTGAGGAGTTATGCGAAGACAAAGTCAGAGTATTGTTGAGGGAAAAGAATAATGGAACAATGGAAAGAGACAACGGGAAACTGATAGGGCAGCAAAACAATAGTAGGAGATGATTCGGTATAACATTTTTCTGTATGTAAAGCTATAAATGTGGTAAAATATATTCCTTGTCATCAAGCAGATGAATCCATTATGAGTGGGTTGTGTCCACCTTACCAGCAGGGGGAGATAGCACTGAAAAACCATAGTGCCTCATGGTCAGCTAGCTCCATCTGCCTCTTCAGTATTCTCTATCTCCCCAGCAGGGTGGTTGCAGCTTATTCAGCTCCTTCAAAAAATCTGCCTGGGGTGGCTCCTGTGCTTTTGCCAGTTGTAGCAGGGATGTTGTGGCTATTGCAGTTTCACTTTAAAGGCACATAGGTTAACCCTTTCCCTGCCTTACCCGGCCCCCAATGTGGATGTGATACATAAGCTTGCCCTGTCCCTGTCTTTTCCCACACTCTCTTTGGTGGATGCAGGCACATTGGTTCACCCTTTCCCTGCCTTTCCTACACTACTGAACCTCCGGAGTTGGAGAAATTGCCTCTATTGCTGTTGCCTCTACTTCCCTCACAGCGTTAAAAAAAAAAAAAAAAAATCGTGACGCGCTTTGGCGCTGTGATTCCAGAAAAGAGGTTTTCTTCTGATTTGTGCAGCGTGACCGGAGCTTTGGGACTCGGTCTGGTGAGGTAAGAGTGTTTTGTAGCTCCTCCGGGGAGGGCCTGTGATCGGGACGTTTTTGGTGTGAATCCGCCATTTTGAATTCCCGCTGTTTTTGGCGATGGCCGCTGAGGTTGTTAAGCGCTGTTCCCGTTGTGGCAAGCGCAGATCTGCAGTGGGGCTCTGTAAATCGTGCTCTTTAGAAGTCAGGGCCGGCCCGAGCATGGCGAGCGATGTTTCTTCCCGCTCTGTGGAGCGGGCAGCGGGCACCATTTTGGATGTGCCTTATGGCGCGACCCCTGCAGAAGCGGAGGGGTTTATTTATTTATTTATTGCATTTGTATCCCACATTATCCCACCTCTTTGCAGGCTCAATGTGGCTTACAATAAATCATGGATAGTGGAAATGAGAGGAGAATTGATATATGGTGTTAAAGAAGTAGTTTGGGTAGCATGGTAGTGGAAAACAAGATAATAACTTGACATAAGGCATTCTTACAGTGCTAGATATGTGTAGGGAATTCACAAGTTTTGGTTTTTATGGTATATCTTGTCAAAGAGATGTCTTCAGTTGTTTGCGGAAGTTGGTCAGTTCATAGGTCGCTTTTAGGTTCCGTGGCAATGCATTCCAGAGTTGCGTGCTCACATAGGAAAAGGTTGATGTGTGCATTAATTTATATTTGAGACCTTTGCAGTTAGGGAAATGAAGATTAAGGAATGTGCGAGATGATCTTTTAGCATTCCTGGGTGGTAGGTCGATCAGGTCCTCCATGTAGGCTGGGGCCTCGCCATGGATGATTTTGTGTACTAGGGTGCATAACTTGAATGTGATGCGTTCTTTGAGTGGTTACCAATGTAGCTTCTCTCGTAGGGGTTTTGCGCTTTCGTATTTTGGTTTTCCAAATATGAGTCTGGCTGCTATGTTCTGGGCTGTCTGGAGTTTTTTTGAGAATTTGCTCTTTGCAGCCAGCTTAGAGTGAGTTGCAGTAGTCTAAGTGACTGAGTACCAGTGATTGTACCAAATTCCGGAAAACGGTTCTAGGGAAGTATGGTTTTATTCTTTTTAATTTCCACATTGATTGGAACATCTTTTTTTTTGATGTTTGAATCCAGAGGGGGGCCTCGGATGGAGGCTAGTAGAGGAGCTCTTATCCTCGGACTGCAACCGGGAGGCCAGGGTGAGCCCTTCTCCCCTGAGTTTGTTTTGTTGCTACATAAAGCATTCATGTTAAAAAGAGCTCTCCCGCAGGGGTCTCATTCTGCCCTGCTAACTGATCCCCCTACAGTGGAACCCAGCCTGGGATTGCCATCGGGTGCTTTTTCCCTGACAGCTGGCCTCAGGACAAGCACAGAAGGCTAATTCCCCTTCAGAGAGTGGCGCACCCCCTCCTCTCTCCCCCCCCCCCCCCGTGGTCAGGCTGTGGGGATTCTGAGGGGTCTGGCAGGCCCTCGTGGTCTGAGGAGCCAGAAGAAGGTGCAGGATTGCCACCAGATCCAGGTGATCCTTCCGCGGTGAGGATTTTCCACCGCGAAGAGCTGCCAGCGCTTATTTCTGATGCCTTGCAGGTCCTCTCTATTGAAGATTCTGGGAGTGGCGAAGCCTCCTCTGGAATTCCGAGGATGGCAAGTACCAAGAAGCCTGCTCGAGCCTTTCCTTTGCATGACTCCATCCAAGAGCTTATTTCAGCTCAATGGGCTGACCCCGAGGGGCCTTTGAAAGTCGCCAGGGCAATGGGGCAATTATACCCTCTAAGTGAGGAGCATTTGGCGCGCCTAGCAGTGCCTAAAGTGGATGCCCTAGTCATGGCTGTGACAAAGAGGACTACCCTCCCAGTTGAGGGAGGAGTCGCCCTGAAGGACATGCAGGACCGACGTCTGGAATCAGCTCTGAAACGGTCCTTTGAAATTTCAGGCCTTACCTTATGGGCGTCTGCATGCAGCTGCTATGCTGCTAGAGCCTGCCTCGCTTGGTTGCAACTGGCAGTGGAACAGCCTGGGGATGGAGCGGAGTCTCTTACGGAGGTGGCACCGCGGATGGAGTCGGCCTTGTCTTTTTTGGCTGACACCCTTTATTATCTGGTCAGAGCCTCAGCTAAACAGATGACTGTGGCGGCTCGCAGCCTTCTATGGCTAAGGCATTGGGCGGCTGACATGGCCTCTAAGCAAAGGTTGGTGAAGTTGCCCTTTCAAGGCCTTCTCCTATTTGGTGAGGAGTTGGAGAAAATTGTCAAGGGCCTGGGGGATGCTAAACCCCAGCGCTTACCTGAGGATAGACCGCGGCCTCCCTCCAAGGGTCAGGCGATTTCCTCCTCTTACAGACCTCGCGTCCGTGAAGCTAGAAGGTACCGCCCGTGACGTTCTGCTGGGTTCACTTCTCGTGCCCAATTTCAGCAGAGGAACTCCTTTTGCTCGGACAAGCACTTCGCAGCGACCGGCTCAAGGCCTGGAGTTCAAGGGCGACCCTCTCAATGATGGTGCGCCCGGCCCTCTCCTCGATTCCTGCAATAGGAGGATGACTTTCCCTCTTTCTCGAGGAGTGGGTCAAGATTTCCTCAGATCAGTGGGTTCTGGACCTGATCAGAGATGGCTATCGAATAGAATTCAATGCCCCGGTGAGAGACGTGTTTGTGGAGTCCCGATGCGGCTCTGCCGTCAAACGGGCGGCAGTAGAGGAGACCTTGCAAGGCTTGATTCACCTAGGGGCGGTGTCCCCTGTGCCTCCCGCCGAGTTCGGCTGTGGCCGTTACTCCATTTACTTTGTGGTGCCGCAAAAAGGTGGGTCTTTTTGGCCCATTCTAGACTTAAAGGAAGTCAACAAGTTTCTAAGAGTGCGGCATTTTCACATGGAAACCCTGTGCTCCCTCATTGCGGCGGTACAGCCAGGAGAGTTTCTCACGTCTCTGGACCTGAAAGAAGCTTACTTGCACATTCCTATTTGGCCCCCACACCGGAGGTTTCTTCGTTTTGCGATGATGGGAAAACATGTCCAGTTTCGGGCCTTGCCTTTTGGCCTCGCCACAGCTCCCCGAACCTTTTCCAAGGTAATGGTGGTAGTAGCTGCCTTCCTCAGGTGAGAGGGTATCCGGGTTCACCCGTACCTAGACGACTGGCTCATCAGAGCGGACTCTGCAGTAGAGAGTCATCAAGTAACAGCCAGAGTGGTCAGTACTTCAATCTCTGGGCTGGGTCGTCAATATACCCAAAAGTCACCTGACCCCCTCTCAATCTTTAGAATATTTGGGGGCCCGGTTCGACACAGCCTCGGGATATGTATTTCTACCTGAGAAAAGGTGGTGCAAGCTTTAGAATCAGGTCCGTCTGCTTATGAGGATGCCTCACCTGCGAGCTTGGGACATTGTCCAGCTGTTGGGGTCGATGACGGCCACCTTGGAAGTGGTGCCATGGGCGGGAGCGCACCTGAGGCCTCTGCAGTGCTCCCTGCTTCAATGATGGTTTCCAATTTCTCAGGATTATCAATGCAGACTCACGTGGCTCCCTGCGGCCAACTCAGTATGGAGTTGTGGCTCTCAGACAGCATGCTGCGGTGAGGAATGCCGCTGGCGCTCCCCGATTGGTGCCTGGTGGTAACAGACGCCAGCCTGAAGGGCTGGGGCGCACATTGCCGGGGAAAGCATGCCCAGGGTCCTTGGACACCCGAGGAGTCGGCGTGGTCCATCAACCGCTTGGAGTTGAAAGCGATTTTCCAGGCGCTTCTAGCCTTTCAATTGACCCTGGAAGGACTGGCTGTCAGAGTTCTGTCGGACAACATGACAGCAGTGGCCTACATAAATCGACAAGGCGGCACCCAGTGCAGAGCACTGGCCGCGCAGGCCGAGCAGATTTGCCACTGGGCCGAGCTACATCTGCAGTTTCTGTCAGCAGTTCACATTGCAGGTCAGAGCAACATGCGAGCCGATTATCTAAGCAGGCATCAAATCGACCCAGCGGAGTGGGAACTGACAGTCGAAGTGTTCCTTCAGATCTGTGCCAAATGGGGGACGCCCGTAGCGGATCTTATGGCCTCAAGCACAAATGCCAAAGTCCCGTGCTTTTACAGCAGACGGAGAGATCCTCACTTGGCGGGGTTGGATGCCTTGGCTCAACCCTGGCCTCAGGGCCTCCTGTATGTGTTCCCTCCTGGGCCCTTGATAGGGCAAGTGCTCCTGCGGATTCGGCTACATCAAGGAGAGGTGTGTCTCATTGCCCCGGATTGGCCCAGGCGGCCGTGGTATGTGGACCTCCGACGGATGCTGGTGGAGGCTCCCCTTCCGTTGCCTCTGGTACCGAACCTGTTGTCTCAGGGCCGGTGACCATGGAGGACGCCTGCCGCTTTGGTCTTACGGCATGGCTATTGAGAGGGCGCAATTGAGAGACAAGGGCTTTTCCAACAAAGTCATTTCCACTCTCCTGCAGGCCCGCAAGCGTTCCACTTCCGTGGCTTATGCCAGGATTTGGCACCAGTTTGAGGCTTGGTGTGCTGTCAAAGCAGTTACACCCATGCGGGCTTCTGTCTCGCCGATACTTGACTTTTTGCAGGATGGTTTACAAAAAGGCTTGGCCTACAATTCCCTGCGTGTTCAAGTGGCAGCCTTAGCATGTTTTCGAGGGAAGATCGCTGGCCTCTCTCTGGCTGCTTATCCGGATGTGGCACGGTTTCTTAGAGGGGTGCTTCGACTCCGTCCTCCCGTGCGGGCTCCGTGTCCGGCCTGGATCCTGGGGCTAGTTTTAAAGGCTCTTCATTGTTCGCCCTTCGAGCCGCTAATGCGAGCTTCGGAGAAGGATGTGACCCTAAAGATGGTCTTTTTGGTGGCCATTAAATCGGCGAGATGGGTGTCTGAGTTCCAGGTGCTGTCCTGTAGAGACCCATTTCTGCAATTCTCAGAGTCCGGAGTTATGGTACGTACGGTGCCTTCCTTTTTGCCTAAGGTGGTTTCAGCGTTTCACCTAAACCAGCCTATTTTCCTGCCCTCCTTTTCAAGAGAGGAGTTTCTGGAAGCCTTTGGGCAATTGCACCTCCTAGATGTACGAAGGGCTCTGTTGCAGTATCTACGCATGTCAAATGCTTTCAGGACCTCTGATCACCTTTTTGTTTTGTTATGAGGTCCTCGCAGAGGGTCTCCAGCGTCTAAAGCCACTATAGCCCGTTGGCTCAAGGAAGCTATGTTTTCTGCATACCTGTTATCTGGCCGGCCTCCGCCTGTTGCCTTTAAGGCGCATTCCACAAGAGCGATTTCTTCCTCTTGGGCTGAAACTGGAGCTCTCTCTCTTCAGGAAATTTGCAGTACAGCAACATGGGCTTCTAAGCTTTCATTTGCCCGACATTACAGGCTGGATGTAGCTGCCAGGAGAGACGCGCACTTTGGGGCACAAGTGCTGGTGCGTGGTATGGCTTGTTCCCACCCTATCTAGGGATTGCTTTGATACATCCCACTCGTAATGGATTCATCTGCTTGATGACAAGGAAGGGAAAATTAGGTTCTTACCTTGGTAATTTTCTTTCCTTTAGTCATAGCAGATGAATCTATGAGCCCGTCCTCATTGATGCATTTTGTTCGATGCTGTTCAGTTTTTTCCTGTAGATTTGTTCCCTCATTGGGAGAAGTTGGAAAACAGTCTTCAGGATTTCTGTTCTGTTATAGGAGGTTGAGTTCATCCCTCCTTGGAGTTATTGCTCCTGTTCTGGGGCGTTCATCCGCTGTGAGGAAAGTTCATGTTATGCTACTTTGAGGTGTAACACTACTTTGGAAGCTTCAAATACTGAGAGGCAGATGGCGCTGGCTGGCCACGAGGCACTATGGTTTTTCAGTGCGCTCTATCTCCCCCTGCTGGTAGGTGGACACAACCTACTCGTAATGGATTCATCTGCTATGACTAAAGGAAAGAAAATTACCAAGGTAAGAACCTAATTTTCCCATGCTTATTTATTTGTATTACTTAGATTGTACTTGTTAGATAGCTTGAAAGGAATGCAGATACAGGCATTTGAATATATGTCACATCTGCATACCTGAACAAAATCTGAAATAGGCTTTTATAGACGCGAGAGAAAGGAAGAGCCTTGGAAAGGGTATAATAATTGCTTAAAAAAAGGCACAGCGGTTTGCAATTGTGTGGTTAGAATTGATATTCTCAAGGCAAACGTTTAGTATATAAGATTTACTATATTAAAAAAACAAAACAAAGAAATCCAGGAAAAATTACGGGGGTGGGGGGGATCTCCACTCCAGGGCTGTGCAGGTGGATTACTAGTATTTCTTTTCCTGATTGCCCCAGGGCAGAGATTTTCAACCTTTGTCATCTTACTGCATATACACGGTGCTAAAATTGTAAAGGCATGCCCCTCACACATGGTCCAACATGTTACCTTCTCTTCCTCTCCCACCCCCCACATGGTCCAGCATTTTACATTTGCTTCTTCTCCCACCCCCACAAATGGTCCAGCATTTTACCTTTTCTTCCTCTCCCACCCCCACACATGATCCAGCATTTTACCTTTTCTTCCTCTCCCACCCCCACACATGATCCAGCATTTTACCTTTTCTGCCTCTCCCACCCCCACACATGATCCAGCATTTTACCTTTTCTGCCTCTCCCACCCCCCACATGGTTCAGCATTTTACCTTCTCTTCCTCTCCCACCCCCCACATGGTTCGGCATTTTACATTTTCTTCCTCTCCCACCCCCCCCACCCCACATGGTTCAGCATTTTACATTTTCTTCCTCTCCCAACCCCCCCCACCCCACATGGTTCAGCATTTTACATTTTCTTCCTCTCCCAACCCCCCCCACCCCACATGGTTCAGCATTTTACATTTTCTTCCTCTCCCACCCCCACACATGGTTCGGCATTTTACATTTTCTTCCTCTCCCACCCCCCTACATGGTTCGGCATTTTACATTTTCTTCCTCTCCCACCCTCCCTACATGGTTCAGCATTTTACCTTTTCTTCCTCTCCCCCCCCCCCCCCCACATGGTCCAGCATTATACCTTCTTTTCCTCTCTCACCCCACACATGGTTCGGCATTTTACATTTTCTTCCTCTCCCACCCCCCTACATGGTTCAGCATTTTACCTTTTCTTCCTCTCCCCCCCCCCCCCCACATGGTCCAGCATTATACCTTCTTTTCCTCTCTCACCCCCACACATGGTTCGGCATTTTACATTTTCTTCCTCTCCCACCCCCCCCACATGGTTCGGCATTTTACATTTTCTTCCTCTCCCCCCCACATGATCCAGCATTATACCTTCTTTTCCTTACTCACCCCCACACATGCTTCGGCATTTTACATTTTCTTCCTCTCCCACCCCCCTACATGGTTCAGCATTTTACCTTTTCTTCCTCTCCCCCCCCCCCCCCCACATGGTCCAGCATTATACCTTCTTTTCCTCTCTCACCCCCACACATGGTTCGGCATTTTACATTTTCTTCCTCTCCCACCCCCCCCACATGGTTCGGCATTTTACATTTTCTTCCTCTCCCCCCCACATGATCCAGCATTATACCTTCTTTTCCTTACTCACCCCCACACATGGTTCGGCATTTTACATTTTCTTCCTCTCCCCCCCCCCCACATGGTCCAGCATTATACCTTCTTTTCCTCTCCCACCCCCACACATGGTTCGGCATTTTACATTTTTTTCCTCTCCCCCCCACATGATCCAGCATTATACCTTCTTTTCCTTACTCACCCCCACACATGGTTCGGCATTTTACATTTTCTTCCTCTCCCACCCCCCCTACATGGTTCAGCATTTTACCTTTTCTTCCTCTCCCACCCCCCCTACATGGTTCAGCATTTTACCTTTTCTTCCTCTCCCCCCCCCCCACATGGACCAGCATTATACCTTCTTTTCCTCTCTCACCCCCACATGGTTCGGCATTTTACATTTTCTTCCTCTCCCCCCCCCCCCCCCCCCCACATGGTCCAGCATTATACCTTCTTTTCCTCTCTCACCCCACACATGGTTCGGCATTTTACATTTTCTTCCTCTCCCACCCCCCTACATGGTTCAGCATTTTACCTTTTCTTCCTCTCCCCCCCCCCCCCCCCCCAGATGGTCCAGCATTATACCTTCTTTTCCTCTCTCACCCCCACACATGGTTCGGCATTTTACATTTTCTTCCTCTCCCACCCCCCCCACATGGTTCGGCATTTTACATTTTCTTCCTCTCCCCCCCACATGATCCAGCATTATACCTTCTTTTCCTTACTCACCCCCACACATGGTTCGGCATTTTACATTTTCTTCCTCTCCCACCCCCACACATGGTCCAGCATTATACCTTCTTTTCCTCTCCCACCCCCACACATGGTTTGGCATTTTACATTTTCTTCCTCTCCCCCCCCCCCCCCACATGGTCCAGCATTATACCTTCTTTTCCTCTCCCACCCCCACACATGGTTCGGCATTTTACATTTTTTTCCTCTCCCCCCCACATGATCCAGCATTATACCTTCTTTTCCTTACTCACCCCCACACATGGTTCGGCATTTTACATTTTCTTCCTCTCCCACCCCCCCCTACATGGTTCAGCATTTTACCTTTTCTTCCTCTCCCCCCCCCCCACATGGTCCAGCATTATACCTTCCTCTCTCACCCCCACACATGATTCAGCATTTTACATTTTCTTCCTCTCCCACCCCCCTACATGGTTCAGCATTTTACCTTTTCTTCCTCTCCCACCCCCCCTACATGGTTCAGCATTTTACCTTTTCTTCCTCTCCCCCCCCCCCCCCCACATGGACCAGCATTATACCTTCTTTTCCTCTCTCACCCCCACATGGTTCGGCATTTTACATTTTCTTCCTCTCCCACCCCCACACATGGTTCGGCATTTTACATTTTCTTCCTCTCCCCCCCCCCCACATGGTCCAGCATTATACCTTCTTTTCCTCTCTTACCCCCACACACAGTCTAGCATTTTACCTTCTCCTCCCCACCCCCACGTATGGTCCAGCATCTCCCCCTCTTGACACTCCCCCGCAGTGTACGTTTTAAATTTTCTTGTCTCTAGCGATCAGCAAGCAGCAATTCATAGAGCCTGCTTGCGCCAACCCTTGGATCCTTCTCTTTGATGCTTCCCGTCCATGCAGAAGCAGGAAATTACATCAGAGAGAAGGCTGTATGAATTGCTACTTGCTGCCACCAACCACTCGAGACAAGAAAACGTACTCTGTTCCGGCACAAATTAAGGTGGCCCAACTCCAGCACACCTGGGGAGCAGCCTCTGTATTCTGGTTGAAAACTGCTGCCCCAGGGAGTAGAGGGAGAGGAAAGAAGTGGAGAACCATGAAAGGGCAGGGAGTGTTCTGTTCACACAACGCTTTTCCATGGATCAGTAAACAGCCAGAAGTTAACATCAAAGGGAAGACTCACTTTCTCAATTTCCAACTGTCTATTGCAGATAACTTTAGGCATGCATATAGTTGAAAACAAATAATTCTGCCCAGGCAGGATGAGTCCTTAAAGCTGAATGTTGACCAATTGGATGACAGACTACTAGACTAAAGAAGTAGATGTTTAAGTGACTGGGGAATGGTTTCTAAATTTTTGCAGATGTGAAAAAGGGGATGTTGCTTGACTGGACAGGTGCAGAGTTCAGTGCAGGAAGGATATTGGGTCTTGTAAGAAAAATATTGACCTCTTTACAGAGGATGTTGGTCACATTGTGGTGAAAAAGAAGATGTTTCCTCCCCCCCCCCCCCCCCCCCCACCAGAGGAGAGCTGTGGACAGTTTGCTCTTGAGCTCAAAATGGAGAATTCTGCTTTTCAGAGAGGGGTGCAGACTATACCCATAAGATTAGGGGGCTAAGGAAATGACTGGCAGGACCAAAGTATTGGACTTGGGGAGATGAAACCAGAACCTGTCAGGTTTCTCAGTGATTGGAGGAAATGGGTCACACGCCATGAAAACAAAGATTAGAAGTCTTATCAGGAAGCTGATGCTAGCTTGAATTGTATAATACAAATACAGTAAATATAAATGTACACATGCAACTGTGGAGGCAGAACAGGGATGATGCGGTGATTCTGCAACATGGAGCAAACAGGGAAGAGGAGAAGGGGGCTGAAGGACAGGAGAGGGAGAGATGGCTGTTTGTCAGTTTAGTGTAGGAATGAGGCAAAAACCAGACCACAGAGTGGTGAGGGAAGAGAGGAATGGAGAGATAGCGGAAGGGTGTGTAAAAGATGGAAGAGGAATATTTCTTCTTCTCCATTGGTCTCTTCTTTGCTCTCTCCCCACATTTCATTATTTATTCCTGACTGCATTATATAAAACCTTAAGACTTCGGAAAGGCAAACCCGGCAGAACCGACATAAACATCTAATAATGAAACACAACAATTAAACTAAGAAATGGACAACACTCAATCCCTTTCCACATGATCTAATTTTTGCAACTGCATGGGACAATCCACACCAATTCTAATTAATTGTACTTCTACTCGTCCACCGGAGTCTGTATTCACCTCTCCGGAACTTTGTAAGCCACAATGAGCCTACTAATATGCGGGATACAAAAGTAACAAATAAAATAAATATATACTGATAATTATGTGGTCTGACTTACATGATAAAACATTTTCCCTTTACAGTGACACTTTACCCCTTCCTGTAGTACACCTGGGGCGCTGTTTACTAAGCAGCGTTATAGGCGCGTTAACGTTTTTCACATGCGTTAACCATGTACGTGCCTACAGTATTCCTATAGGCACCTACATGGTTAGCGCGTACACAAAGTGTAGGCGCACTAAAAACACTAACACGTCTTAGTAAACAATGCCCCTGGATTGTAACACACATGCAGTTCACTCAAAGTTTCTTCAGCAAGCTCTTTATAAACAAGTTTTGTTGGCTTGTATCTTAATGTAGAGTGGACACTTTAGGCTTCTACATTAAGGCTAATGTTTTTTTGGTCCATATGTGTAATGTATTGGACCTGAAACTGAGGATATCAAGCGGAGTGACACTGATCTTCTTTGTGTCTTCTGGTGAGTCAGAAATTCATCATAAAGAGATCATTCATAAGTTGCTCTGGGTGGAGGAGCAGGGTAGGATTGATGGATGACTTGAGGAAGGGTGGAGACAATGCTGGAAGAAGGGGGGAGACCCTGGAGATCATCAACCAAAGCAGCTGACCAAAGTAATCATGGAAATTCATTTTTAAAGCACTTTTATGCATATGTTATATTGCTTTATTTCTTTTAAGCTACGTTTTAGGGTCATCTGTTAACTCCGCACATAATTCTTTGCTTTCCTGGCTTGAAAGCATCCATTGATTAGAGAATAAATACATAATTGGTTTACTCCATATTTTGCATGTCCAGTTTGTGACAGATTAAAATTTATTTTTAATTTTCCTTTCCCATGTTAGCATTGTTTTGGATAGCACGCTCTGAGAAAATTTCTACAGTGATCACGTTTAATTCTGTTAGAAATACCTAGTTCAGGGATATATAGTCCTAGTCCTCAAAGGAACATAAACTGGTCTATTTTTCAGGTTATCCACAATTAATATTCACTAGGCATATTTGTATAAGCTAGACTTGAAAACCCATAGCTTGCATACTTTGATGACCTCGAAAACCAAATCTGTTTGTGGCCTGCACACTGACATTTGTGGGCAGACATCCGTCACCCTTGGTAAACAGGTCATTGGTGCCTTCTTGAGTAACTTCAGCAGCAGAGGGTGAAGGTTTTTATAATTTGAACAGTAGGTGGGCCCACAGGTCGGCCAACAAAGGCTATGAATATGAGCTGTTTGCGATGATGTCCAAGTCACCGGTACTCCCTTCTCTACTTATGTTTCTACAGTTTATCATTTATTAAAACTTGCTAAAACAGCCTTTTCACAAAATGAAAATCAAAGCAGGTTACAGTATGAAACAAAAGCATAGTAAACAGTATATCAAACAGAGTTCTCATTCATAAAATCTAAAATCCATTCTACAGCAGGAAGCAGATATTCAAACTAACTAAACATTTTCATGCAGCAGGCCCTGAAAAGCCAAAGTGAAAAAAATGTCTTAAGCCTAATCTTAAATTGAGCAAGTGAGGTCTCGAATCAAAGGAAAATAAGCAACTCGTTCCAAAAGAATGGAGCAGTAAAAATAAAAGGCACTTCGTCTAGAGGACTCCCAATAGACCTTTGACATGCTAGGTAAGACCAATCCATGGTCGTTAAAAGATCGAAGATTATGCACAGGAATGTAGGTAATAGTTATGGCAGCAAGATAGTCTGGTACACCTGTATGAACAGATTTGAACTTTAAAACCAAGACCTTAAATTTCACTCAAAATTCAGTGGGCAGCCAATGAAGTTCAATGAGCAAAGGAGACACTTGCTCATAATGCCTGGCATGACATAGGATCTGTGCTGCAGTGTTTTGTAAGATCTGTAAACATTTTAATTCTGATTTAACCCCACCCCATTGTAGACTAAAGTGATCTAATCAAGAGCCAACAAAGACCCCTACTGAAAATGCTGCTTTTCTTTTCAGGACTTCTGTGCGTTCTGGATGTACCCCCCCCCTCCCCCGGCAGATGATTTTTTGAGAGATTTCTGTCTCCAGACCTGGGACTACTGATCTCGGATAGATATAAGTTGATCTACAACTTTTGCCAGAGTTCGTAGATGGGATCCTACACCTTTGTTTTTAGTGATAGAGGACAGACTCTGTTCCTGCTTGCATTAAGTTGGGTTCCCTGACTCCCCACCGGAGATTGAGCTGAATGAGCTAAGGGAAAGGTTGAGAACTTCAGGTGAAAGAACAGGATTTATAGGTTTTCACTGGGTGTATTTAATCTGAGTGAAAGTTTATATAGATTGGGCAGTCTGTGTCAGCTTTAAGAGATGAGTCACAAAGCAAATCCTCCCAGGTTATAAAAAAAAAAATGGTTCTGAGAAAAGGCATCCGTCATAGCAATTTAAAGGCACTGGGTGTTTGCCTGAACAAGTTTTTTTTCTTGTTGTTGTTGATGCAAATATATCCTACAGTTAAACTAGAAAAAAAATCACTAGTTCTTTTATAGACTCTGTTGTACATAATTCCCACAGCTAAATGTTTACATATATCTACAAATATGACAGTTTCACCTTCTGATTGGGTCAGTCTACAAAAATAAGCATCAAACAAGTACTAAACAATGCTTTTTCACTAAGATAACTTTATTCAGTTGTGATGAGTTTTCGATTAGGTGCCACTGATATAATGAAGAGCATAAAACTCTCAAAAGCCCCTCACAAATGGATTAGTTCAGTGAAAGAAAGCTACCACACTGAACATGACCTTAAATTTCTCTGTCACCTTTTAGAATATCACATATCATCTGTGGATTAATTATTCAAAATATGCTGGCACTAGGGAAAGAAAAATCCTAGGTAGCCAGACCTAGAGCCTTACCAAAGAGTGTTGCTCAAATACACTTTAATGTTGTCCTCAGTAAATAAGTTCCAGTCGGGGCTACATTTACATCCAAACTATATGATGGGTATTAATAACACTACCTCGTTTCTAAAGCAGATACATTTGCTTCCAGGTCCAATACTGCAAAACCTCTCTCCTGTAGCTTTGTTGTGGCAATTCTCGGGCCTGGGGTCACAGGTCAGTAGACCTTCTGGGACCTGGTGCTCCCTGCCCAGGGGTCTACAGACATCACCTTTTACTGCAGTCCACATCTCTGATAGTACACAGCACAGCCTCTGAGCAACCCATGATGGTACATGGCACTACCAGTCTGGCCAAACCTTCTAGTTTTACTACATTTTACAGCTGTCAGGTTTCCAGATGTGTGTGGTCAAGGAGCTTTTTCTAGATGCAACTACAGGTATATTTTCCACACCATTCACAAACTTTTCAAAACATGTCAGCGTGGTGTGTTCTTAATAGTTTCAGTCCATCCACATCTAAAGCCACATGCATTAAACTTTCAAGTTCGGAACAGATTGTGATCTGTATGAATTCTGTGTGGCTGTTGAGTGGTGTGTAGATTTCTGGGTTATCAGCCCATCTGTTTTGCATTGTAGAACTGAATTGGTCTAGTGTTTTCTGCCGTTGTTATAGGATCAACTGTAAATTATATGTGTGTTTCGTCCTGCTAGTTCCTTTTGTAGAGTGAATCATAATCACAATTGTATTATGTTTCCTTACAAATATCGATGCATGGGAAAAAAACTTTTATTTTAGAAAAATATTTTAATAAGGTGCTATAAACTTTTTATGTTTAGCTTTGCTTCTACAATGTTTGTTAGAAAATAAAATATAAATACTTTTTTGGAAGAAAGACGGAAGAGGGAGAGATATGATAGACACATTTAAATTCCTATGTAGCGTAAATGCGCAGGAGACAAGTCTCAGTTGAAAGAAAGCTCTGGAATGAGGGGGCAGGTGAAATTTAATGTGGACAAATGCAAAGTGATGCACATTGGGAAAAATAATCCAAATTATAGTTACCTGATGCTGTGGTACACCTTAGCAGTCGACAGTCAAGAAAAAATTCTAGGTGTCGTCATAGACAATATGCTGAACTCTTCCCAATGTGCAGCGGCTGCCAAAAAAACAAACAGGATGCTAGGAATTATTAGGAAAGGGTTGATAAATAAGACTAAGAATATTATTATGCCTCTGTATCTCTCCACGGTGTGACTTCACCTTAAGTATGGTCGCCGTATCTCAAAAAAGATATAGCAGAATTAGAAAAGGTTCAAAGAAGAGCGACCAAAATGATAAAGGGGATGGAGCTGCTCCTGTATGAGGAAAGGCTAAAGGGGGCTTTTCATCTTTGACAAGAGATGGCTGAGGGGGGATATGACTGAGATCTACAAAATCCTGAGTGATATAGAAAGAGTAGAAGTGAAAAATATTTTTCACTCTTTCAAAAAGTACAAAGACCAGGGGACAGTCAATGAAACTACATAGAAATACATGTGGAAATATGTTTCACTCAAAGAATAGTTAAGCTCTGAAACTTGCTGGCAGAAGATGTAGTAACAGTGGTTAACATATCTGGGTTTAGAAAAAGTTTGGACGAGTTCCTGGAGGAAAGTCTATAGTGTGTTGTTGAGATGGACATGGGAAGCCACTGATTGCCATGGAATTTTATCTGGGTTTCTGTCAGATACCTGTGACCTGGATTTGCTACTGCTGGAAACAGGATACTGGGCTAGATATACCATTGGCCTTACCCAGTATGGCTATTCTTATGAAGGTGAAAGTGGATAGGCTCAGAAGTATCCTGAGGAAGTACTTCACGGATAGGGTGGTGAATTCGTGAGATGGCCTCCCGGTGGAAATGGTGGAGAGAAAACCAATATTTGAATTAAAAAGTGCTTGAGACAAGTACATAGGATCTGTAAGGGGAGTGATAGGGAGAGTAGATGGCATGGATAGGCAGAATGGATAGGCTATATATGGTCTTTATATGCCTTCATTTTCTCTGTGGGGTTTATTATTACACACATTCCAGTTATCTTGAAAACTGGACGTGTAGGTTGCAGGGAGAACCTCTAAGAACCAGGCTGAGAACTACAGGTGCCCATATTATGCCTTGAAAAGTACCATTCGACTCCCACCTGTTGCATCAAATCCAGGCTCCCTCACCTGGTGGTGTGAAGCTTTACCCATTCTTTAGGGGTCTTTTACTAAGAAATCAAAAGTAAAATCAACCATAGCTTCCAAATAATGAATTCATGGGCGGATGCATTCCAATTGAAACTGAATGCAGAAAAGACTCAATGCCTTATCCTTTCATCGCAATACAATAGATCCAATTATACCAACATAAACATACCAAATCACACTCTTCCTGTTGCAAACACCCTGAAACTCCTGGGAATCACAATTGACTGCAACCTTACTTTAGATAGTCATGTGAAAAATGTAACAAAGAAGATGTTCCATGCAATGTGGCAGCTAAAAAGAATGAAACCTTTCTTCCCAAGGGAAGTATTCCGTAAATTGGTGCAATCACTTGTATTGAGTAGTGTAAAAAAGTGGGAGAGCGACCAAGGATACCAGAAACTGGAGGATGTTCGTTAGTAAAACAACTTTATTAATAATTTGTATTGAGTCATTTGGACTATTGCAACTCCATCTATGCCGGATGTGAAACCCAAGTTATTAAGAGAATCCAGACAGCCCAAAACACTGCAGCCAGACTCATATTTGGAAAAGCGAAATATGAAAGCGCCAGTCCCCTTAGAAAAAAATTACACTGGCTCCCACTAACAGACCGAATTACATTCAAAATCTGCACACTGGCTCATAAAATCATCCACGGAGAGGCCCTGATTTATATGTCAGACCGTATAGATCTACCAGCAAGAAACACAAAATGTGCCTCACGTACTTTTCTAAACCTCCATTACCCTAACTGTAAGGGACTTAAATACAAATCATTATATGCATCCAGCTTCTCCTACATCTGCGCGCAACTTTGGATGCACTGCCGAATGCCTTAAAAACAACACACGATCTGACAGCCTTCCGGAGGTCACTGAAAACCAACTTATTCAACGAGACTCATAATAAGAATCCTTCATAAAAGACTCACAACCATATCTGTATTAGAACCAATCAACATTGAACTCCTTTATTTGGTTATTATTTAACGCTATACTTTATCCTACATTTTGCATACCTGATATGTATTAGCTATTTCTCTACCTCTAATTTTCTTGATATTTCTTGTACCTTTAATTGTAACAATACTCTGTTCCTCTCATTCCGTTAATGACAATTGTCATTGCGGCATAATGTAAGCCACATTAAGCCTGCAAAGAGGTGGGAAAATGTGGGATACAAATGCAGCAAAAATAAATAAAATAAGCTGTGTTAGAACATGGGAGTAGTGTGTTTTAACGCAGGACTTTCCCACACGCTAAGCTAATGCAGCAATATTGTAGGCGTTTTTCAAAATTTTTTTTCAGGTCGTGCGTTAATTTTCACATTATCATGTGTTAACTGAAAAAAAGATAGTGCCTTTGTTTTTAGGAGGTGATAAGTGGTTCTGGATTAAGTTTGCATTATGCAGTTAGTGTGTGCTAATAAGAACAGTGTTGCCATACTGGAACAGATTTATTTTTATTTTTGTTACATTTGTACCCCGCGCTTTTTCCCACTCATGGCAGGCTCAATGCGGCAGGCAATGGAGGGTTAAGTGACTTGCCCAGAGTCACAAGGAGCTGCCTGTGCCGGGAATTGAACTCAGTTCCTCAGTTTCCCAGGACCAAAGTCCACCACCCTAACCATTAGGCCACTCCAGATCAAAGGTCCATCAAGCCCAGTATCCTGTTTCCAACAGTAGCCAATCCAGGTCACAAGAATCCTGCCCATGATACGCCCCCAGTAAAAAAAAAAATATATATATTAAAAAGTAGCTAAAATGTGAGTTAACGTGCGCTGACAGGCAAACTTAAGCCTTTTTTTCTTGCGTGAAGTGTGTATTAGCGCTTAATGCAGTTTAGAAAAAAGGCTTCTAAATCTTCAGCAGATCAGGTTGTCTCTCAAGTTTTCTGTGTGTCAGGGCAAATAGGAAGCATTTCAATATTTTGTTCATAAATTATATATATTTTTTTTCTTTGCAGGATTTACATACTATTTACTGCCATCTTCATGGGATGGACATCTTGTCCCATCTCAGGGAGCATCAGCTAAGGTAGGAGCATTGAAGAATGGGTTTAACAGCTGTTGATGTTTATGGCTTATTTTACAATGAAAGTTTATTTAAGAACTCATGTTCCAGGCTTCAAACCAATATGAGACTCCTCTGACTATATATTTAACTTTATTAATGTGGTGTAAGAATAATAGTCTGTGGTAGTAATTTGATAATATAGAAAAAGCAAGGTGAGGTGAAGGCTGGAACTGTACTACATATCAGATGTTAATATATAGCAAAAATATATAGCAAAATTGAATTAGGGGAGCATTTGCAGAAATTTGACCTTGATTCATTTTTTTTTAAATGGTGAAGGCTGTAAGGGATATGATGAAGCCTGGTCTGATTCCTATCTAAGGGGCGCTTTTACTAAGCTGCGCTAAGCACTAACGTGTGCTTACCAAAAGGGGCGTAGCTAGGTGGGGGCATCGGCCCCCTCAGATTTAGCCTTGACTCCCCTCTAATTTTTACCCCCCCTCCCCCCGCCGACCCTCCTTTGCCACTTTCGACCCTCCCTCACCGCCGCCAGGTACCTTTGTTGGCGGGGGTCCCCAACCTCCACCAGCTGAAGTCATCTTTAGGTCCGGTCTCCGGCACGTTCGCTGATCTGTGTCTGTGAATTCTGAGATTCCTGACGTCCTGCATGTGTGCATGCAGGATGTCAGGAGTCAGGACTCACAGAAACAGATTAACAAACACACTGGAGACCGGAGCTGAAGAAGATTTCATCTGGCGGGGGTTGGGGCCCCCGCCAGCAAAGGTACCTGGCGGCAGCAGCGGGGGGGGGGGGGGGTGTCAAAAGTGGCGGGTGGGGGGTCGGCGGCGGGCTAAACTGTGCCCCCCTACTTTGGGCTCTGGACCCCCCCCTCCCGCCGAGGTCTGGCTACGCCCCTGCTTTACCACAGGGTAAAAAGCACTACTGTGAGGCATGCTTAGGCGTCCCGCAGTAGTTTTGGGACTGGCGTGCATTTCTCATGTGCTAAAAAAATACTTTTTAGTGGAGGAGAGTAGGCATGTCTGGTGCTAATTGGTTAGTTCAGCTACATTGGTGCACTCCAACCGAGTAGCGTGGGAGCCCTTACCGCCTGGAAAATAGGTGTCGGTAAGGGCTCATGCGCTAATAGGGAAATTAGCGCATGGCCATTAATGGAAGAAATATGAAATGAGACCATTTTGCAGCCATGCCAAAAGTGGCCACAGCGCACAAGAAAGCCCCTGTGCTCATGGGCAGCCCTGGCCATTAGGTCACCTGAGGCGGGGCTTCGGGCGGCACTCTTCAGGGAGTGGCATCTCTCCACTCTTCAGGGAGCGGCATCTCCTTCCTTTCTCCACCCTGTTCTCGGCGTTTACCTGTTTCATCACATTCCAAACCCGGCAGCAGCAGCGATTCCCAAACGCTACCCTGCTGCCAGCACCTGCCTCTTCCCTTTACTGCGGCGGCCTCTCTGATGTAACTTCCTGTTTCATCAGTGGCTCAGGCAGCTGCAGTAAAGGGAAGAGGCTGGTGCCGTCTTCTGGGCAGCATATGGAAATTGCCACAGCTGCTGGATTTGGAATGTGATGGAATAGGTGTGGGCTGGAGGTAGGAAGGGAGGCAGCATCTCTGCCTCGGGAGGGGGAGGCATATCAGCTTGGGGTGGGGAGCAGCATCTTCGCTCCGCCTCATGATTGAGCTGTTGTATGATGAGGGGCTTTATTCCCGAGCATTGTGAACATTAACACCTGCAGCATTCCCAACTGACCCAAGGAGCAGAATATCTGAACCGGGAGTCAGCTTCTGCTTTGCATGGTAGTGTGAAGTACTGTCACTGAGCCAGGTGCACAGTGCGGTCTATAATAAACATCTCTCCGTGATATACAAATCTGGGTTGAATAATTATGGCTGAATCTTGCACTTGGATAACTTTTTTTGTGGCAAAAGTGGAGTTAATTCCTGTGCTCAGGATAGTCTGGATCTGTTGCTTTCACACACATTCTCTTGCTCCTATGACTTTGAGAAAATAGTCATCATATTTCCAACTGTAATGAATTAGTAGTTTTATATCTTTGTAAAATTAAAACTAATTCATATTCAATTTCTAGCATGCTGTATTATCATGGGCAATTGCATTTTATGGAAGCAACTTCAAACTTTATTGCATGTTTTTGCTGATACAATGAGAAAAAATGTCATTTATGATTAATTTTTTGAGACCCTAATTTATATCTGAAATGGGCAGAACAGATTTTCATTTGATTAGCAAATAATTTTTATTTGAAAATGAATAGATTGTGCATGCTTTTTTTTTTAAATTGCTTTCATAGAAACATGTAGTTTCTGATGTGAGTAAATCTGTTTATTTCTTGCAGATTGATGTCTACAACAGCACGGTATGAAAGATACAGCGGCAATCAAGTTCTGTTTTAGTAAGCATCTGTACAGTATTAATGAAATCCATAATGAGGAAAAACGTTATTAAAAAAAAAAAAAAGAAAAAGACATTTAAAGATTATGAAATATCCCAAATCAGCTCCAGAAAGGAAGAGGCTGAAATTTTTCTTTTTGGTTCCTCCAGGCTCCAGCAAAGGCAGAATTGCTTCTTTCTTCCCCTCACACAAACACCAAGAAATGCATCAGCTTAAGGACTGGCTGCACATAAATGGAAATCATAGGCTCTTATGCAAAGCTTGCAGAATGAAAATATCTTATTTCCCTATTGCCAGAGTAGCCTAGTTACTGATCTGCTAAAGTGATGTTCTTCTAATGCATACACAAAACAACGTACACGGTTTCCTGACTCTAAAGAATAATGGATGATTATTGTGATTATTGTTCCATATCTCAATATACTTTGCAATTTCTGGATTCGTAGCGAACAACATGCTTAAGAACAGTTTTGTGTGTTTTTCAAAGGAAAACTTTAAAACATTTAAAACGTTTACCAGCTAGATCACTGCTGTAATGTTTTTCATTCTGTGTATGAAAATTTGGGATATTTTTCATAAATGTATTTACTAAATAGAGGTCTCTGATTTCTATCTTCTGTAGCTCTGAAAGTCTTGCCAGATGTTGGTACATTCTTCTCTCCGGCTCCGTGCTTGTGAAAGACTCCATGTTTTTGCCTCAATGCAGGTACGTAGACAGATTTGTAAGTCCTTTAGTAGCTGTCTGATCTAGTCCACGTGATCTGCATCTGTTCAGTGGTCAGCATCGGTGAGAGCCTTTCCTGGTTGCAGCTGGTGCTCTGCTGTCACTTGCATGCACGGAGTCCGTCATAATTGCAGGTGGCAGGAGTCTGAGCATTTTTCTCAACTTTGACAGCCTGAGGATAATGTGGAATGTTGGGACCAAGAAAATAGCAGCTGGCCTAGACAATCCACAGTGTGCCAGGATGCGCCCTTTGACTTTTGAATCCCATTTGAGTTCTCTCTGTAAACTGTATCCAGAAATACCTGACCCAAGAAAAATTGTAGCTGTTAGTACAAGCTTTAGTTTCTATCTTGGCTGTACAAAACCTTTATTATTGAGAAAACTTAGTTACTGAAAATACAGCAATCCGCCTTTTACATGTGGTTAGGATAAATTTGATAGTTTCTCCTTGCTACGAGAAGCTCCACTGGTTGCCGGTGGAGGCGCGAATTCGTTTTAAACTCTGTTGTGGTGTTTAACAAGATTCTGAGGGTCCTAGCATGATGAACATATTAACAAAGTATTATATTGAAGCCACAAACCAGCCAGGTTTTCAAGATATCCTTAGTGAATATGCATGAGAGAGTTGCATACAAAAGAAGCAATACATGCAAATATATTTCATGAATATTCATTAGCTATGTTCTGAACACCTGACTGATTTGTGGTCCTCCAAGATTACAATTACCCCTTAAGGAGGAAAGCCTTTGCTAAAAGTCCAAGAAAATGCCTATTCTATCTATATTTTATAAAGGCAGCATAGGGACCTGCATGCCTTTTATAAATAGGGCACCAAGGTCTATCTCCAGTACGTAAGTATTGCCATACTGGGACAGAACAAAGGTCCATCAAGCCCAGCATCCTGTTTCCAACAGTGGCCAATCCAGGTCACAAGAACCTGGCAAATCCCAAAAAAGCACAATACATTTTATGCTGCTTAGCCTAGAAATAAACAGTGGATTTTCCCCAAGTCTATTTTAATAATGGTCTGAGGACTTTTCCTTTAGGAAGCCATCCAAACCTTTTTAAACCCCTCTAAGCTAACCACTTTTACTACATTCTCTGGTAACAAATTCCAGAGTTCAATTACATTCTCCGAGGACAAGCAGGCTGCTTGTTCTCACGACTGGGTTGACATCCACGGCAGCCCCCACCAACCGGAACAAAATTTCGCGGGCGGTCCCGCACGCAGGGCACGCCCACCGCGCATGCGCGGCCGTCTTCCCGCCCGTGCGTGACCGTTCCCACTCAGTCTTTTCTTTTCCGCGCTGGAGAGAGCCGTGTTCGTCTCTCTCTCTGTCAGCCCCGGAAACCGGATCGCGCTTTAACCGCGAATTTTCTCTTTTTTCTCTTTCCTTTCGTTGTTCTCCGTTTTTTCTATTAGTTTAAAAAAAAAAAAAAAAAAAAACGCTGAACTTTGTTTTTCCCTCGTCTCTTAGCGGGGGCGTCGCGTTGCGGCCTTGTGGCCGCGCGGTCGATTTATTTTCGAGGTGTGATTTTCACCGCCACCATCGCCGACTTTGACTTCGCCGACGCGATTTTTCCGTCGATGTCCTCGAAGGTCCCGAGTGGATTTAAGAAGTGTGGTCGGTGCGGCCGGCATATCTCGCAGACCGACACTCACGCTTGGTGCCTCCAGTGCCTCGGGCCGGAGCACGATACCAAGACGTGTTCTTTGTGTCTCGGTGTCCGGAAACGGACTCAGGTAGCGAGGCAAGTTCTTCGGGACCGTCTTTTTGGAACTTGCGCCGGCCCCTCGACGTCGACTTTGACGGCATCGGTATCGATGGCCGGTTCTTCGGTACCGGTATCGATGTCCACGAAATCGGCACCGATGGCATCGACCCCAGGAGCACAGGTCCCGTCGCCCCGCCGGTCTCCCGGCGAAGGCAGGGGTGAGAGGCTGCGTGGGCAATCGGCCCCGGTCACTCCCTCTACCCAGGGCCCTCGGGACCGAACCCTGTCGGACCCGGTCCCTCGAGGCCGAGGGGGATCGACCTCCTCGTCCTCAATTCCACCCAGCGCCGATGACGGGCACCGCAAGAAGGCGAAGAAGCACCGTCATCGGTCACCCTCGATGCATCTGGCTCCCGGCGCCGGAGATGAGTCGACGCCGAGAAAGCGGCAGCATCGAGAGGAGAGGTCCCCCTCTGTAGTAGAGGTACCGCCACGTCAGGGTGCCAGCACTTCGGTGCAGTCTCCTGGACCCGAGCAGCTTCCAGCACCGACGCCTCTACCGGCCCCCTCGCCTTTCCCGACAGCGGGCCTGGACGAGTGCCTCTGAGCCATCCTTCCGGGGATCCTGGAAGGGCTGATGCGCCAGACGGTGCCGGCGCTGGGGGTGCTTGCGCCCTCGGCGCCGCTGACTGTGGCGCCGGCATGCTCTAGCCCGGTGCCGAGGCCTTCGACGCCGCTTGCGGCGCCGGTCTTGACCGCCACGCAGGTGGAGTCCCTGTCGATGGAGGGAGCTTCATCCCCGCCAGCGCGGGAGTCCACCGCTCGACGACGCCACCGAGGCTTCGGTGCCTCGACGTCGAGCCGGGCCCGGTTGAGGACTGAGCTGCACGAGCTCATGTCCGACATCGAGGAAGAGGCCTCGTGGGGGGAGGAGGAGGACCCCAGATATTTCTCCTCAGAGGAGTCTGTGGGCCTTCCCTCCGACCCCACTCCTTCACCAGAGAGAAAGCTCTCGCCACCTGAGAGCCTCTCCTTTGCCTCCTTCGTCAGGGATATGTCTATCTGCATTCCCTTTCCCATGGTCTCCGTGGATGAGCCGAGGGCTGAGATGCTCGAGGTCCTCGACTATCCATCACCACCTAGAGAGTCCTCCACGGTACCGTTGCACAATGTCCTCAAGGAGACGTTGCTTCGGAACTGGTTGAGACCACTATCTAATCCCACCATCCCCAAGAAAGCAGAGTCCCAATGCAGAATCCACTCGGACCCAGAGTTAATGCGGCCCCAATTGCCTCATGACTCGGCGATCGTGGACTCTGCTCTCAAGAGGGCACGGAGTTCGAAGGATACCGCCTCAGCGCCCCCGGAGCGGGAGTCTCGCACTCTGGACTCGTTTGGGAGGAAGGCCTACCAATCTTCCATGCTCGTGACCCGCATCCAGTCTTACCAGCTCTACACGAGCATCCACATGCGGAATAATGTGAAGCAACTGGCGGACCTGGTCGACAAGCTCCCGCCGGAGCAGTCCAGGCCGTTTCAGGAGGTGGTCAGGCAGCTGAAGGCGTGCAGAAAGTTCCTGTCCAGGGGTATATATGACACCTGTGACATGGCATCTCGTGCTGCGGCCCAAGGTATAGTGATGCGCAGGCTCTCATGGCTGCGTGCCTCTGACCTGGACAACCGCACCCAGCAGAGACTGGCCGACGTCCCTTGCCGGCGGGATAATATTTTTGGCGAGAAGGTCGAGCAGCTGGTGGACCAACTGCATCAGCGGGAAACCGCCCTCGACAAGCTCTCCCACCGGGCGCCTTCAGCATCCACCTCAGCAGGTGGACGTTTTTCCCGGGCCCGGCAGGCTGCACCCTATGCCTTTACCAAGCGTAGGTACACCCAGCCGGTCCGAAGGCCTCGTCAGGCACAGGGACAGTCCCAGCGCGCTCGTTCTCGTCAACAGCGTGCGCCTAAGCAGCCCCCTGCGCCTCCACAGCAAAAGCCGGGGACGGGCTTTTGGCTGGATCCATGGGAACATAGCCGCCCTCAAAGTGTCCGTACCGGACGATCTGCCGGTCGGAGGGAGGTTAAAATTTTTTCACCAAAGGTGGCCTCTCATAACCTCCGACCAGTGGGTTCTCCAAATAGTGCGGTGCGGATACGCCCTGAATTTGGCCTCCCTGCCACCAAATTGTCCTCCGGGAGCTCAATCCTTCAGCTCCCATCACAAGCAGGTACTTGCAGAGGAACTGTCCGCCCTTCTCAGCGCCAATGCGGTCGAGCCCGTACCACCCGGGCAGGAAGGGCAGGGATTCTCTTCCAGGTACTTCCTTGTGGAAAAGAAAACGGGGGGGGGGGGGGGGGGGGGATGCGTCCCATCCTAGACCTGAGAGGCCTGAACAAATTCCTGGTCAAAGAAATGTTCAGGATGCTTTCCTTGGGCACCCTTCTGCCAATGATTCAGAAAAACGATTGGCTATGTTCCCTGGATTTAAAGGACGCATACACTCACATCCCGATACTGCCAGCTCACAGACAGTATCTCAGATTCCGCCTGGGCACACGGCACTTTCAGTATTGTGTGCTGCCCTTTGGGCTCGCCTCTGCCCCACGGGTGTTTACAAAGTGTCTCGTGGTGGTAGCGGCGTACCTACGCAAGCTGGGAGTGCACGTGTTCCCATATCTCGACGATTGGCTGGTCAAGAACACCTCTGAGGCAGGAGCTCTCCGGTCCATGCAGTGCACTATTCGCGTCCTGGAGCTGCTGGGGTTTGTGATAAATTACCCAAAGTCCCATCTCCAGCCAGCCCAGTCTCTGGAATTCATAGGAGCTCTGCTGAATACTCAGACGGCTCAGGCCTTCCTTCCCGAAGCGAGGGCCAGCAACCTCCGGTCCCTGGCTTCACAGACCAGAGCGTCTCAGCAGATCACAGCTCGGCAGATGTTGAGACTTCTGGGTCATATGGCCTCCACAGTTCATGTGACTCCCATGGCTCGTCTTCACATGAGATCTGCTCAATGGACCCTAGCTTCCCAGTGGTTTCAAGCCACTGGGAATCTAGAAGATGTCATCCGCCTCTCCACCAGTTGCCGCACTTCACTGCACTGGTGGACCATTCGGACCAATTTGACCCTGGGACGTCCATTCCAAATTTCACAGCCCACGAAAGTTCCGATGACGGATGCATCTCGCCTGGGGTGGGGAGCTCATGTCGATGGGCTTCACACCCAGGGACTGTGGTCCCTCCAGGAAAAGGATCTTCAGATCAATCTCCTGGAGCTCCGAGCGATCTGGAATGCACTGAAGGCTTTCAGAGATTGGCTGTCCTGTCAAATTATCCAAATTCGGACAGACAATCAGGTTGCAATGTATTACATCAACAAGCAGGGGGGCACCGGATCTCGCCCCCTGTGTCAGGAAGCCGTCGGGATGTGGCGTTGGGCTTGCCAGTTCGGCATGCTCCTCCAAGCCACATACCTGGCAGGCGTAAACAACAGTCTGGCCGACAGACTGAGCAGAGTCATGCAACCGCACGAGTGGTCGCTCCATTCCAGAGTGGTACGCAAGATCTTCCGAGAGTGGGGCACCCCCTCGGTGGACCTTTTCGCCTCTCGGACCAACCACAAGCTGCCTCTGTTCTGTTCCAGACTTCAGACACACGGCAGGCTAGCGTCGGATGCTTTCTCCTTCATTGGGGGACCGGCTTCCTGTATGCTTATCCTCCCATACCTTTGGTGGGGAAGACCTTACTGAAGCTCAAGCAAGACCGCGGCACCATGATTCTGATCGCGCCCTTTTGGCCCTGTCAGATCTGGTTCCCTCTTCTTCTGGAGTTGTCCTCCGAAGAACCGTGGAGATTGGAGTGTTTTCCGACTCTCATTTCGCAGAACGACGGAGCGTTGCTGCACCCCAACCTTCAGTCTCTGGCTCTCACGGCCTGGATGTTGAGGGCGTAGACTTCGCTTCGTTGGGTCTGTCTGAGGGTGTCTCCCGTGTCTTGCTTGCCTCTAGGAAGGATTCCACTAAAAAGAGTTACTTTTTCAAGTGGAGGAGGTTTGTCGTTTGGTGTAAGAGCAAGGCCCTAGAACCTCGTTCTTGCCCTGCACAGAACCTGCTTGAATACCTTCTGCACTTATCAGAATCTGGCCTCAAGACCAACTCGGTAAGGAATCACCTTAGTGCGATTAGTGCTTACCATTATCGTGTGGACGGTAAAGCCATCTCTGGAGAGCCTTTAGTCGTTCGATTCATGAGAGGCTTGCTTTTGTCAAGGCCCCCTATCAAGCCTCCTGCAGTGTCATGGTATCTCAACGTCATCCTCACCCAGCTGATGAAACCTCCTTTTGAGCCACTGGATTCCTGCCATCTGAAGTACTTGACCTGGAAGGTCATTTTCTTGGTGGCAGTTACTTCAGCTCGTAGGGTCAGTGAGCTTCAAGCCCTGGTAGCTCATGCTCCGTATACCAAATTTCATCACAACAGAGTAGTGCTCCGCACTCACCCTAAGTTCCTGCCGAAGGTGGTGTCGGAGATCCATCTTAACCAGTCAATTGTCTTGCCAACATTCTTTCCCAGACCGCATACCCGCCCTGCTGAACGTCAGTTGCACACATTGGACTGCAAGAGAGCATTGGCCTTCTACTTGGAGCGGACACAGTCCCACAGACAGTCCGCCCAATTGTTTGTTTCTTTCAACCCTAACAGGATAGGGGTCGCTGTGGGGAAACGCACCATCTCCAATTGGCTAGCAGATTGCATTTCCTTCACTTATGCCCAGGCTGGGCTGACTCTAGAGGGCCATGTCACTGCTCATAGTGTCAGAGCCATGGCAGCGTCGGTGGCTCACTTGAAGTCAGCCACTATTGAAGAGATTTGCAAGGCTGCGACGTGGTCATCTGTCCACACATTCACATCACATTACTGCCTCCAGCAGGATACCCGACGCGACAGTCGGTTCGGGCAGTCGGTGCTGCAGAATCTGTTTGGGGTGTAAATCCAACTCCACCCTCCAGGACCCGAATTTGTCCTGACCAGGCTGCACTCTCAATTAGTTGTTCTTCGTAGGTCAATTTCTGTTATGCCCTCGCCGTTGCGAGGTTAAATTGACCTGGGTTCTTGTTTTGAGTGAGCCTGAGAGCTAGGGATACCCCAGTCGTGAGAACAAGCAGCCTGCTTGTCCTCGGAGAAAGTGACTGATACATACCTGTAGCAGGTGTTCTCCGAGGACAGCAGGCTGATTGTTCTCACCTACCCTCCCTCCTCCCCTTTGGAGTTGCGTTCTGATCATCTTTGCTTGTCATTCAACTGAGCGGGAAAGGTCACGCACGGGCGGGAAGACGGCCACGCATGCGCGGTGAGCGTGCCCTGCTTGCGGGCCCGCCCGCGAAGTTTTGTTCCGGTTGGTGGGGGCTGCCGTGGACGTCAACCCAGTCGTGAGAACAATCAGCCTGCTGTCCTTGGAGAACACCTGCTACAGGTATGTATCATTCACTTTACCTTCAGAGCAGGTATCGGTATATGTGTTCTCTACACTTGCATGCACGTATTTGTAAAATATGCATGTGCATCACCCCTGTGCCTCCACTCCGTATAAACTTTACCCCTGAGAATAGCGGCAGAAGCAAGCAGTTACATAGGTAATGAATTACATAGTAACATAGTAAATGACGGCAGAAAAAGACCTGCATGGTCCATCCAGTCTGCCCAACAAGACAAACTCATATGTGCTACTTTTTGTGTATACCCTACTTTGATTTGTACATGCATACTTGAAAAATAGTGATAGACATTTGCACCTGCTGTATGACTCGTGTAAATGTCTGCACCTGCCACTCATGTTACATAACTACTTCTTTTTATAAAATATGTAGATACCTGCTTGTGTTTATAAAATGCTAGTAAAAAAGGCCCGTTTCTGACACAAATGAAACAGGCACTAGCAAGGTTTTCCTCTGAGTGTGTATGTTTGAGAGAGTGTATGTGAGAGTGATTTTGTGAGAGAGTGAATGTGCGAGTGTGTGTGTGAGAGAGAGAGAGTGAGTCTGCAGGGCCGTGCCAATATGGTAAGCGAGGTAAGCATGGCTGGGGGGCGCCGCCGCACCATGCTTACCTCGCTCGCCCTCCCGCTCCCATTGTTCAACTACTGCCCGCCCTCTTCTCCCCCCCCCCAACATCCCTTTTCTTTTTTTTTTTCTTTTTAAATTTACCTCTGTTGCGGTCCAGCAGCGCAGCGTCAGTGAAGGAGGCGGCGCTCGCCTCCCGATGTCTCTAGCCTTCTCCTCGCTGTGTTCCGCCTTCTTCTCTCTGAAATGACGTCAGAAGAAGGCGGAACACAGCGAAGGGAAGGCTAGAGAAGTCGGGAGGCGAGCGCCGCCTCCTTCACTGACGCTGCGCTGCTGGTGCTGGACCGCCACGGAGGTAAATTTAAAAAGAAAAAACAAGAAAAGGGATGTTGGTGGGAGAGAAGAGGGCGGGCAGTAGTTGAACAATGGGAGCGGGAGGGCAGGGGAGAGACGAGCATGGATGCGAGGTGAGGAGGGGTCATGGAAGGGAGAGAGGGGAATTGCTGGAAAAGGATGAATGGAGGGGGCAGGGGGCAGGGGACAGAGGAGCATGGATGGGCATGGATTGGGAGGGCAGGGCTCAGGGAGAGAGGGGAATTGCTGGATAGGGATTAATGGAGGGTGACAGAGGAGCATGGATGGGAGGGGCAGGGCTCAGGGAGAGAGGGGAATTGCTGGATAGGGAATTAGGGATGAATGGAGGGCACAGAGGAGCATGGATGGGAGGGCAGGGCTCAGGGAGAGAGGGGAATTGCTGGAAAGGGATGAATGGAGGGGGCAGGGGACAGGGGAGCATGGATGGGCATGGATTGGGAGGGCAGGGCTCAGGGAGAGGGGAATTGCTGGATAGGGATGAATGGAGGGGACAGATGGGCATGGATGGGAGGGCAGGGCTCAGGGAGAGAGGGGAATTGCTCGATAGGGATGAATGGAGGGGACAGATGGGCATGGATGGATATGGATTGCAGGGCAGGGCTCAGGGAGAGAGGGATGAATGGAGGGGACAGAGGAGCATGGATGGGAGGGCAGGGCTCAGGGAGATAGGGGAATTGCTGGATAGGGATGAATGGAGGGGACAGATGGGCATGGATGGATATGGATTGCAGGGCAGGGCTCAGGGAGAGAGGGGAATTGCTGGATAGGGATGAATGGAGGGGGCAGGGGACAGAGGAGCATGGATGGGCATGGATTGGGAGGGCAGGGCTCAGGGAGAGAGGAGAAATTGCTGGACATAGAGGGGAGGGAAGAGAGATGAAGGAGATGAAATGAGGGAAAAGGAAGAGAGGAGAAAAACTGCACATGGATGAAGAAAATAGGCAGAAGCTGAGGACCAGAAAGGAGGAAAGGAAAGAAATAAATGGAAAGGAAGCCCTGGAAACGGAGTTAAGAGGACAGATAGCAGCAGAATCAGATACTGGGCCAGCATGATCAGGAAAAGAAAGTCACCAGACAACAAAGGTAGAAAAAAATCATTTTATTTTCATTTTAGTGTTTGGAATATGTCCACTTTGAGAATTTACATCTGCTATTTTATTTTGCAATGTATAGCAGTTTGTTTCTAAGAATATTGCTGACAATTCCTGTCAGTGTGGCAAGTGGGGAGCGATCATTTTCACGGGGGGGGGGGGGGGGGGGGGCGGCGCTGCTGCCGCCGCCAACTGGTGGTCTGCAGGGGGGCGCCAGAGACCCTAGGCATGGCCCTGTGAGTCTGGGTGCGAGTGTGTGTGTGAGAATGAGAGTGTGTGCAAGTGTGTATGTGAGACAGTGTGTGAGAGAGAGTGTGTTTCGCACAGATACAGTGGGTGCGAGAGAGAGTGTGTGTGAGACACAGACTCTCTGTGAGACTGAGTGTATGAGACCAAGAGAGTGTGTGAGTGACTGTGTGACACATAGAGAGTGAATATGATACAGTGTGAGACATAGGGTGTGTGAGAGACAGTGTGTGAGAGAGAGAAAGACATTGACTGTGAGAGAGAGTGTGTGTGAGGGAGAGAGTGTGTGTGTGTCAGAGATACTTCCCCCCACTCTCTGGTGTCAGGCCCCCCCTCTGGTGTCTGAGCGTTATTGTGCAGGATGCTGAGCTCTGGCTGTGCTTCAAGGAACCGACCAATCCTATTTAATAGAATGCACCTCCAACATTCTGAAGCCGAGAAACCTCGTGTGGTTGGTCACTTCTGCTTGTGACGAACCCGGAAGTACGTGATGTCAATTCAGGAGATGGATACAGAGAGCAGGAATGCCTCAGCCATGCAGTCAGCTTCAGAATGTTGGAGGTGCGTTTTATTATATAGGATGTAGGTGCTCTAAAAATGCTTTAAACGAGGCCCCCTCCCTTATAAAATTACCTCCTTAGTGTACTGAATGCTACTTCATGGGCAAACTGAGGTAGAGCATGGTGGTGTGTTTCTTACCAAACAACACAAATCACAGTGGTGATAGCACCACCTTGTGTCTACAAATCTCTCCTCTCTTAGGCCTCAGTCAAGCTGAGAAACAAACGTGTTTAAAAAAAAAAAAGAAAATTCGAATTCAGTGCAGTGGGACAGCAATGAAAAGTGTGTTACAGGAGTTAGGGCAGAGAAAATGGAAGAGAGATATGAACTGGGAAAGAAATTCAATCATCCTGTTAAACTGCAGCTGTTTGTTCCAGTAACAATGCGGTTTGTAAGCTCTTTGAGTAGGGACAGTCCTTCTATGTTAAATTGTACAGTGCTGCGTAACCCTAGTAGCGCTTTAGAAATGTCAAATAATAGTAGTAGTAGTAGTTTGTTGCCTATAGGCTAAGAGTAGAAATAATGATTGTGATAAGGTGATTTGATGACCGTAAAAGGCTTGAGGAGACATTACCATAGTGGCCAGAAATGCTGGGGAGAAAATTACACCATCGAATATAAATTTTATGCTGCAGAAATATGCAGATCTGATTATTTTATAAAGGGAGTGGAGGAGTAGCCTAGTGTTTAGTGCAGTGGACTTTGATCCTGGGGAACTGAGTTTGATTCCCACTGCAGCTCCTTGTGACTCTGGGCAAGTCACTTAACCCTCCGTTGCCCCTGGTACAAAAATAAGTACCTGAATATATGTAAACCGCATTGAGTGTAGTTGCAAAAACCTCAGAAAGGCGGTATATCAAGTCCCATTTCCCTTTCCCTATTTGAGATTCTACATGGAATGTTGCTATTCCACTAGCAACATTCCATGTAGAAGCCTGCCCTTGCAGATCAGCAACGCGGCTGCGCAGGCTTGTGTTTCTGTGAGTCTGACGTCCTGCACGTACGTGCAGACGTCAGACTCACAGAAACAGAATCCTGCGCGGCCGCATTGCTGATCTGCAAGGGCAGGCTTCTACATGGAATGTTGCTAGTGGAGGAGTAGCCTAGTGGTTAGTGCAGTGGACTTTGATCCTGGGGAGCTGAGTTCGATTCCCACTGCAGCTCCTTGTGACTCTGGGTAAGTCACTTAACCCTCCATTGCCCCTGGTACAAAATAAGTACCTGAATATATGTAAACCGCTTTGAATGTAGTAGCAAAAACCTCAGAAAGGCGGTATATCAAGTCCCATTTCCCTTTCCCTCTTCCCCTGCATGTCTGCCTACATAAAGTAAACTTGCAGCAACAGAGGAATAGCATGATCAGCAGGACTCTTCCAAAAAGCCAAGGAGACGAGGTTTGGGAAAATATCTTTTAATAGTAAATAAAATAGGACTGGACACAGCACCATGTTTCGGCAGTCGGTTGCTTGATTATAAAACCGGAGAAAAGTGCGTAGAAGAACATAACCAGATCAAGTCTTTAGTGATTGGTGAAGGAAAACGATGCAATGCTGAAAAACGGACTGATAAGCTCAGGGAACGCACGGACGTGGTCACTCCGCTAGATGGACGGACCCCATTAATCTAGTGGAGTGACCACGCCCATGCGTTCCCTGAATTTCCTTCTGCAAATTGTTACTGTTTGGTGGAATCAGTTAACTTCTGGGATTAGAACAATGGCAACTTATTCTACTGTCAAAGCAAGTGAAGAAATTTATTCAGAGAAGGGAATTTGGAAGCAGTTTAATGGATGAGTAGATGACAAGCCAGTTTGGTAATACTCAGCTTTTACATCCACATGTGTGTGGTGGTTTTTCATTGTTTTAATTCTTTTTGTATTTTAAATTGACCCCAGCCTAGAATCGTGGATAGTGTAAGAGAAATTTTAAATAAATATACAATACAATAAAATTTTTATTCTGCTACAAACCATTTCTGCATCAGTGTGGATTATAATATATAAAAAGAGACTAGGCCAACCCTAGGAAATAATATCAACCAAAACAAAAATCCAAATTACCAAAATAAATAAAATGTTGTCATCCAGTAGAGACCATTATATATACTTGTATTAATGACTTATAGTTAAACATTGTTTTAAATAACATTGTTAACGTTGTGGTCTGGGGGGTGTAATGGATCCTGTGGTGATGATGCATTAAAAAAAAACAACCTATGAGTATATCTATTTATTTATTTAGATTTTGCTCACACCTTTTTCAGTAGTAGCTCAAGGTGAGTTACAGTCAGGTACTCTGGATATTTCTCTGTCCCAGGAGGGCTCACAATCTAAGTTTGTACCTGAGGCAATGGAGGGTTAAGTGACTTGCCCAAGATCACAAGGAGCAGCAGTGGGATTTGAACTGGCCACCTCTGGATTGCAAGACCGGTTGGAGTTAAAGCAAGACAGAATAAGTGTTGTCTGTTCAACAAATATAAGTGACATCTTGATGGATTGTCTTTTGTTGAACATTTCACGTTATGACTGGGTCTTTGCATGGACTTTTCATCTTGTTGATTAAAGTGGCAATTCTGTAACTGGGTGCCTGCAATTAAGCTCCACTTGTATTCATAAATGTACTGAATACCAGCACTTTCACGGGGTAAGTAATGCAGTTAATTGCTATTCTGTAAGGTCGTTGAATTGTGTTGGATATAGAAAACAAAGTATGTTTAAAACATCATTATGCATTAAGTTTAAATTCGAGATGGTTTCTTTTTAAAATATTTTCTATTGAGTTAGGAGTTGATGATTTTTTTAAACTAATTTTAGATTTTTTTAAAAGCTTTTTTGACTGAGATTGTTTATTTCTATTTATTTAAGATTTTATTTGATAATACGCATCTTTAAAATAGCACATTCTATGAAACATTTTCAGTCTTTGGCTATTCATATTTTTACGGTTAAAATGATCTTCAAATCACTGAGAGGGCTGGTCTGTGATGAATGAGGAGAGAGTCCCTCTTAAAATTTGCAGAGGAGGGTAGGGGCTGTATGTGTGGCCCGTTTAATAATTTGGAAGAGGGAGGGGGTAGGTATCTCAAGTGCTTTTGTCTTGTAGCGAGATTGTCAGTAGTTATGTTTCTAAATTTCTCAGAATGAGACAAATTGCCCCTTGCTTTTTCCAGCTTCTGCGCTTGTGTGTGTGTATGATGCACATTCTGTCTTTAGTCTTTCCACCCCTCTCTCTCAACCCCTTCCCCTCATACTTCCTCCTTCCCTCCCCTTTCGCATTCTTATACCTCTTTTTTTTTTTCTCTCCTACTTTTTTGTCTCATTCACTCACCCCTTCCATTACTCTCTTTTTTTTCAATCACATCTCTTCCCCTTCCCGTCCCTCCCTCTTTCGGTCGCCTCCTACCCAGCGGTATCTTGATCTTACTAGGAGTTTGGCCTCTTTCTCTTACCTTCCAGTGGCTCTATCCATTGTAATATGCAGAGCCAGGTACTGTAGCCCTGGAGGGACCTGGACTGCCTTCCAGACTTTGAATAGAGAAGTGTGTGGTGGGCTTGTTTCAGCTCCCCAGATTGTAGTTTGGGGACCCCTGTCTTGTCCCCCCTATATTTAGTCTTTAAAAAGCTTTTCCTCCCTATAATGTCCCTAAGTTTTGAAGTACTAAAAAAAATGTTGGTTGTACGTTTAAATGTAGCCTTGAGATTATCAAAGGAAACCATCTATTATATCTGGTTAAAAAACCCCCACTGTTATGAATTTGGAGACCACGAATTTTAAGTTTTCAGTGCTATCTCATTTTAGAATTCAGGGAAAAGCCAGAGGATTTGGGATGCATGGGCAAAACTGCCATTGGTATGGGAAATTCCTGCAAATCTGTTGCCAATTTACAACGTGAATGGTATGTTATCCTTGTAATTTGCAAACTTGAGAGGGAGGCACAACTAATTCAGAACGGGTTTTAAAATGTAAGTTAAAGTGACACAGCCATTCCACAGAGAAATATAGGCTGTCCTGTGTAATAGTAAGTTTGCTATGTTCACACTTTAATTGTATCCTGGGTGGATGGGAAGAGGACACCAGAATATATTTTGGCATTTCATTTCTGCTTTGGTTTAGTTTCCGTGTAATGCAAATATCTGGGTAGGAGGAGCCTTCACAACGTCATATCCTTTTATTTCTGTTTGTGGTGCAAAAACTAAACAAAATAAGAGAGGGACATATTCTGCTGAATTTTTTGTCTAAAAAGTGATTATAATTTTTACTAATGTTCTTTTTTTAGTGGTGCTCCATGCTTAATTATAACATTTCTGTGCCATACCAGAAAATGAGTCTTACCAAGTGGATTCCTGCCCCACGAGTTGTAACGGTGGTATATTAATGGTAGATTTTTTCATGTTTTGGAAATGGTAATGGCACTCATCCACATACTGATAGTTGCAGCAAATCAAAATGTGCAGGGCCCTGGGGACATTTGCTTTAATTTTCTAGGTTTAGGCACAGAAAGTTAGACTGGGTTACTATAATAAACGTTGATGGCTTCATTGGTTAATGCATTGGTCTTGATCAGGAAGTGGAGGAGTGGCCTAGTGGTTAGGGTGGTGGACTTTGGTCCTGAGGAACTGAGTTCGATTCCCACTTCAGGCACAGGCAACTCCTTGTGACTCTGGGCAAGTCACTTAACCCTCCATTGCCCCATGTAAGCCGCATTGAGCCTGCCATGAGTGGGAAAGCGCGGGGTACAAATATAACAAAAAAAAAATACCCTTTGTTCCCTTCGGGTCACTCCTTTGTTTATACCCATATTTCTAATAAACGCCTGGGTTTTGTGGAGTCTAGAATAGGCTATTAATGGAGTCGCCATTTCTCTCCTCCACCCATCCTCCCCACTATGACCACCATTTCTCTCCACTCGCCCCACCCATGCCAAGTGCCATAACCTTGAGAAGAGGTATGAAGAGACAGCTGGTCATCGCAAGGGGGTGGAGGAGAGCACTGCCAGTTACTGTAATTTTAAGGGGTAGGCTGGTATTAGGGGAATCTAAATTTGGCTTTAAGATGAAATTTAAATGGTTTTTCAGTGCTGGGGAAGGGGGGGGGGGCATTTTTAGAGATGTGCTATTATTAGGAACAGTATGAATCCGTAAACCCCCAAGTACTTACAGTTTTGCTTTTGAGAGTAGCACTTTGGGAGGGGGGGGGGAAGATTTAGCTACCAAAACATATTGATTATAATTTGACCACAAGTCACCTTAAAGCATGGTATTGGGAATGAAGCTGGTCAGAAATAAGCTTCCCTTGTCCAGGTGCTACTGTGAAGGTTCACGTTTAGAAGTATTTTCAAAAAATATCTTCATTTGAAGGCCATGTGCTTGTCTTTGGATTCCCAGTAAACGAGTTGTTGGTTTCTCTGCTGAAATTTTTTAAAAAAATCTAATTTCCTTATAATTTGCAGTTGCAAAGGAAGGTTGGAAGTGGTAATGAATTCTGGAGGCCAGAATGATTAAAAATAGCACTCAGACTTAGCTTAAAGTTAGCACGTAATTAGTACCCTCATTTGTGCTCTTGCGAATGGCAGTAAGAGATAAATAGGGGTAGAGGAATCTTGAGTTATGGGAACCATTCATCTTCCAAAAGTATTGTCTATAATTGCTGAAATTTATATTCTACATTTTACATACCTAACTTTCCAGTGTTTTTTTGAGTCCTGTTAAACATGCCTCCCTTGAGATAACATCTTGCTTACGCCATCTGATGATTTGCATTTTGATTTATTTACCACCTTTTTGAAAGAATTCACTTAAGGTGTACAGTAATCCCCTCCCCACCCAGTAGGGGGGAAAGGTAAACTCTAGCACAATCATTCCTTTGTGTGCAAGAGTCAAAGCAGAGGGACCAAAGCCCCCTTCTTCTGCCCCAACTGGGGTTTCTCACTGAGGAGCTGTGGTAGCAAGGGGCTCCCTGATGTGAGATACCTATTAAGAGAGAGAAGGGGAAGCCTGTAAGGTTTCTTATACCAGCAGAATTAGTTCCGGTGCATCACTATAGTGTCCCTTGGTCAGAGCGCACAATCCCTGCAGTGTGCTAATACACTATCGGCCAGAAATAAGTTTGCTTCTAGCATTCGCTTGGGGGAGTAAACCGCGTACTTGGTTATTTCATAGAAATTCCAGTGACCAGTCAGTTGTGGGGTGTCCTGTTTCATTAGCCTATATGCTGGCTTGCCACAAAGTGTTTTTATAAGGCAAAAATGAACGAATAACTTGACATCTCAGTTGTACTTACACTGGGGAAATGTTAATCTGTTATCTCTCTCTGCTGTCACCCCCTGATATGATGGACTTCCTGTTAAATGGATAAGAATGTATCTGAGATGCAGGCCTTTTGTTGGTTATCTTGATGCTAAGGAGTAAGGTCTTGTGTAAGTCTGCTTTTGATAAAACTAGTGAAATAAACCGGGCAGTAAGAGCTAGATTGGGTTACTTTATCAAAACACTTGTTTTAGTGACAGACAGAGAGTGATCTATAACTCTTTTTATGGTAGAAGCAGCTCCTGGTGGAGAAGAGACAGATTAAGGGCAGGACCTCCTGATGCTAGGCAGAGACAGTCTGTTCATTGCACCAGCAGATGCTCAGAGCTGTTTTTGTTAATCAGTAAGGAATCTAATAATTCAATTCGCTTCCCTTCCTGTCCAGGAGTGATAATTGTTACAAAGCATGTCCCCAGTGTTCTGTAACATTCTTTGAATACAACCCAACACACTTGGTTTTCAAATTTCTGTTTTTGCAATGTTAAGTCATGTCACCGTTGCGCAGATTTAACAGGAAGGCCAAGGTGCCCAGCAAGCACGGCGAGCAAAATGTGTGCCTATGCAGTGTAGGCGTAAGAGCCAGCAAGCCAATTTCTGCCTTTAATAGTGGCTCAGGGGCTTCCAGATTTAATTCTGTAAAGCCTAACATATCATTTCCTGTTCCCGGTTAATGAGCAAGCTCGGGACATTTAAATGTTAGACACTGTGATTGCCACAAGTGGTGTTTGGAAGATTTTTTTTTTTTACCATTTCCAGCAGGGCAGGCAAAAAATACCTTGTGCTCTTGACAAAAGGCAGCTAGCAAACATTAAAAATTCCTTGCCACGTTCTTTCTGCCTTTGTAATCTGGTACCAGAAATTCTTTAAAAATGTGTTGGACAAGCTGAACTGTTTGAAAAAGACCTTTGGAAGCAGGAGAGAGCAGCAGAGAAAGGTGAACAAAATCAAATTACCAATAACAGCAGAAAAGAAACGTAAAAACAGAAACTATGAGGAGAGAGAAGTAGGGACCATTATTCTCATATTATATAGGTGAACAGTTTTCTGTAGCATTTTTGTGTGGCAGAGCCATGTATACTATTTCAACTCAGAAGCAGCTATGTCTGACACTGTAGACAGTGCTTAGTACTTTGTTGCATGAAGGCATATTTTCAAAGCACTTAAGCTTACAAAGTTACATAGTAATCTATACAAATATCTAAGACTAAGTGCTTTGAAAATATGCCTCATAGTAACACAAGTGCAGGGCTCTTCAGCATGGAGAAAAGGCGGCTGAGGGGAGATATGATAGAGGTCTGTAAAATAATGACTGGAATTGAATGGGTAGATGTGAAGCATCTGTTCACGCTTTCCAAAAATACTAGGACTAGGGGGCATGCGATGAAGCTTCAATGAAGTAAATTTTAAACGAATCAGAGAAAATGTTTCTTCACTCAACGTGTAATTAAACTCTGGAATTCGTTGCCAGAGAATGTGGTAAAAGGTGGTCAGCTTAGCGGAGTTTAAAAAAGGTTTGGACGGCTTCCTAAATGAAAAGTCCATAGACCCTTATTAAATGGACTTGGGGAAAATCCACTATTTCTGGGATAAGCAGTATAAAATGTTTTGTACTTTTTTGTGCTCTTGCCAGGTATTTGTGACCTGGATTGGCCACTGTTGGAAACAGGATGCTGGGCTTGATGGACCTTTGGTCTGTCCCAGTATGGCAATACTTATATACTTATATAAGTAGGTGATGACAGATAAAGACCTTCATGATGCATCCAGTCTGCCCAACAAGATAAACTCATAGTATATGATATGATGTAGAGACTAACAGAATTTCAGTTTTGGTTATGGTGCCGAAACCGGCCCCGAATCCTTTTTGTGCCCTGTTTTGGGTGAAAGCTGCTTTTAATTTTTGGCCAAAAATGACCATGTTTTTTTCTGTGGAAGCCAAATATTTGTTGTTTGTCCCATTTGTCTCCTTTCCTCTCCCCTGCATAGAAATCACCCCTCCTCCTGGACCCATCTCCTCCTGAGTGCTTCCCCATTCCACCTATCTTACAATCCCAGGCGGTCTAGGGATGTATTTGGGGCAGGAGCGATCCTCATTTACTCCTGCCCATTCTGGCTTTGCTGTCAAAATGGTTGCCGGAACATGGGCATTGCCCCTTCTGTGATTATACCACTAGACTACTAAGGATTGTAAGTAGTCTTGGAGGGGGCTGCTCTTTTTTTTCTGTTCCTTTTTTTTTTTGTAATGCAGTTATGATGTTGCACAATAGTTTATTTGGTAAGTAGAGTGCTCCAAATAAAAGTATGTGATACAAACTTTTTTAGCAGGAATTTGTCTGTAAATTTGGGATGATAAGCTCTTTAGGAATTAGCCTCTCCGTGGAGTTATGATGTCATTGTCGCTTCAAGTGTAGCGCAGAGTCATCCACTGTAAAAGCACTATGTTTTTTAGTTTGTTTTCATTACTTGCGATTCATATTTCCGGAGGCTATTTTGATTGGAGGTAAAATATGGTCTTTTAGTATTTAAATTATTATATTCTGACTCAAATACAGTGGGTTTAGCAGAGGGATAGAGGCTACAACCTTTGATAATTCCGAGAGACCCTCACTGGTTCACATTCACGCACCCAAACTCGAGTTTTTTTTGTTTTGTTTTGGTTTTGACTAAAACCAGGTAACGAGTTTCGGCTAGTTTCGGTTTCGGCCGAAACTGAAAGAAGCCATTTTGGTCAATCTCTGATATGATGCATTATAACATATGTATACTTGATCTTGGATTTGTCCTTGCGATTTTTGATGCACAGACTGTAGAAAGTCTTCCTGACACTAGCCTTACTTCTGAACTACCGGAGTTAACGTTTGAGCACCAGTAAGCCATGTTTTGATTTATTTATTTATTTTGCATTCTTTTTCAGTATAGGAATCTTTTTTTTGTGTTTATCCTTTGACTTAAACCGTGGAGTATTAGCTTGAAGAGAGGAATATGTACAGTGCTTTTTAGATGGGGCTAGAAGAATAATTTTATAGGCTGGAATAGGGGAAATAATGAGGTTTCATATTTTCCTCTGGAATGCTGCAGATCATGCGACTTGATATAATATGTCGGGAGGGTACATGTAAATTCTTTTTACCGTATTGAGTGACATAACATAGAAAGATGTTGAGCGTTTCAGCATCTTGCAGTAGATTTAGAATAGAAAAGGCAGTTTCCAGACTCTGATCACTGGGGGTTTATAAAGGTTCTGTTGTGGGTCGCTGCTGGCAGTTTACTCCTTAAAACAATGTGGTTCCTGAATCTTCTCTGGCCTGCTTTCATTAATGAGGTCATCTGACCAGGAAATGAGTGCCCTCACCACTGGGTAACCAGACAGTAGCTTTAAGGCCCTAAGCTCATTACAGAGGAAAGGAGGAGAAAAAGCTCAAATGCATTCACCAGGCTCAGAAGAAAATGAGCTTGAATGCTTTAGAAAGAGGCTCAGTTTCCTCCCCAAGAATGCTTCTCTCTCTCCAAGTTTTCTTGCTTAAAATTGTAGCAAGAGAGTAGCAGGGTATATGAATTATGTCAGTATATGTCGAAGGTATCAATGCCACTTTTGCTAACGATGCTAAACACATCGGTTTTGGAAGTTAAAGTGGTAATTGAAGTGAGTCATCTGTAGGTTGAACAGCATTGATGCTTGTCTGCAAAATGCATGTGGTAAGTATGGAGGCTTCAAATTGCAAATACAAGGTGGTATGGACTGAGTTTTGATGAAGTATTTTAGTTATCCAGCCTGGAGGTGGTTGCAAGTTTGGTTCTTAATATTGCTAGGCATATGACTGATTGAATCAAGTCTAGCTGTTGTCTGCTATGTATTGATGGTTAAAGTGTTAGACTGTGTTTTGCTTATATGAAGAGTGTACTCCCTTTGAGTGTGCATATTTAGGAGTGATGTTCTTGTACACATTGCAGCCGTCCAGCAGTGGATGCCTGTTCTGGAAGCAGAGGCTTTTTCAGTAACAGTATTGGTGCTGCAAATTTCACTAGCAGCTTATGAGGCATTTCAGTTGTGTTTGTGCTTATTTTTTATATATTTGAATTTTTGTTTACATTTGTGTTTGATGTGTTTGTGTGTCAGTATCTTTGTGTATGTTTGCCTGGAGGTTGGGGAAAGTGGACAAGCTCTGAGTGGAGGAATAGCCTAATAATTTGCAGCCCACTGCCCTAACCAAGGAAGCCAGGTTCAAATCCCACTGTTGCTCCTTGTGATCTAGGACAAGTCACTTTGGGATCCTTTCAGTAAGGTGCGCTAACGAATTAGTGTGCGTTAATACCTATGCAGCCCATAGGTTAACAGTGGGCTGCGTGGATTTTATTGCATGCTAAATCCATTAGCACATCTTGGAAAAGGACCTCTTTATCCCTCCGTTTGGCTGCAAGGTATGCACACACATTGTCTGAGATACAGCGACCAGAATTGAATGCAATACTGAAGGTGAGGTTGCAGAGGCATTATAGTATTTTCAGTCTTATTTACCATCCCTTTCCTAATAATTCCTAGCATCTGGGGGTAAGTGTATAGTTGAGTGCACGGGTTTATAGAATTAGGAGGCCATTCTGTAAGTGGAGACCAACATTTCAGTGCCATATTTGTGCGGGCTGTGAATTTCTTCTAGAAGGACACAATAGTGGCACACCTAAATCCTAGGTGCAAATATTTTTGCCCCTGGCATAAATGTTAGCGCCTAAATGTGTTAGCTGCTTAACTTAGTATTCTGTAAGTTACATGTGATAGTGGCAAGTAAACACCCCTCTGACAATTACGCGCTGTGGCAGTTCAGCATATAGGCTGCCGTCTAGGTCCTGCCCTGCCATGGGCACCCGTACGTGTATGCTTACCCATGTGGAAGGCAGTATTTTATACATTTACGTGCACAATCAATACGTAAATTGAGCACCCTGTCATAGAGGGGTCGTTTTAAAGGTGCGCTGAAAAATGGCTTGCAGTAGTGTAAGCGTGTGTTTTAGACGCATGCAGATCCATTTTTCAGTGTGCCTTAAAAAAAAATGCCCCTTTTAAATTTTTGCCGAAGATGGACGTGCAGCAAAATCAAAATTGGTTACTGTGCCATCCATTGACCTACTGGTAAAGTCTTGCACAGTAACCGGGTGGTAATGACCTACGCACATCCGATGAATGCATCCAAAAATAAAAATTATTTTTCGGACGCATACCAAAAATGAAATTACTGCAAGAGCCACGTGGTAGCTGGGCGGTCTATTTTGGTGCACGTTATGTGGACGTAGGTGCTTACGCGGCTTAGTAAAAGGGCCCCAGAATGAGGGGGACATTGTATTAATATCTATAACTATACAAGGAACTTGCCTTGATTTTAACTAACCATCAAATTATCCAAACTGACTCTTGTTCCCATCATATATCTGCTCTTGGTGCCTCAGCTATATGGTAAGCCGTATTGTAGAAAATCTTTAGCATCATATCTGTTAGTTAAATGTTCTAATGCTGCTCATTAGGTGTATCATTAGTATTATGCTAACATTGTAATATATCTCTGCTTTGAACTCCAGTGCTGTTAAATCTGTATGTTTTTGACACTATTTCATGGTAGTTCTATTGTTAGGTTTCAATTTACTGTTTTCAATTTTACCTCATTTATTCTAGTTATGTTTTAAATAAATAAAGATAAAATGCATGTGTTTCCTAAGGCACAAGGCCTGTAGTTATATATTTGTGAGCAGTTTTCTTACTACTTCAAAGGGCTGGTTTGTGGCATGAGCTTGGCTGTGTTATACTGAGAATATGGCACAGTCATCTGTGGTTCTGGCCCTTTTCGCTCTGGCTGGAGTGAGTTTTGAGCTAAGACATCAGTGGCGTCACTGGTGGTGCCCAAAGAAAACAAACATTAGCAACTCAAAAGTTCAGCATTGCTTAGCCAGAGAAAGGGGAAATGTTATTGGTTGTTTCTGCCAGCAGATATGCCATGTATGTTTCATGCTGCTGAATATCAGAGGGAACAAACATGAACTAAAGAAACCTTGATGTTAAAATTATAGATAATGCTGGCCGATCTGCTGAAAAAGAAAGTGTGGGGGGAGAGGGGGAAACCCTAAAAAATGATGTATGTCTGTCAAAACATATGAAATTATTGCTGCCTATCTATTTTGTTTTCTGTGTGTGGGTTTTAATGCAGAAAGTTGTGGGCTTTTCCACTCAGTAGCAGAACCAGTGGCGTAGCCAAGGGTGGGCCAAGGCCCACCCAGTAGCAGCACACCTATGATGTGACTGACAGGGATCCCGAAGCCCCACAAGCTGAAAACTCCCAACAATTGACCCTTCTTCATACCTTGTAAATAGCAGATCTTCGCCTGGAGTGAGCAGCGACTGATACATACTGCTCGCACCAGCCCCACAGCCTTACCTCTGACGTATTCCCACCTATGCGGAAACAGGAAGTTCATCAGTGGAAAGGCTGTGGGGCCAGCATGAGCAGTGTGTATTAGTTGTTGCTCGCTGCCGGTGAAACTCTGTTATTTCAAAGGTATGTGGGAGAGGGGGGGATTTTGAGAGACCATATGGCAAGCAGGTGAGAGAAGGAGAGACCAAATCACCTGTGGGATGGGGCGAGGTTCTTCTGCCCACCCATCTTAGGCACAGGCCCACCCAAAGTGGGGTTCTGGCTACGCCCCTGAGCAGAAGTTCAAATTAAGGGCCCCAGAGCAGGGGTAATCCTGCTCAGAAGATATAGGAACAACTTTAAATAGTTCTGTTCTTTCCTTGGATCCCCCTTGCATGGTGGGGGCTGCTTGAGTGAAATTTTTGCCACTGCCCAAACCTCATGTTAACTGTTTCTGACTCAACGGTGACTTTGGCAGTGCTAGGAAAGGATTTAATTGTGTGTATATTTGTTACTGAGTGATGGAAAATTAATTGTAGTCAGAGTTCTTAGACTGCAGCAAAGCTCTGATTTATTTTTTCCGGTATTTTATAAAATTTGTCTGCCAGTTCAGGCGTTGGCTTTTGCATGCACTGATTTGGAAATGTTTCTTTGTTATTGCTGTTTCATCCATTGACCATATGGTGGTGCTGCACAGTCTGTTTAGAACAGTTTGTTCTTCCTGTGTAAACTTACTAGAAGCCAAATATTTGTTCTCATACAGTGGAAAAAAAAAAAACAACTCCAGAAGGCTGGGAGACTTGTAGCACAAATAATGAGAAATGCTTTTTGTTAAATAGCAATTTAAACACAATTATTTTACACCTTAGTAGAATGCATGGCTGACTTTGGGAATAGTGGAAGGACCAGGTACCTCCAGCTTATTTCTGCATAAAGCTACTTTGGTTGCAAAATTATGCATTTTACTGCAGTGGATTAAGGACAATCCGCCAGCTATCATGCAGTGGAGGAACCAGATGCATGAACATTTGACTATGAAAAGATTTTTTGTGGACACTAAAGAAATGATTTCTTAAGATATGGATCCCTTATCTTGATACTCTTCAGTTGTGAATTCTGTTTTATTCCTGTTTTTCTATCCCGCCTAAATCAACCTAGAATCAAAGCGGGTTACATCCAGATAAAACAACAACTAATATGGTATCAAGCATGTACTACAAATTTTTATTTATTTATTCATTTTAAACATATGGTTTACAAAGATAAATATCTTTGAGGAAATATTACAGGGCATATGATACACTTAGTTTCAAAAAATCATTTTCAAATGCATACATCAGCTGACTCAAAGCTCTGGATTAGTCCACTTAAAGAATAACCCAAGAGGAGTTGGAAATTAACAAAATTAGCAAAACAAAAATTTTAGGCTTCTTATTTATACAATCCCTTCAAACTATGAGAAATGCCCAGATTGCCTCCTGGCCTTTATAAAATCAGAAAGTTGATCAACCTCATAGAAAATAAATTTCTTGTCCCCGTATATTACAACACATTTGCACGGGGAGTGCAATTGAAACTTGGCCTGCAATAATATCAGATCTTGTCTTAATTCAAGAAACTTCTTTCTTCACATTTGTGTCCACTTGGATATATCAGGAAAAATAAGAATTCTCCCTCCTAGAAAATCCATCTTAGATCTCTGGAAATAAAGTTTCAATATTGCTTCCTTATCTTGGATGAAGACAAACTTCACAATTAATGTAGATCTCTTTTTTTTTCTTCTTCAGTGGATTGTTCTAGAAAAGTAGTTAGGTCCAAGTCCTGTGCTTGACCTCCAGGCTGAACCTGAGATTCTTGATCTTGTTCACATGTTTTTTTCTTGTGGTTTAACTGGCAAGTAATATATTTTGTGTACAGGAGGATACATTTGTTCAGAGTTCTTAATGTACTACAAATTTTTCATATATTTACTAAATAAGTAGGCTTTCAGTGCTTTCCTAAACATAATATAATTAGGAAGTGTCCGTATCTGAACTGGAATAGAATTCCAAATCCTGCTAGACTGAAGGTTAAATGAACTTTCATGAATGCATTTATAGCAAACTTGGGCTACAAAAGGACTACCTGATCTTATTAATGGTCCAAAGTGAGAGGCAGGGCGAACAGTAGGAAAAGTAATTAACTGAACAAGGGCTTGAGGGCAGCAACCATTAATTATTTTCAAAACCCAACATGTCACCTTAAATTCAGTGCGAGCATCTATTGGCAGCCAATGCAAATCCCTTAATAGCGGGACACAGGATCACGTTTTTTTACAACCAAAAATCATTCTCGCAGCTGTATTCTGCCAGCGCTGAATCCTGTTTCTAGTCTTGTGAGCAGTACTCACATACAAAACAATACAATGGGCCACCTGGGACAATAATATAGCTTGAACTAACAGTTGAAAATGCTCTGGGTAAAAAAAAAAAAAGATATTACAGATCTTAATTGGTGGAATGTAAAAGATTTTTTACTAAGGCTATTAATTTGAGTTTCCAAAATGACCCCTAAAATCTTAGCTCTGTCCTTTCCTGGTTCTCTTCCTACCTCTCCCTCCGCACCTTTAGTGTTCACTCTGGTGGATCCTCTTCTACTTCTATCCCTCTGCCTGTCGGCGTACCTCAGGGTTCTGTTCTTGGTCCCCTCCTTTTCTATCTACACCTCTTCCCTTGGTTCATTAATCTCATCCCATGGCTTTTCCTACCATCTCTATGCTGATGACTCCCATATCTACCTTTCTACCCCTGATATCTCACCTTGCATCCAAACCAAAGTTTCAGCGTGCTTGTCTGACATTGCTATCTGGATGTCTCAACGCCACCTGAAATTAAATATAACCAAAACCGAGCTTCTCATTTTCCCCCCCAAACCCACCTCCCCGCTCCCCCCGTTTTCTATTTCTGTTGATGGCTCTCTCATTCTCCCTGTCTCCTCAGCTCGAAACCTTGGGGTCATCTTTGACTCTTCTCTCTCCTTCTCTGCTCATATCCAGCAGATTGCCAAGACCTGTCGTTTCTTTCTTTACAACATCCGTAAAATCCGCCCCTTTCTTTCCGAGCACTCTACCAAAACCCTCATCCACACCCTTGTCACCTCTCGTTTAGACTACTGCAATCTGCTTTTTGCTGGCCTCCCACTTAGTCACCTCTCCCCTCTCCAGTCGGTTCAAAACTCTGCTGCCCGTCTCATCTTCCGCCAGGGTCGCTTTATTCATACTACCCCTCTCCTCAAGACCCTTCACTGGCTCCCTATCCGTTTTCGCATCCTGTTCAAACTTTTTCTACTAACCTATAAATGTACTCACTCTGCTGCTCCCCAGTATCTCTCCACACTCGTCCTTCCCTACACCCCTTCCCGTGCACTCCGCTCCATGGATAAATCCTTCTTATCTGTTCCCTTCTCCACTACTGCCAACTCCAGACTTCGCGCCTTCTGTCTCGCTGCACCCTACGCCTGGAATAAACTTCCTGAGCCCCTACGTCTTGCCCCATCCTTGGCCACCTTTATATTTCAACTGTTTTTATTGATGATTCAACATTATAAACATTTTGACATTGCCAGTACATTTATCATTGGGCATTATAAGTAATACAGCATATTAACTTGTATACATCAATAAATTCCATCATCAATAGTTTTATGCATCTTCCCCTGGTCCCTTTGCCTACCCTCTCAAACATGCTCATTAACAGCCAAACGTACATTTAAGGGGGGGGGGGGTGTTTTGTTAAATATACATCACAATCATCTTTTATATTCCCCCCTCCTTCTCCCCTTCCTTCTTCCCCCCCCCCCACCCTCTCCCCCCTGATATTCATTAATAGTTACATTGTGTTTATGAGTTCAGGCATGTGTACCATTATTCTATAATATTATCAAAGCTTATTAAGTACAAGACTCCGGCCTCTCTGTGTTAAGGTATCCAACATAGGCCCCCAAACTTTAAGGAAGCATTTTTTCCCACGACATGAGCCTTTTGCATTTCTTGCTTCCCATGTCATTAAAAGATGCACCTGATTTCGCCATTGCCAGTAATCTGGGGGTTTATCCGAAGTCCAACATTGCAAAATACACTTTTTGGCTACCAAACATAATTTGCAACTTAACAATATTTCATCTGCCGTAAGGCCACGGAATGCTCCTGGGCAATCCAATAGTAATTGCACCGGAGTGCCCACTATAGTACGTGAAATGATTGAATTCATAAATGCCAGTATCTTTTCCCAAAAAAACTGTATTTTTGTGCATTCCCAAAATGCATGATAGAACGAGTTTTCCTCCAGTGTGCATTTCATACAGGTTGGTGTGCCAATCCCTCCTACTTTATAGAACTGGCGTTGTGTGAAATATGCTCTATGTATTATTCTAAATGCACATTCTCTATAATTTGCTCCATTAATCAATTTAGGGATGTTCCGAATGTATGCTGCTATGTCCCAATTAGATAAATCTACTTTTGTATCTGCTTCCCACCTACAGCGAAGTTGTGACCAATCTCTATCTGACCTCAAAGTCCACAATTGTTTGTGGAGCTGCGAAATTGTGGGGGCTTCCTCTGATATTTCATCATAAAACTGTTTAATTTTCTCCCCCAATTGAAACTTAAGCTCTTCTGCATCAAGTGCTTGTATATAGTGTTTTATCTGACCATACCCAAACACATCCTCCCAGTTTGCAGCGTCAGTGGGTATTAGTTGACTTAGAGGTTTAATTTTCCCTTCTAAATCTATTATCGTTTTTAGACATGTGAGCCCTCTCCTTGCCCACCTCCGAAACACCTGATTTTCCAATCCTGGCGTAAACAACGGGTTCCCCCTTATGGTCAACAGTTCTGTCATATTCGGTTGTCCCCCCAGTTTTGCCCCCAAGTATTTCCATGCCTCTTGTAGAGGAGTCAGTATTATACTACCCTTAAATTTCTTTGGCACCGATTTATTATTGAGATGCAGCAAGGTCACCATATTATAGGGACTAAAGTATGTCTTTTCTAATTCTAGCGGGGTGTGTGTGTTTGCAGAAAAAATCCAATCTCTCACTAACCGCAACAGGTTTGCCAGATTATAGTATTGTAGATTAGGCAATCCCAATCCACTCTGCTGCCAGTTCCCCAGCATCAACTGCAACTTCAGTTTAGCCTTTCTCTTTGCCCAACAGAACTGTCCTACCATTCGATAGAATCGTTTGATATCTTTCTGTAATAATCTCAATGGCAGGACTTGTAATACATATAGCCATCTGGGTAATATTACCATTCGTATGAGACAAACTCGACCTATTAGTGGCACCGGTAACATCTTCCAGGTTGCCAGCTGTTGTTCTGTTTGACTGAACAATCTATTGACATTTAGGCTGTATATGTCTCCTGTCTGAGAAGCAAGCAAAATTCCCAGGTACCTAAAGGAACCCTCTACCCATCTCAGTGGGAATTCTGCTCTCCAAAGAGATTTAGTATTAACTGGTATCGCCAGGGCTTCTGACTTATCCAGATTTAATTTGAATCCTGAATGATCTCCAAATTCCTTAACTATTTCTAGAAGATCTGCAAGTGATGTCTTTGGGTTAGTAAGTGCTACCAGCAAATCATCCGCAAATGCTGCAATTTTAAATTTCATCGATCCAATCTCCACTCCCCTAATGGATCTTACTGAAATTATGTCTCGTATCAACGGGTCTAAGTATAATGCAAATTGTAAGCTCTTTGAGCAGGGACTGTCTTTCTTCTATGTTTGTACAGCGCTGCGTATGCCTTGTAGCGCTATAGAAATGCTAAATAGTAGTAGTAGTAGTAGGAGAGTGGACATCCCTGGCGTGTCCCTCTCGTGATCTCAAAATTTGCCGATACCATTCCATTTACCATGATCCGTGCTCTAGGGGTGGTATATAGTGCTTTAATTGCTTGTACAAACCATCCCGAAAACCCATATCTACTTAAAACTGAAAATAAAAAGGGCCATTCCACACGATCAAATGCCTTTTCGGCATCAAAACTGACCAATAAAGCACTTTCTGCAGACCCTTTAAGATGTTCTAAAGATAGTAAAATACTTCGCAAGTTTTTAGTTACAGATCGACCCTGCACAAACCCCGCCTGTGCTTCATGTGTCAAATTTGGTAATACCGCCCCTAGTCTCTTGGCTAATATTTTTGCAAATAATTTGACTTCACAATTCAGTAGTGAAATAGGTCTGTAGGAGGATACATGCTGCGCATCGCGCTTAGGCTTTGGCAGCACTATTATTTGAGCCAAATTAAGATTTTCCGGTAATTTCCCCTTCATCACCCATTCATTAAATACCTCAGTTAATATGGGGGCTATGTTTTCTCCCAACAAATTTATAAAATTCAGATTTTAAGCCATCAGGTCCGGGTGCCTTTCCCAATTTGCTTTGGCCAATTGCCCAAACAATTTCATCACAACTTATGGGTTCGTTCAATTGTTGGAGTTCTGTCTGTCTCAGCAAAGGGGTTTCAATATTTTGCAAGTAAAGATCATTCTGTAACCCCTGATTCTCCCCAGCACTATAGAGCTGTTGGTAGTAAACCTGAAAAATTTTATTGATTTCTTCATCTTTGTTTATTAGTTTTCCGTCTTTGCCTTTAATAGCACCTATGTGTCTTGCTGTTGATTGTGATGCAATCAGTTTAGCCAGGAATTTACCACTTTTGTTCCCATGTTTATAAAGTTGGAAACGATAATAACTTTGGGACTTTATTGCCCTCTCATGCAGCAGTGCATTTATCTCTGTTTGGACTGAGATTATTTCTTTATGTATCTTTGGAGCCGGGTTCTGCCCATATCGAGTATTCAAGCGTAAAAGTTGTTTTTCTAATCTCAATAATTCTCTATCACGTTGTTTTTTGTAATTGCTAACATAGCTGATAATTTCCCCTCGGATGACTGCCTTTGCTGCCTCCCAATACGTGGGCGCCTCTAGTACTGATCCTTCATTGAAGTGTTTGTACTCCTCCCATTTAGCTATTAAATATTCTCTAAATTTCCCGCTTTTATAAAGGTAACTAGGAAATGACCAATTTCCCCCTCTTTGGGAATTATTATCTCCCAATTGCCAAGTCATCCAAACTGTGGCATGATCTGAAATCACACAAGGACCAATTTCTACTTCATGTATATCGGTAAAAATCTTGCGTGACACTAACAGGTAATCAATTCTAGAATGGGTTTGATGAGCCCTTGATTGGTGTGTGTATTCTCTCTCTGTTGGATGCAGCGTGCGCCATACATCTAAAAGGTCTAATGTATTGCACATGTCAGGTAAACCTCTAGTGTTCCTTTCCCCTCGTGCCATTGATGGGTGAGATTTATCAATTTGTGGATTCCATGGCATATTAAAGTCCCCACCCATTATCACCGGTAGGGCCTCCATGTTGGCAATGGTTGTAGTTACTTTTTTATAAAATTTAAGGTCCAATGTATTTTGGGCGTACACACTACCTAAAATTATTTTTTTCCTGGCAATAGTAACCTTACAGAACACAAAGCGACCCATTGTATCTTTATGTTGATTATGAATTTGGGTCACCACTCCTTTCCTGATAAGGATGGCCACACCCCCCTTATTGCCCACCGCTGGTGAAGCAATGCAGTCTCCCACCCACCACTTAACCAACTTTGCGTGTTCTTCATCAGATAAATGGGTTTCCTGCAGTATCGCTATGTCTACCCTTAGTCTTTGCAAATGCTGTAAGATTTTAGATCTTTTAATAGGGGAGTGTATACCACCTATATTCCAAGTGACAATTTTAATCATCTTGTGTAATACAAGTTCACATTATCCTTAATTGACAAACTCATATTTAAATTCATGAGAAGCCATCCCAGCCTATGGCTCCCCATCTCGTCACATATTAGCTGTTCTCTTAGTCTGATGTTAATGCATTTTATGGTACACCGTGTCTTTTCTTCCATTTCTTTGACATATTTAACCCTCCGCATCAATTCTCTCCGCTTCCAATTCCCCGCTAGCCCATCCCCCCTCCCATATCCCTCCCTCTCCCTCCCCGTCTCCCTTTACCATGTGCTTCCTTATATGAAGCCGTCACTTTTTAACGCTAACCCACCTTCTCCCCTTATTACTGTTAGTTCTTAGTTCTTCTAGAACCTTATTATTTCGTTTTTTACATTTTAACATTTCCCAACCGTTAAACTTCTAAGTATACTCCCCTTCTTAAACTCCCCCCTTTATATTGAGCATAACCATCATAACAGTATTAACATAAAGTATTAAATACCAACAAAACCGAATAGCAGTTCTACCACCATCTGTGCCAGAGTCTCTCAATGGTATCTGCCCCTTAAGAGTTCTTCTGCTTCAAATTTGTTGAATATAGTTAATCGCATCCAGAGCTAGATTTCGCCCAGCCTCATAGCTGCCGTTCTTTTCAGGCTCACGCAGGTTCTGTATCCTCAGGAACAGCCTTATCCGAGTGTTCTATCTGTGCAATAAAGTCTTTTGCCTCCCTTTTAGATGTGAATGAACGTAGTTTGCCCCCATGTGTTATTTTCAATGTAGCCGGATATTGCAGGCTAAAACGGATCTTCAAAGCAAATAATTTTGAACACACGGTAGAAAACACTTTTCTCTTAGCTGCAACACCTGCTGAGTAGTCTTGAAAGCAGAGTATTTTTGCTTTTTCATAGGTCAGAGAGTTATTTGATCTTGCTGCCTGCAAAATATATTGCTTGTGCATAAAATTGAGTACTTTGCAGATAATTACTCGTGGCTTAACAGCGTTCATCTGGCGAACTCCCAGCCGATGCGCACGTTCAATTCTTAAAGGACCAAGCTCTGCTGGAAATTCAATACTTTTGGTCAGCCATTGTTCTAGAATCCTCTCCAGCTGCTTTCCCCCGAGCGCTTCAGGTAAGCCAACCAATCGGATGTTATTCCGTCTGGAACGGTTTTCCAGATCCTCAATTTTAGATTCCAAATCGGATATCGTTTTCTGCACAGTTTTTTGAGAGTCCTCTACTCCCGTTAGCCTGTTTTCCACTTCGCTGACTGTAGTTTGGAACGCTATGCATTCCTTAGTCAAATCCTCTATTTTCGTGTTCAACTGTTCCAATTTAGTATCCAATTTTTGGTCAAGTGGAATCAGCCGTCGATCTAATAGATCTTCCATCACCCACGTTAATTCGGAGGTGATCTCAGCCACCCACGCCGAAGACACCGATGGATTTGTTTTGGGGAAGGCCGTTGCCATTTTGTCTTCGGCCGTCCTTCCCCTCTGTCTTTCTTTTTGGGCTGCTTTCGTCGCCATATCTAGTTTTTCTCTCGTTTTGCTCGACCAGATTGTTGCCCTGGGTCCTTTTCTAGCGATTATTGCAAATTAGAAGGGTTTAATTCTCCTTTAAATGCGGGGATTCTCAGGCAGGCTTCGGAGAGAGATTCACCTGCAACGTCTCTTCACCATAGCGTCACGTGACCGGACCTTGGCCACCTTTAAATCTAGACTGAAAGCCCACCTCTTTAACATTGCTTTTGACTCGTAACCACTTGTAACCACTCGCCTCCACCTACCCTCCTCTCTTCCTTCCCGTTCACATTAATTGATTTGATTTGCTTACTTTATTTATTTTTTTGTCTATTAGATTGTAAGCTCTTTGAGCAGGGACTGTCTTTCTTCTAAGTTTGTGCAGCGCTGCGTATGCCTTGTAGCGCTATAGAAATGCTAAATAGTAGTAGTAGTAGTAGTTAGCGGATGTGACAGCCCCTATTATTACTATTCGGGAACACTTTTTGACTTTTTTTTTCTTTATTTGCAGGGCATTTTGCCTCAGGTGAGAATATACGTCAAGGTCCATTTCTCCATTTAGATGTGTGTGTTTGCGCTTTATACATAGAGCAGGTAGGCAGGAACCAGAAGACATGATTTGTCGATTGCCCCCAACAACCCCGCTGAATGTCCTGCCCCCTTTGCCATGGACATTTATTTGCTTACTGTAGTTGGGCTCATAGCAGGACATAAGACCCCCATCTGTTCACATTTCTCTGTTAAGCTCCAACCCCTTCTGGCTTCTGTATGACAGTGTGGGATGTGAGTGAAGTTTCATTGAAGGGGGGGGGGGGGGGGGACAGTTTACAGGAGAAAAGTGAACCGTACCATTGTGTCACACTAGGTCTACATTTTCTAAACTTTCTCCTTCTGCAGTACAATGTACTTCTCTCTAAAGTAATCTGTCTCCTTATTTTGTTTTTTTTTTTTCCATGTTTGAACATGGCTTCTTTATAAAGGCAGGTCACCACTCTATTTAATCACTGGCATGATGGGTTTTTCACTGAAGACTTTCATGGCTTTCTCTAGTGGTTAAAAAAAAATGCAGGTCATTTGTCAACATATGCCTTTTGTGCACAGACTATCTAATAGTTTTGAGAAGGAAATGTGGGAGGGGGATCTGCTTTTTCAGTTTTGCTCACTACTGTGGGATGATGAATTCCATTGCAATGCATTAAAATAAACAAATATGCAGGACCTGATGGCACAGTGGCAGTGCTGCAGGCAAGGGATATTGGGTAGGGAGTCGGTCATTGTGCAGTGGTGACACCTAGTGGCTAGATTTAAGGCCTGTGATTGCAGAATCCCAGTAGGACTCTTGATGTATGGCTAGAAGGCAAGGATGAGGGCTGTCACTACAGTGACTGAGAGGGGCTAAAAAAATAGGGAAAACATCCTTGTGTAGTTGTGAATGAAGGCTCATAGCCTTCCGACTGTGCTGGAAACCAAAAGGAACAGGAAGAAACTGCAGGTTATTAAACAAAAATACAAAGTCAAAATAAATAACATGCAGTTTGCTAAAAAAGAACATTGGTAAACTGACCGATCAAATGCAGCTTCTCTGTAGTGGTGCTGTGGTGACTGGCTTTCAAAGGAAACATTAAAGTAGCATTTCTAGGGGGGGAAAATCGTGTGAGGTTTCAGGGGTGGCAGGTCTTCGAGGGCCACAATCCAGTTTGGGTTTTCAAGATTTCCACAATGAATGTGAATGAGATGGATTTGCATGTACTTACTTCCATTGTATGCAAATGGATCTCATGCATATTCATTATGGAAATCTTGAAAACCCAACTGGGTTGTGGCCCAGAATTGGCAAACGCCGATACGGTACTATGCAAGCCACATTGAGCCTGCAAATTGGTGGGAAAATGTGAGATACAAATGTAACGAATAAAAATAAGAATGCAAGTGCAAGAAATGAAATACAGCCACATAAAGCAGAAAGGAAACTTAGGAGTAAGACCAAAAGGGAATGTGGATGGAGCCAATAGGCAGGTTGATATTCTGAGGAATCTCATCTGATACAGCTGCTTTAATTGCGTTCTATTTCATGGAAAACTGAAGTTAGAATTTCAGCGTAGCCTTATGAAAGACTGTAAAAACCTGGTATAGAAAGCTATAGCAGAGAAAAGGTTCCTGGCAGCCAGGGGGCAGAACGGGTTAAGATGCCATGGAAACAAAAGAAAAGGAAAACAGAGAAATGGGCATATATTTGGTGAATGCAGTTTATAAAGAATATCTCAGTAGTCCCCTCTCTTCTTAATCATTATGATACGAGGATGTTGGCCATGGCATGGGAAATATTTTTAGTGAGTTGGGTGAGACTAAGGGCTCATTTTCAAAGCACTTAGACTTACAAACTTCCATAGGTTACTATGGAAGTTTGTAAGTCTAAGTGCTTTGAAAATACACCTCTAAGAGTACCAACTTCACCAGCTCTGGTAAGAGGGGTATGAACCAGAGAATTATTTTACTGTGAGTAGGCTGTGGATTTCCAAATACAGTAAAATTGTTTTTATATAAGTACATAAGTATTGCCATACTGGGACAGACCGAAGGCCCATCAAGCCCAGCATCCTGTTTCCAACAGTGGCCAATCTAGGTCACAAATACCTTGCAAGATCCTGAAAAAGTACAATACATTTTATTCTGCTTATCCCAGAAATAAGCAGTGGATTTTCCCCAAGTCCATTTGAATAATGGTCTATGGACTTTTCCTTTAGGAAGCTGTCCAAACCTTTTTTAAAACCCCGCTAAGCTAATTGCCTTTACCACATTCTCTGGCAACAAATTCCAGAGTTTAATTACACGTTGAGTGAAGAAAAATTTTCTCCAATTCGTTTTAAATTTACTACTTTGTAGCTTCATTTCATGCCCCCTAGTCTTAGTATTTTTGGAAAGAGTAAACAAACGATTCACGTCTACCCGTTCCACTCCACTGGTCGTGTTTCAAGGAGAGAGTTTCAGGAAGAGCGCTCTTGGCTCGCTGTCATTGAAGAGTTGCTGTAGGAGCATAGTTGGGAACCTGGGGAGCTGGATTTGAACCCCTCACCTTTGCTAGACTCACTGTGCTAGCATAAGCAAGCTGCTGCCTTACCGTCCTGGCAATCTGTAATCCTTTCTCATTGATCCTTCTCCTCTTCCTCACTTGGTAAGTATGACACAACAGGATGGGGAGAACTTGAGTTCTTTACATCCTGTTCTTGACCCTCTCAAGATGTAGCCCAGAGTTGTCCTAGGTTTGGTGTACAAGAAAGCTACTACAGTGCTGCCTACCCGAAAGTGCAGGTTGATCAGGAGTAGAGACTGACTGAATTTTGGATCTGGCACAAAAACCAGCCCAAAATCTGAGTTTGGGTTTTGGGCAAAAATGACAGTGCATTTTGGCTGACACGGAAACTCTTGACGATTCCCCCCCTGAAAAAAAATCCCGCTCGACCTTAAGAACTATGCTAAGATGAAGAGTGTTCAAGCTGAGCATCATTCAAAACAAAACAAAAAAAGTCACACATTTCTTTCTTTGGTGCACATGATTTTTTATTTTTTTAATGTAGTAAATTTTTTTTTTTGTTAGCAGATTAATTTCCCAACGCAGTTCATCTTTAAGAGGCAATGGAAGTTCTTGCTTTCTTTTAAATTTGATTCTTCTGGGTATTCATTAATAAGCAGCTTTACGGCAGCATGGCCCTGTGAAAGGAATATACCGTACTTTCCTTGAATGTTTAGCCATTTACTGATTATTCCTGTAGGAGGGGATTGCACTGCAGTGGTGCTTTAATTATGTTGAAGCATCTGGGGAATTCTCGGGTTTTTTATTCTGTAGATTTACCTTCAGCTGTTGGCTAAGCACACCTTACAGCAGGTCTGGGCTGGTTTGGCATAAATTCAGTTTCCATTCAAATGAGGGGGGCAGAATGCCAAGATTTCAGGCAACTTTGATCCATTCGTGATTTCACTTAGACTCCAAATTTGTGCTTTTTTTTTTTTTTTTAAATCTGGTGTACATACAAATATTGGCAGATTCACACTTTTTTTTTTTTTGGAGCATTTAAGGTTTAAATCTCACAAGAACTTTTAGATACATCAGACCTCTAGGTTATTACATGATTTCTGTACCAAAGTACATTTTGGTATATTTTTTAAAAAATATAACAGTTTTAAACTATATTAAAGCTGGTGCTTATTGTACAAGAAAATATTTACACAAGTGAAAGTTGGTAAAAACAGGCTCTGTCTGTAGTTCATAAGCAATAAATTAGGTTTAATTAGCCATGGAATTGGCACTACATGACAATAATAGCAGAGAGTTTTGCTTTTTAACAGCTGTTGTTGTCTGTTAATTGGACAGTAAAACCCACGTACATGTTTTGTGCATATAAAACCCAAATGTAAAGTATTTGGCGGAATGAGAAATTCAGATGACAAAATGTGTACTTTAACAGTGGATGTGTGAACTCTGTGCAGGGACTACAGGATACTGTTTCATGCTGTGCTTTTAACTATTGCAGTTTCTAGTGTATAAATCAGAGATATTATGAAGGGACCCTAAAATCTACTGATGGATTCTAATACATAAACTAGACCATAGGTGACATTGTAATATGCAGAGCTCTGAGACCAATAAGCCCATCAATTAAGGCAGCTGCAAAGTAATATTGCTGTAGGTTTGTTTACTGCCTTCTGTAAAAAATGATCTCAATAATACAACGTTCTTGACATCAGCAGCAGATGAATCCAGAGACTTGTGAGTTATGACCATTTACCAGCAGGTGGAGATATAGAGGCATATTTTCAAAGCACTTTGGGAGGCTAAGTTCCATAGGTTTCTATGGAACTTTGGGAGGCTAAGTGCTTTGAAAATGAGCCCGATAGAGTACCAAACTCCCACATTGGATGTTATGCTCCTTGGTCAGTCAGTATTCTCTGTCTCCAGCAGGCGGCGGGTGGTCTCTCACAAGCTCCTGGTTTCTCCTGCTTTTGTGGCTCTTTTTCCAGGTTCCATGGTTCAGTTGAGCTTGGAGTGTCTAGGCCAGTAGAAGTGCCTGACGTGGGTTACACCTGGTGATGCAGGCCCCCTTTCCTGCTACTTCCTTCCTCTTCTTCCTCCTTACAGAACTTTGAAAAAAATAATGCTGGAAGAGAGCAGGTGTCTTATGTGGCATTCTGGAGGAGATGGGGTATCTGTGCGCTCCTGCAGCTCTCTGGTTTCAGCCACCTGGTTGGACTCAGGCGGCTTGTGGGTACCGGTAAGGCAAGCAAAATTGTGAGCATGAACTTTTCATTCTTCCCTTCTGTCGAGTTTGTGCTGTTCGGGTTAGTGCACTGGTGGCGGTACACTATTTCTTTTTGAGCAGCCTGAGTGGGGGTTTGCCTGTGTTTTCGGACAGTACTTTTGGGCAGCGCGCTGGCGATTTTGGTGTGCCTTTTTTTTTTTTTTTACAGTACTTCTCTTCAGTCGGCAGCAGCCATTTTGGTCATAGGCTGCAATAATGGATTGCTCTCTCTCTTGTTGTGTCTTTGTAGCTTTCGGACCATTGTGCATACTGTGCCAGGTTTCTTGATAGGTAGATGTTTTTTGTCTGCTTTTGTGGTTTCAGGTCGCGGCTCCTTCTCGCACGGCAAATTCTCACACAGAAGAAGCTTGGTCCTTGCTGCTCCCAGGTCACCCTTGGCTTCCCTTGCAGCCTTCTCCAGGCTACTCCTGTTGGCTGCGTATTCAGTCTGCTGCTCAATTCTCTTTCAGAGGCATTGGTTTGCTGGCCTGGTGCTTCAGATATTGTCGTAATTTAACCTGTCCATACTCCAGCAGCTCTTTCAGTTGAAAATCTGTTTGGACCTTGGCGAGTCATTTATATCTATTGAGCTAAGGTGTTTGAAGCAAGTTCAGACGTCTACCTCATTCTTTAACTCACCATTTGCGCGTTAAAATGATAGAATACTAGCACTTTAAGTACCTGGGTGCAGCATACGGTGCTATTCTATAATTTATTTGCACAATTTTCTTACTGCGTAAATGCAAAGGTGGGGGCTACATGCGGGAAGATCATTGGTGGAGCACTCGCTCACGCCCGTAATTTACAGAACTCTGTAAGTTACAAGCTAAAGTTCTTCTTTTAGGGGGCACATTTAGGCCTGCTGTTGACGTGCCTTAGATGTTTAGATGCCGATTTACGCTAGTCTTCTAGATGATGTTGAAGAATTAGTGCTCAGTTTGTTGCTACTGGGCACCTAATCTCTTCTCCCTTGCTTTTGGCGCCTAACCACCTTCTCCATTCATGATACCTACACTGACTACATAGTTCGTAACCTTTAGATTGTAAGCTCTCCTGAGCAGGGACTGTCCTTCCCCATGTTTAAACTTGTACAGCGCTGCGTAACCCTGGCAGCGCTATAGAAATGCTAAGTAGTAGTAAGTAGTAGTACTAATTATATTTATTTATGACATTTATATCCCGCATTATCCCAAGGAGTCTTGAGTTCAGTGTGGCTTACAGTAATTAGTCGATGAAACATTAGAAAGTGATCAAGAAGTATAAGAGAAATATTGAATACAGAGTACAATTATAGACTTGTTCGCTGTGTGTACAGTACATAGCGAATTAGTAATTCCAACTGTTTGTCCTATTAGACCTAGAGACCTTACATTAGCTTATGAAGTGACCCACTATTTGAAAGAATTTGCTGAGATATTTTTTTTCTTCCCAATCATACGTGATATCTAAGGAAGACTTTACTGTTTTAACATTTTATTTTGTCGAAATAATTTTATTTATTAGTCCAGATAAATGTTCTGGTTTTCTAGTTCATTGTTATCCACTTTGAATTTTTCATGATATTAGCGGAATATAAGCTTGTATGGCATGGTAGACCTGGAATGGATGGGTCTGGTTGATGTTAACAGCCATCTTTCATCACTAGGCTCTGGATTTAGTGCACAGCATTACAAGGTCTTGCCTCTAGATACCAAAATGTTAAAATTGCTAACCCAACAAAATGTCATACCAGCTCCATAAGATCATATGCTAATACAGCACATCAGCCAGAGATAAGCAAATTCCTGTTGTAACCAAATGTAACTCGCCTCGAGCTACACCTGAAATAGGCATGAGCCAATTGCAAAACAAAATTGGTGCTGGATTTTCTCCATTATTTTATCAATAGAAATCAAACAAAATAAAACATGGAAAAGAAAATAAGATGATCCCTTTTTTATTGGACATAACTTAATACATTTCTTGATTAGCTTTCGAAGGTCGCCCTTCTTCCTCAGATCGGAAATAAGCAAATGTGCTAGCTGACAGTGTATATAAGTGAAAACATTCAAGCATTACTATGACAGTCTGACAGGGTGGGAGGATGGGGGTGGGTAGGAGGTATGCATGGGGATATCAAAGCATATCATTGATATTCTAACAGGATGGGTGTGGATAGGTGAGGGGAGGGTGATCAACAGATAAATACAGCTTTATGGTTTATAATGGGCTAGGAACCCCAGATCCTAGTTAAGTCCTTTCTGTTGGGTGTTAAAATATTCAATCATTCTGACTTCAAAGGTCTTACGTTCTTGTATGGTTTTAAAGTTACCTTTCAGGATTCTCACTGTGAAGTCACTGGTACAGTGTCCTGGTCCTGTAAAATGTTGACCAACAGGCGTGGGAACCCTACTGGCACCAGTATTGTTCATGTGATGTCTATGTAAATTGAATCTTGTCTTAAGCATCTGGCCTGTTTCTCCAATATAGCATCCTTCATTACATATTTTTACACTGAATGATATATACCACATTGGAAGATGAGCAAGTGAAAGATCCCTTTATGTTGAATATCTTTCCTTTGTGGATGACTTTGGGGTCCTGTGAAATATTTTGGCATAGTTTGCAACTGGATAAATTACAGGGAAGTGTGCCCTTCTGTTCCTTTTCAGTCTGTGATGGAAGTTTACTTCTGATTAGCTTGTGGTTTAAGTTGGGTGGCTGTCGGAAGGCCAGTACTGCTAATCAAGAAATGTATTAAGTTATGTCCAATAAAAAAGGTATCATCTTATTTTCTTTTCCATGTTTTATTTTGTTTGATTTCTATTGATAACCTTAAGAGTGGACTAACACGGCTACCACACTCCTCCATTATTTTGAATTCACTGCTGTTTGCTTGATTTCATTATGGGGAAAAGAAGGCTAAGGCTCAGGTTTTCCCTACCTAGTCTTCACAGCCTTCACATGCCAGTCAAGTGGATTTCATGTTCATTGTTCAGTTGCCTCCTGACTTGGGTATTTGGTGGTTTCTGTTATAGTCAGAGGCAGGAAAAGGTGAGCTACCCCGACTCCAGAATTCTGAGAATATGCTGAGTCCTGAGCAACATGAACCTCCTCAGAGGCCAGTGGGCAGAAGGCAGGATAAGGTGGTATAAACGGTTCACGTGGTAATTCCCACAATGAACAGCATGCATTAGAACATTGAAATAACGTAGATATGATGGTAACACAGATCATACAAAGATCATACAGATCATCTTCAGAAGTAGCCAAGGGAGCAAGTTCAGTAGAGATATATAGACAAGATAAGTAGTACAAAGTCATTGAGATAAATGGTTGATCATACCTAAAGCATATTATATTTACACTTGAATAAGATATGAGGAACTGGTCTAAGTTATAGTGTGTGGAGTGGATAGTCAGTCGCCACCTGTGTGTGTATATGTGTATATATTTTTTTATTTTTGTTACATTTGTACCCCGCGCTTTCCCACTCATGGCAGGCTCAATGCGGCAGGCAATGGAGGGTTAAGTGACTTGCCCAGAGTCACAAGGAGCTGCCTGTGCCGGGAATCAAACTCAGTTCCTCAGTTCACCAGGACCAAAGTCCACCACCCTAACCACTAGGCCACTCCTCCACCTGTATGCTTTAAGACTTTTTGGTTTAAATCTGAGGGCATAGGTTTTGAAATGGCAGAGTTGCAGAGGTGTGATGTACTTTTTCCAAATGAAGTGCAGAGGTAAATTCTGTCCAGTCAGAACCAAGTAATCTGCATACAGAATGTTCCATCATCAGAGATTTGAATGTCAGGCTCTTGAAGCAGTTTCATACCAGAGCTTCAACTGCTGATTTAACAGTCCATTTCTTCTGCCACATGATCTGCCTTCTGCATATTTGCTGATTTGAATGTCTTACCACTATTACCAAAACTACTAAGTATGTTGGAATTGTAAGTAAAAAAACTGCAAAGCACAAGTTACTTTTATAGCTCAGTTGTCCAAACACACAACTCATTTTACTTAAAGATCTGGATTTAGAAACTAAATGTTTTATAATTCTTTTGGCAGCTTAATTGAGACACCACTTGACTGGCCTTGTGAACGAGATCAAAGATTCATTGGTTTCCCAAGTCAGTTAAAGCTTTTTAAAATAAACACCTGTACACTGGCTAGTGCTTAAAAATTAGTGCAAAATGAAAAATTTCCCAGTCTCAAATAAATTGGAGGGGGAGGAGTGGCCTAGTGGTTAGAGTACCAGTCTTGCAGTCCAGAGGTGGCCGGTTCAAATCCCACTGCTGCTCCTTGTGATCTTGGGCAAGTCACTTAACCCTCCATTGCCTCAGGTGCAAACCTAGATTTGAGGACAGGGAAATTCCCAGTGTACCTGAATGTAACTCACCTTGAGCTATAAAAGGTGTGAGCAAAATACAAATAAATAAATAAATAAATGTGGAGATATGATCACATTAGTAAAGGAATAAAAATTCAGATATTTGGGAAACCAAGTAGAAGAACAGAAATTCAGAATTACTTCCCAGGGCACATGGTAGCCGGGCAGTAATGCTGATGAAAGGGCCCCAAAATGTTTTATTGATATCATAAAAGTATTCCTTTGTTATTAGTTGCCTTTCTGATACCATAAATTGCTATTTCAGTTGCAACAATACTGTATTTTATGTATGTACTTAACCAGATAATGCACATATACAAATATAATAATTGTTATATGCTTGGTCCTTTAACTATCTCTCACGCTGTGTTTTTTCCATTGGGTTGGCTGCTGGGGTTTTGCTTCTGTTTTTTCTTGGAGGGGACCTCTAGGACAGATTTGGAAACCAGCATATTAGAGATGAATTTTCCTCCCTGATCTGCCCCATTACAAGATCAGTGCTTCAGAGTTTTCAGAAGACTAAAATATTTTCTTTTTTTTTCCAGTTTTGGCAAGCAGTCTGGCGGGAAGAGAGGCTGTGAGTGTATTGTTCTAGAACCTTCTGAAATGATTGTGGTAAGTATGCATCTTATACAGTATAAATTCTTGCAGTTGATGCTTTTATTTTTCATTAGACGATAACACTTTTTTTTTCCTGTGAATTCTTGCTGATAGCTCTTAAAAGCTTGTTGAAGACATAAAACAACTTGGTTGTTGACCCTTAGCCCACAGTGGGCTAACACAACACTCACAATTATGTATTTGTTTATAACAAGACCAAGCCTTTTTTTGAGTGGGTAGTTGGGGGTACTGAGTACCAGCACCTTTTCTATTGTCTGCTAAAATTGATCCATGGTCCCCAAGTTTTAATGAAAGAGCTCAGGCCCTACACACCAATTCTGCCTTGTCATAGATTCTGTGATGGTTGCAGGGGGCCTGGCTATTGTGAGGTGGGTCCCTCAGTGATCACCCTACCCCTGAAGAGTGGCCTAGCATTTGAGTACCGGCACCTTTTTTGCTAGACAAAATGCACTGAAAAAAACCCATAAGCTTTCATATTCCATATCAGCAGAAGCCTATGGGACTGACAAGTTGATTCTCTAACAAAAACCTTTTGGACCATTCATAAATCCAAAGGCTTGGCAAATTCATTTTCTCTGGTATTATGCAAATGTGATTGTGTGATCCAGTGGTGTAGCCACAAGCTTATTCAGGAGGTAGTGTTCTATTGTGGATTAAAAACTGGTTAAAAGATAGAAAACAGAGAGTAGGGTTAAATGGTCAGTATTCTCAATGGAGAAGGGTAGTTAGTGGGGTTCCCCAGGGGTCTGTGCTAGGACCGCTGCTTTTTAACATATTTATAAATGACCTAGAGATGGGAGTAACTAGTGAGGTAATTAAATTTGCTGATGACACAAAGTTATTCAAAGTCATTAAATCGCAGGAGGACCTTACGAGACTGGGAGATTGGGCATCTAAATGGCAGATGACGTTTAATGTGAGTAAGTGCAAAGTGATGCATGTGGGAAAGAGGAACCTGAATTATAGCTACATCATGCAAGGTTCCACATTAGGAATCACAGACCAAGAAAGGGATGGTTATTATTTATTTATTTATTTATTTATTTATTTATTGCATTTGTATTCCACATTTTCCCACCTCTTTGCAGGCTCAATGTGGCTTACAGAGTCCTGTGATGGTATCACCATTCCAGGATGTCAGATACAATTGGTAATGTGGAACGATTGGAATGGGAAGAAAGGAAATATCTTGGCAGATAGATATAGATAAAGAAAGAAGATTTCAGTGCTGGGTGGATTGGTGTAGTGGTATAGTTAAACTATTGGTTCTCTTTGTAGGCTTTGTTAAAGAGATGGGTCTTCAGAGATTTACGTGTCTAGGTGTCGTCGTTGATGATGCATTGAAACCTTCTGCTCAGTGTGCTGCTGCAGCTAAGAAAGCAAATAGAATGTTAGGTATTATTAGGAAAGGAATGGAAAACAAAAATGAGGATGTTATAATGGCTTTGTATCGCTCCATGGTGTGACCGCACCTCGAATATTGTGTTCAGTTCTGGTCGCCACGTCTCAAAAGAGATATAGTGGAATTAGAAAAGATGTAGAGAAGGGCGACAGAAATGATAAAGGGGATGGGATGACTTACTTCCCTATGAGGAAAGGCTAAAGCAGCTAGGGCTCTTCAGCTTGGAGAAAAGGCGGCTGAGGGGAGATATGATAGAGGTCTATAAAATAATGAGTGGAGTTGAACGGGTAGATGTGAAGCGTCTGTTCACGCTTTCCAAAAATACTAGGACTAGGGGGCATGCGATGAAGCTACAATGTAGTAAATTTAAAATGAATCAGAGAAAATTTTTCTTCACTCAACGTGACTCTGGAATTCATTGCCAGAGAATGTGGAGTTTAAAAAAGGTTTGGACGGCTTCCTAAAGGAAAAGTCCGTAGACCATTATTAAATGGACTTGGGGAAAATCCACTATTTCTTGGATAAGCAGTATAAAATGTTTTGTAGTTTTTTGGGCTCTTGCCAGGTATTTGTGACCTGGATTGGCCACTGTTGGAAACAGGATGCTGGGCTTGATGGACCTTTGGTCTTTCCCAGTATGGCAATACTTATGTACTTATGTAAGTGGCGCAACTCTGATGTGACTGGCAGGGCTGGTCGAGTCTCGTCATCTGAAGACTCCCTGTAATTCTCACTTCCATCCCCCCATGCAGGTGTTCTAGCATCTTAAACTCAAAAGCCCTCCCCCCACCACCACCACAACCCCACTTCGTACCTTTTCAACATTTCAATGCTTCGTGAGCAGCGACTTATACCTGTTCGTGCCAGCCCAGACTTTCCCTCTGACGCAAGTTCCTGTTTCTGCAATGCTGGAATCGAGTCAGAGGGAAGGCTCTGGACCAGTGCAAGCAGTAGCTGTGAGTTGCGGTTTGCTGCCAGTGAAGCACTGGAGGGTTGAAAAGATACGGGGGCAGGGTGGAATTGAGAAAAGATTGGTCACCTTGGGGGTGGGGGGGGAGGGAGGAGAAGTGGAGAGAGAGATAACTGGGCAGGGTTCTCGTGCCCACCCAGAATTGGAGCTTGGCTACACCTCTGCAATACGCTTGTAAATTCTGATTATAAACGTCCAATAAAATGATAGTTGCAGTTATTTTAACTTACTTTTGGGAGGTCTAGGAAATCACCTGCACAGTCATGCAGACTTCTTTGTACTTTTTTTTTTTCACAAGCACAAACCTGTACTCTACAAAGTTTCATCAATGTTCCATCTTTGGCAGTGATCTATGTTGTTTGGTCTTTGCCCACATCCTTCCTGTTTTGAAAGGGAGCTGGAAAATCAAGACACAGTCTATTCATTCTTATTCTTACACATATGTGACTGCCATCTTTTGCCCAATTGTTAAGGCTGTTGCCACATGAATGCAGGAAATTTTGGCAGTAAGTTCTGTACGTGGCATTTGAACAATAAGTCAAGAAAAGTCGGAAGGAAAGGAGTGGGAAGGGGAATTTTGGATTTAGCTCACACTTTGCTTAGTAGTTCAAGGTAAGTTATGTTAATAGCAGAATTATTATTATTGCTGTCCCTGGAGAGCTTACAATCTAAGGGGTGCTTTTACTAAGCTGCAGGAAAAAGGGCCCAGCGGTAGCGGCCGGTAAAATGCCCCTCAAAAAAAAAAATGGCCTCGCAGTAGAGAATGACACTTAGACAAAGTTTGTCTCCACCCTGTCCCCTTGGGTTCTGTCTCTGTCCCTGCGGGCTCTGTCTCTGTCCCCTCCCCTTCCCCACGGGCTCTATCCTCATCTGCAGAAGCCTCAAACACTTATGATTTTATATTTAAATCTTGTTATTAAAATATAAAAGGGAACAATATGCTGTGCAACTGTTGTTTATAAATCACAAATAGAAAATAATAACAACGAGCAACTATAATAAACTCCAACCACAACCACCCTCTACCCTTCCAATCCCAACAATAGCTGACTTCTACTACCCAAGGAATCCTAATCCACTGTGTTAAAATGTCCAGGGGTAGAAAATACAACCCGTTCTGTATGCCTTAGAGGGGAGAAATATGCCCTATGAAGCATTGTTTTAATCTGTGGATGAATAAGTCGTCAACATTCTCAGGATTCAGTCTAGCTCTCCTGTCTTCCACAGTCCTTCCTGCAATAGAAGCTGTCTTCTTAGAAGATGTGCTGGTAGCAGGGTGTACAGGATCCCCCATGCAAATTTTGCTAGTTGTGGCCAGCATGTTTGCTTGTTTTTCCAAAAAAATCAAATTATCGTTGTCTGCATCACTCAGACATAAAAACAGTCCAATTCATTAACAGGCTTCAAAGTAGAAAATGACATGGGGGACAAAGTTTGTCCCCATCCTCATATCATTTTCTACCACGCATCGGGGAGCACTTACCACCACCCATTGAGTTGGCAGTAAGGGCTCCCAGGATAACTGGGCAGCGCACAGTGATGCCTGGTTACCGCTGGGTTAGCTTTGCGTTAGGGAAAACAATTTCCCATAGCACTGGAAATGGTGTGCACTCCAGCTTGAATTACCACCAGCGGCTGTGTTGGACCGGCAGTAGTTCCACGTTGGGCTTACCGCTGCTTTGTAAAAGACCCCCTAAGTTTGTACCTGAGGTGATGGAGGATAAAGTATCTTAACCCAAGATTGCAAGGAGCAGCAGTGGGATTTGAACCTGGCTTCTCTGGTTCTCAGCTCACTGCTCTAATCATAAAGCAGCTACTGCATTCTTTTAAGACTATAATTGGCTAATTGTCTTACTCTAGTACATATCCAACAAAACAGAAGAAACTAATCCTCGCAAAAAATCAAACAATTGAACAACAACAGCGAAGATGACACAAAAAAAAGAATGAAAAAACAAGACAACACTTCAAATACAAAAATTTTTAAAAAGTTGAATTTTATTGAAAGGTGATATAACTCGACACAGCTGTGTTTTGGCCCAACTGGCCTGCGTCAGGAGTCTTTACACCATATATGTATTTTCTTGTCTTTTTGAACCTTAATGTACAGAATGTTCTGGAAAACAGAACTTAATTATTTGAGCAACGGAGTCTTAATATAGACTCTGTAGGTACCGACTTCGAACGGTCTCCGTATAAAACTACTAATCTCAAAAGATACGGAGTTATCTGTAGCTGCGTCTCTCACAGATAGCTCCGTATCTTTTGAGATTAGTGGTTTTATATTGAGACCGGTTTTATATGGAGACCGTTTGAAGTCTGTACCTACAGAGTCTGTATTAAGACTCCGTTGCTCAAATCAAGTTCTGTTTTCCAGAACATTCTGTACATTAAGGTTCAAAAAGACAAGAAAATACATATATGGTGTAAAGACTCCTGACGCAGGCCAGTTGGGCCAAAACACAGCTGTGTTAAGTTATATCATCTTTCAATAAAATTCAACGTTTAAAAAAAAATTTTTGTATTTGAAGTGTCGTCTTGTTTTTTTCATTTTTTTTTGTGTCATCTTCGCTGCTGTTGTTCAATTACTCTAGTACATGTCAAACTGATTCTGGTGAAAACAGGTGTCTCTTACTGAACTGTGATACATTCAGAAGAAGTTGTATCTGAACAGCTCAGTATAGAGAAGAATGTAGTGTGGGTTACAGTGGATCTGAATCAGTAAATGCACATGTTTTCCGATTAGGAAAGTACACGGTTTCTTTGTTTTATTAGTGGTAATTTTCTTAACAAAAAAAAACTGGGTTGGGGTCAGCGGGACTTTCCACCTTCCACTCCAGCTGCAAATGGGAAAAGGAAACAAGTTCAAAAAAACAGTTCCGGGTCAGTGACACGGCAGGAAATCACCACTGCCCTTTATTATATTTGAATTAAGATAGCAGTGCTTTTAACTACAAAACTCCAATTTGCCACTCCTAAAACAACTGTTTGGCTTTACAAACAAAAGAAAATTAAAACTTTTTTTTCTTTTGTTTTATTTGCAGTCAGTCCTGCCCTTTGGAGTTTAAACCCATGTCACAATAATAATAATTACAGCCTTTTCAGCTTTGTCAAAGTCTTTCCCCAAATCTTTAAATTTTCACTCTAATTTGGTTTTGTGGAATAATAAGCATTTAATGATTAATAGAAAGACAATAAATTGGCCTATTTGGCAAAATTACAATATCTAATTTTTGAGTCAATTGTTATCTGATGGTATTCTTAAACATTTGCTCAGTTACAAGCTGAGTTTAATATTCCTAATTCTCAATTATTACAGTGGTATCAGCTGCGCAGTGTAATTAAATCCAAAAAATGGAATCTAAACTATGCAATGCATGACATGACTCTTACTGGTTTTATTGACAATCATTGCAGACTGCAGCATACAGCCTCATTATTTTATAAAGCAATGAAATCCAACATTACTGCTTCTTGTTCTACATAACATGTATAGGAATTAGATCTCAATGATTCATTGTCAGATACTCAATGGTCTCGTATATGGTCGACTGGCCCAAGGGCCTCTTTGTCGGCTGCGTTAATACAATCTCTTTTCTTTATGTACCACAGGGCCCTTTGGACGCCTAGAAAGAGTAAACTGTCTGGGTTCTCTAATTGTGATCTATGTTGGTCTTGCAAAAAAAACCACTGGAACTCTTGTACATCTTTTATTAGAATGTCCTAATCTAGTCTTATTCTCGTCAGATGTCTGGGGTAACTTAAAAAATATTTTTGGGTTTCAAGAATCTTTTTTACCAAAATATATAATCTGGAAGTCCATTTGCATTCCATTTTTTCTTTCAGAAGATAAATTATTGTTTGATTTCTTAGTATCTGTCGCATTGAAATTAATAATATCGCATTGGAAAGATAACAAAACAAACAAAAAAACCCAATAATAATAATACCCCCCCTCCCATCCCCTTGCTTTCCCTCTATCTTCTCCATTCCTTTGGCCCATCCGTCTTTCTTGTCACTGTGGTGTCCACCCGGGGCGGGAGTGATCCCCACTGACTCCTGCCCAAAATGGTACTGGTTCAGGAAACAGTGGGGGGATGACTTTATGGATCAGGTAAGATGGAAAGGGTGGGAGGGATGGTTGGCAAGCCTTGGAGTCTTTTTTGTTTTTGAAAGTATGTGGCTGAGTTTCATCGGTGGTGGTGGGGGCGGGGGGGGAGGTCTGCTACCAGCGTTTAGTATGCACAGTCTGAAAAAAGAGCACAAGAAAAAAAAATGAAAACATATAGTAAGAAAAAAAGAACTTTGCCTGCAACAGTACACAAGCAAATTCCTCAGTCTTCAGCTCAGTCTTTCTCCTCTGACCACCAATTGAATATTCCTTCTGACCTGCCCATTGGGGCACAAGGGGTGTTAGCAAGGGCTGTCCGTTTGTGAAACAAGTTTGAATTTTTCTACAAGTGGAGGCTGTTGTGGTTTAGGAGGTTGATTGATTGTCAAAGGCATTTGAAGTGGTCTTTTATGTGCAGAAATGGCCTGTTACAAAATGGGATTCCATAAAAGGTGTTTTTTTAATGTTTTTTTTACATAAACTACTTCAAAAATATTTTATAAAAAATTTTTATTGAAAAACTACCAAGGCTCAAATGTCATATCAAAAATATTAATTTCAAAAATACATGTCCACTTATCTTTACATACAGTGGTGATGTGTCAATCAATGTTATCAAATTCAAGACTGTCACTCAATTAGAAAATGTCCAAACAGGTATTTCAGATATTATTGAAAGAGTTTATGTAAAACCCCCACCACTACCACCACCTTTTTGGGGAATCACTTGAGCCCATGAGAGTTGGTGGCATTTATTTTATTTTTTATTTTTTATCTACCAGCTTTTGGGTTGCCTGTTACAAAATTGCCCTTGTATTATTGGTAAACATGTAGAGTCTGTATCATAAGTTTGTGTGTTGTTTGAAGAGCTTGGGAAGAGGTTTGCATTTATGAATGTATATATTTTTTTAAAATTTGAACTTCCCTGTCTAATTTTGCACACAAATATTGAAGAGGAATTTTCAAAAGGACGTCTAAGTCAGAACGCCCCAAGTGGATTTTCGTCTCAAATGTATTTTGAACAGGATACACAGTCTGTTGTGAAGTGGGATTTCAACCTGGGTGCTCTGGTTTACAGTCCACTGCAGAAGCAAGGGAGTAGCATGATCAACAGGACACTTCCAGATAAGTCCAAGGAGACGAAAGATGGTAAAGTATTCTTTAATGGTGGATAAGACTCGACATGGCACCGTGTTTTGGCGAACACCACCTGCCTCAGGAGTCTACAAGTTAAAATACGATACATAAATATAGGTCCATGGAAATGTATAAAATTATAAATAGTTTATAACTTGTACATATAACAATAAAAACATATATATTAAAAAATATATATATATCTATATATATCTATAAAAACATTAAATGAATCAAATAAGAACACACAAAACCACAAAAGCCATCCAAGGAATGTATCAAAAAGCATATTGAATTTAACATATTATGATAGGTGAGTAAACAAATGGTGCTGATCTGTTCTTGGTAAACGCCAGTTGATGGAGTTGAAGGTGAACCAAATAAAGCCTGAAATGAGTATTTCAACTTGTAGACTCCTGAGGCAGGCCATGTTCGCCGAAACACGGTGCAGTGTCAAGTCTTATCCACTATTAAAGAATATTTTACCATCTTTCAACTCCTGGGATTTGTTTGGAAGTGTCCCGTTGATCACGCTACTCCCTTGCCTCTGCATTTCTTCTCATAGCGAATCCAGTGTCTCCACTTCTGTGGCTTCCTTTGGTACAGTCCACGACACCATCCACTAGGTGGCTTCCTCATACCTGCTTCCTGCTCTGTTAGGGATGCCCATAATACCTGAAGCCTTCATAGAGCCTAGTATCCCCTTCCAGTTTTATTTTGAGGGGAGAGGGAGGGGGACAGCAACCACTGGGAGACTGACATGTCATGCCTTAATCCCTCCAGTGGACAGCTGCTCAGAGCACCTTTATGAAATATATTTGTAAGGCTGTGACATGTCTGACCAGTTTTTGGCTTTTCAGCTGATTTGCATGATTCTGCACAATTTACAAACTGTAGAGTATCTCTTTTGTTTTGATCTTGGTATCTATTGATGACCATCAGGTAGTTTTACGTTTATGCATTGTTTATTTAAAAATATTTATATTCTGCTTAGTTTATAGTGCCTAGAAGATTACAATAATAACATACATAATCAAAATAACCAAATACTTAATGTGATAAAACAGATTCACAAATCATACAAACCAATTTTGCATCATGTCACAAATAACAATTGAGAGCTAGTCCGGGCCCTTACTCAGTTCTTATGAAAATGCCTTCTCAGCTTTTAATATTTGAAAGAAGAAAACACCTCTGTTATCTGGAAGATCTTTATACCTTTCTGATCCTCAAAGAGTTCTCCATGCAGCTCTTTCATTGTGTCTGATTTGAAAGCTCAGTTCATTCTTTTAATCCATTTTATTGACTTGATAAACTATGTTTACATTTTTATTTTTACCCTTTGCCTTTATAATTACGTAGATATTTAAGTTAATTTTTCAGAGGCAGTTTTTTAAATTGACTCCTTCCTTTCTGTTCTGAGGTTGGTCACATTTTACCTAGGGGATGGTGGATTAGGAAAAAACACTTATGCGCACATGGCTGGCATTGGTAGGACTGTAGTTTTAGGATCTAGTTTGTCTAGAGATTCTGATAGTAACAGTGCTCCAATATGCAAAAGCCAGTTAATGTCCATTGGTAGCTGTGAATGTGTTCTTAGCTGAGCAAGCAACACAAATGCAAACACCAAAGCAGACTAGGAGTCCAGAAGATTCTTTATTGGAAAAGACCCAGCGTGGCCACATTTCGCCAGTATGGCTTCATAAGGGGTATTATAAAAACACTTAACAAATTAAACATACATATACAATGCAAGTATAAAAATTCAAAACATAAATAGTAATAAAATACATGCACAAAGATATGCATAACAAACTAAAAACATATTTGACAGAATAGGTTTCAGGTTAAAATCAGAGAAAGCTTAACCTCATAAAACATACGCTAATGTGCCAAACAAGTGAACCGAATCACAGGTTCGGTATCTTAAAAGCAGCAGCTGCAGTTTGCCTGATGCTGTTTAAATTGGCCAGCCGGCCCTTGCATTTCCTTGATGCACTGTCTTATGCCTGTTTTACCCACAGGTGAAGGAGCTTCATTCAGATATTCCCAGATGGGTCTCTTTCTTGCATTACTACCATGATAGGTTTTTATTTCTCTAGTTTCCTTAGTAGATCTCGCAGGTCATTGGAGGTTGCGTTCAGGAATTTTTCCTCTCGTCTTGCGAAACATGCTCGGCTGCTCCCCCTTTTTTTTTTTTCGTTTTATTCTTTTCCCTTGCTCTTGATATTTATATCCAGACTCTTCCTCCTTGCCCAGATCTCCTTCACCCCCTCAAAATTATTTTTTTGTCCTTTTAGAGAGGGAAGTAAGGGCTTAACTGTGTATGAGTGTCGCCTGCAAGGGTTGATCATGTTCTATTTCTGATCTCTGTATACTGCTATTAACAATGCTATTAACAAAATAGAATTAGGAATTTGATAACTATTTATAATGATGTGATTGAATTAGGTTCATTTAATCAATGTTTTAAGGCAATTGAAATTTTAAAATTCAATTTAAATTTTTTAAGCCTGATTATAGCTGCACATTTTAGATTGAATTTGATCCTTGAATGATGTCTTCCCCCAGTTTTGCTTCATATTTTTTTTATATGAACTGTTTTTTTTTTAATGAGGATTATAGGCCTTACTTTTCTATACCTAGTTCTTGGATTATACATTTTTGTTATTGTCTAGAGATTTCACTGGTTAATGGCATGTTAACTTAAAGGACCGGCATCTGTTATGGCAGAAATTAAATTTTTTCTCACAAAGAGAAGATTAGTGATACTTAGTGATGAAAACGCTAATGGAATTCAAACATGCGTGGGATAAACACAAAGGAATCCTGTTTAGAAGGAATGGATCCGCGGAATCTTAGCGGAGATTGGGTGGCGACACTGGTAATTGGGAAACAAAATGGGAGCTGGGCAGACTTTTACCGTCTATGCCCTGATTGTGACTGAATAGATAGGGATGGGCTGGAGTGTAAATTTGAAGGGGCTTCGTTGTTAGCTTCAGAACTTAGTACAAGAAGGAGTGGCCTAATGGTTAGAGTGGTGGACTTTGGTCCTGGGGAACTGTGTTCGATTCCCACTGCAGGCACAGGCAGTTCCTTGTGACTCTGGGCAAGTCACTTAACCCTCCATTGCCCCAGGTACAAATAAGTACCTGTATATAATATGTAAGCTGCATTGAGCCTGCTATGAGTGGGAAAGCACGGGGTAGAAATGTAACAAAAAACAGTGCTGGGCAGACTTCTACAGTCTGTGCCCTGAGAATGGCAAGGACAAATCAAACTCGGGTATACATATGAAGTATCACATACCGTGTAAAATGAGTTTATCTTGTTGGGCAGACTGGATGGACCATAAGGTCCTTATCTGCCGTCATTTACTATGTTACTTCCAGGTGAGTCCACTTCTGGAAAACATTCCTGGCACATCCTCACTCTGTAGCCTTCAGCTTTAATAAATAGGGCTAGTAGGACAGGTTTTGGATGCCTTGAGCAAGAGGAAACTGCAGTATTGACACTAGAAAATAGTTATGACTGTCATCCTACTTATAGTGGGTTTGAATATTATCCGAAGAAAAAGGTCCCGTAGCTTTAACATTCCCATTTTCATATTTTTTTCACTGCTTCTCTAAACTCTTGAAGCTTTTAAACTATAAGCTCTAACAGAGATAATAATTGTTTGCATACCTTTTGTTTTATGGTCTTTACCAAAGCAGGGCCTGTCACATACTAAATTTAAGACTGCTTGGAAGCCAATACTACCCTCAGCTTTAAACACTGGGATATAAATCCTACATTTTTATGGCCTACTGAGGAACTTTAATTGTACTTAAGCAATAGGACACATGATGAAAAGACAGGATTTATTTTCACTACCTAGAACATCTCATAGAGAAGTGACATCTGCACCAGGAGGTCTTGCCCCAGTCCACTCGAGATGTAAACCAAAGAGCATACTCTGATATTTTTAATAATAAAAAGAGAGGTTCGATAAAGAAATGTTAAATAACAAGGTGTCTTCTCATGAACTAATAAAGAGCCATTCTGTGCTCCATCTTCTCTCTCTTTAATATTTTCTTAGGGAGCCTTGGGAATTTTTATCTGCTAAATACCTTTTATGTTTGGATTCAAGCTAATTCTATTTGGCTTGCCACCCTTTTATGCTGCCTAATTATTGTGCACAAAGTTGGATTGATTTTGGGTTTAATTATTTGTCTGTTCAAACCTATATGCAAGACTCTTCAATTCATAAATACGTTTCTACTGCACAAGGCCCTCATTTAACAACTGCTAAATGCCAACTTAGTAAATAGGCTGTATTGAGAATAATGGGACTTTTATCATTTAACACATTAAACGCACGTTAGTAAATCTAACCCAGAGTTTTTAGCTGAGGCAATAGAGAATAAATGTGACTTGCCCAAGGTTACAAGTAGAGAGCTGCACGGGAACAGGGTTCGCGGGAATCCCACAGAACCCGCAGGATTCCTGTGTGGATGGAAGCAGTTCTGTGGGGTTCCTGCGTGGATGGAAGCAGTTCTGCAGGGTTCCCGTGGGGATGGAAGCAGTTCTGTGGGGTTCCCATGGAAATGTAATCTACACCTGCACACCAGCTTCTCATCTACTGAGTACCAAGTTCTTTGAGTGCTGTCTCCTCCTCCTCCTCCTCCTTGCTTTAACAGCACAAATGTGGAAAGTCTTCCATTAAGGAGGTGGTACAGACACAAATGATGATGGAATTCAAAAAGGCGTGGATGAACGTAGAGGATCTCTAATTAGAAAATGGATGTTATAAAACAACAAACCTTAAATGGCTGCATGTGTGTGGATGTGTGAAGTATGCTTAGATGGCGACTCTGGCTGTGATTAACTAGGGCCGATACCAGGTAGACTTGTATAGTCTGTGTCTAATATATGGCAATCTGGTTTAGGATGGGCTGGAAAGGGCTTAGACAGCAATTTCAGTGGCTGGAACGTAAGGACAGTGCTGGACAAATTTTTACGATCTGTGTCCTACAAATGAGAATACTCATAGACTGGAGTGGGCTTCAATGACAACTCCAGCAGTTGGAACATAAGGATAGAGCCAGATAGACTTCTATGGTCTATGTTCCAGAAACACAAAAGAAAGACCATAATCAAGTATATAATATCACACTTGTTGATTTAATCATGAATTGATAATGAGTGTGACTATTAGGCAGATTGGATGGACCATTCAGGTCTTTATTTGCTGTCACTTACTATGTTACAATTAATCCTCTTTGCTCCTGCTGGCGCGTGCATGTGATGACCTCTCAGCACACAGTGCCAGTAAATCAGAGACAAATCTTACATGTGGACACCAGAGTGTTCCAAGTTTCAGCTTCCATTCCTTCCTTGCCTACAGTGCTGTGGCTCAAATCCAGAGAGAGACTGAGGGAGCTGACTGGAATTTTCTTTTATGTTCCATTAAATTCTTACAGTGATGGGTGGGGATGGGTTAAATTCTTGTGGGGACGGGTTGGGATGGGTTAAATTTTTGTGGGGATGGATGGGAATGGGTAAGATTCCGGCAGGGATGGGTAAGATTTCTGTCCCCGTGCAACTCTCTAGTTACAAGGAGCATCAGTGAGAGAAACAGGATGTGAACCTTCTCTTCTCTGATTCTCAGTCTCCTACTCTATTCTTGATAGGGCAAATTATGATTGAACTGAATTCAAGAAGAAGTGGAAGAAAACTGCTGGGTAAACAACAACAACAACAAAACATGGAAATTGGGGGGAGGGGGGGAGAGAAAGGAGAAATATCTTACCTTTTCAGTTAAAAATCCTCATAAAGGTGCTCTCTCAAGAAATGTTTTCTTTCTTCCTGAGAAATCAAACTAAGCAAAGGAAGGATGCACTTGCTTTTTTATAGCAACAGGAAATCCTTGAAGCCAGAACAAAAATAATTATGACTTTTGTTGGAGAAGACCATGCATGGAGTTCCCTGTCCCAGAACTGGTCTTAATGTACTGCTGTACTCCCCCCCCCCCCCCCCAACCAAATTCACCACCCTTCCATCTCCCATAGTCCCCCTCGGGCCTACCATAGAAGCTTTGCTGGTCTAGTAGCTAACTAGAGCAAGAGTGATCCCCAGTTGCTCTTGCCTTTGCTGTGTCCGCTATAAACTGCCACAGATGGTCTTGGCGCCATTTTGATGGTAGACACAGCAGGGGCAGCAGCACAGAGTATCACTCTTGCCCCAGTTAGGCCACTACACTACCAGGGTTCAAGGTAGGCCTTGGGGGAGGGGATGCTGGGCCAGTTTCAGCTGAAACTGAAAAACCTGCTTTCAGTTGGCCTCGGAAGTGACTATTGCTTAGCATTGACACTGTAGGTTTCTTTTGCTGAGGGTTTCCCAAACCTGTCCTGGTGACTCCACAGTTAAGAGTTGTCAGGCTATCCTCAGTAAATATGCATTGAATAATATAAGCAAATGTATATGCATATCTGTTGCATTCATTGTGGGTATCCTAAAACTCAACTGGCTATGGAGTTCACCCTGATTGTTTTGGGGAACCCTGTATGAATATAAGAACATAAAAGTAGCCATACTGGGTCGTGTTCTTTTTAGACTTCTAGCATAAAACGGGCATTGCAGTAAATAACTTACTGTAATGGCATTTCTGTGTATGAACTGTGACTACAGGGGATTGGGGTGGGTGGATGGGGGGGGGGGGGGGGGGTTGGGGAAGACCAAGACCCTAATGGTTCATTTTCTAGATTTCAAGTTCTACAAAAAACGTGCTTCTTAAGTTGTGTTTCGGGTGTAGATGGATATAACATTTCTTTGCTTTTACATCACTGCCCTCCTACACATGTAAAATTCGACTTTTGCCTTGAGTAGGAAGCACTGCTGCTTTAATTGTGCTGAAAATTTTAGAGCAAACCCATTGAGGGTAGATTTTTTTTTTAAACACTTTAAATGTGCTGTCATGGAGAGAATGAGTTTTCTGCCAAAAAGAAAGAAATGGTGTGCTGTTAGAAAAAATATCAGCTGGCAAGGGGGAAAGAAAAGGAAAAGGTTAACATTAAATAATTTGTTTAAGCATTTGACCTATAAAGTGAGGTTTGTTGCTGGCAAGTGATTTTCCCATGAGGGGCATGCATACTTTTTTTTTTTTGCTGTTTCCTGGAAGGAAATGGCTTCTAACTCATTGTAATAACGTTGTTTCAGAAGACGTAAGCAGTGTGTGAGACTTCGGAAGCTCGCACACATTTTCTTCTTAGGGGGACTGAGTTGATTTGAGTCGCCAACCTGCATGTTTTCCTAATGAGCCTGTTCAGGTTTCATAGACTCTCATTGCTATGGAAGAACTGGATGTTTAATCAGGATCTTGAACGTGCATTCCAGGTGGAAAACTCCAGAGAGCATGACGAGAAGGCCTTGCACAGGGACACCACTCTCAGGCAGTCTCGCCGCAGATTTAGGAAAATCAACGAGAGGGGAGAGCGCCAGACCATCACAGACGACGTGGACAGCAGCAATTACCTCTCGGTAAGTGCCGCTTCTGTGGGAGGGGAGACAGGTTTGCCTGTTTTTCTGTGGCGCTCAACCCTGGCCATTTTCAGGAGGGATTAAAAAGGCAGAATTATATTTAAATCCACCTTTACAGTCCTACAGTTTTCAACTTTTGTTCCACTTAGTGCTATACTGTTATAAATATTAAGTGTTTGGGCATAATAGCCCACAAGCAGCAGATGGGGCTTTTGAGCTGCCGTGTTTGTGTCTCTGGAAGAGAGGAGCGAGAGAGGAGACATGATAGAGACATTTAAATATCTCAAGGGCATTTATATACAGGAAGAGAGCCTTTTTCAACTGGAGGAGAACTCTGGAATGAGGGGGCATATGATGAAGTTAAGAGGGAGTAGGCTTAGGTCATATGGCCTTTATCTGCCATCATGTTTCTATGTCTCTATTAACAGCAGGGGCATAGGTGGGGCCACGGGAGCCTGGGCCAGTGCAAATTTTGTCCAGGCCCCTAGTTTGGCTGGCGGGGGTCCCCAGCCCCCACCAGCCGACGCCTTCTTCAGCGCCGGTCTAGAAGGCTTCGACTGGTGGGGGTTGGGGACCCCCGCCAGCAAAGATATTTGTTTTTGAGGGGGGAGCGGCGAGGTGGTGAGGGGGGCGAGGTGGCGGGGCGGCAGACTAAAATGTGCTCCCAACCTCGGGCTCTGGCCCCCTCCCACCGCGAGATCTGGCTACGCCCCTGATTAACAGTTTCTTAGAATTTTATTTTCTTGTAATACTTCAGCTATTTTTGGGGTCAGATAGGGTTGGGGTGGGTTTCTTGATCTTATCCAAACTCATAAACTGTGCAAGTTGGTTGATCTGTGAAATGGTCAAGAAATTGTTTGTGGAAATGACTAGTGATGATAAGGTTTTCCAACCTGGCCAGAAAACAGCTACATCACCCTGACTGGAATTGTGAAATATGGTCCCTCAGGTGGTTGTTATAACTAGTACTATTACACTTGTTATTTTAACCTCTGCCCCACCTGTTGCACTCTTACTTCCAGTGGGTGCAACAGAATAGTATGAAGAAAAGATTTTAAAGTTTTATGTGTTAATTTAATCTTATAGATGTGCACGTCTTTTACTGTTTTCAACCCTGACTCTCCCTTTGGTGGAAAGTTGTTCCTCGTGTTTCTGCTTATTGAGACGACAGATGACAGCATTGTCTTTCTTGTTAATGTGTCTTCGGCTGAGTCTCTGGGTGACACTGTGTTCACCATATTTTGCTGGTGCTCTGGGAGGAGGTAGAAATTCAGCATTAAACTCTCAGGTGATGTGGGTGTTGCAGATCTAAGTGTCGGCATCAGAATCCAGAAATTGTCAGAGATGATGGATGTTTCCAGAAATGTTCTTATCTGAGTAGACTTCAGCAAAATGTATAGCAGGGGTGCTAACAGTGTTGGTGACTTGTGTGTGTTAGAGAATGACACAGGGATGAGGACAAACGGTTAACTACAGGGACAGAGCCCACGGGGATGAGACGGGGACAAACTTTGTCCCTGTGTCATTCTCTAAAAGCCTAAGACTAGCCTTAAACCGGCTGTTCCAACTAAATGGAACAGCATCTATAAAATGCAAGTATCAATATGTAAAAACTTAAAACAACTTAGACAACTGAATTCAATGATAACAAAAACTGCAGAAGTTGCTTTTGGATTTAAATGAAGCACCGTTAAATTACATCGTTTGTGTCTTGTCTGCCTTTGATGTGGCAACAACAGTCTTGTCTGCTAATCGAACATAAGCTTTGCCATACTGGGACAGACTGAAGGTCCAATATCCTTTTCCAGCAGTGGCCAATCCAGGTCACCTTATTGTATTTAGCTTGTTCTTGGTTATTTTACTGTTGTTATACTTTTAACAAAATTGTAAGTTTTATGTTACTTGTACCTGCTGTACACCGCCTTGGGTGAATCTCTTCATAAAGGTGGTTAATAAATCTAAATAAATAAAATAAACAATTACCTGGCAAGATCCCAGAACAGTAAAACAGATTTTATGTTGCTTATCCTAGAAATAAGCAATGGATTTTCCCAAGTCCACCTTAATAATGCCTTATGGACGTTTCTTTTAGGAAATCATCCAAACCTTTTTTTTTTTAATTATTTATTTATCCATTTCTTTCAATAATTACAAGCAAAAATACTTGCACAGAAAAGAGAAATTAATACAAAAAGGTTAAAGGAAACATATAATTCAAAGAAAATATTAATTGTTATTCTTAATTCTCATAAGTCCTCATTTGGGATCCCAAGATGACGTTATGGAGAGTTTGCGGATAAAGATCTTAAGAAAAAAAAAAGATCATTTAAATAATATAATAACTGGACATGTGACGGTTTATTCATATTAGAGCTTCTAAGTGTCTTTAGTTCCTTCTTGTCTTGCTGTAACAAATGATAACAACTGAGAGGGTTCGTAAAAAACAAATTTCTGTGACCGGTAACCGACCAAACATTTGCACGGGTACTTAAGGAAAAATGTACCACCTACTTGAAGTGTCTGTTGTCGAAGTTGAAGAAATTGCTGACGCCGTTTCTGTGTGTCTCTCGACACATCGGGAAAAATTCGGACTTTTAATCCTTTAAACAAGTTATCTTTCTTTTGGAAAAAAAGTCTCAATATCCAAATTTTATCATAAGGCAAAGCTACTGTAGCTACCAAAGTAGCTGTTGTTAATTGTTCCAAGTCTGTCATCTCGAGTAAAGCAGAGACATCTATTGGTTGATTATCCTGAGGTGTTTTCTTATTATCTCCTTTAGTAGGGAGATAGTAAACTTGTTCAAAGGGGGGGATATTTTCTTCCCCTATCCCTAGTATCTCTTTTAAGTAGTTTTTTAACATTTCTCGAGGTGATATTAATTTTTGAACAGGAAAATTAATGAAGCGCAGATTTTTGCTTCTTGAATAATTTTCAAAATTTTCAGATTTTCTTCTTAGATACAGCAAATCTTTAAGCATGGTATTTTGGATTTGGACTGAGTTTTGTAAGTCATTTTCTTGCTTCTTCACTTGTTTATCCAAAGTTTCCAATTTATTCTCAGTTTCTCTCGAATTTCTTTTCAAATTAGTTATTTCTTCCGAAATTACTCTAATTTGAGGACAAATATTCTTTGCAAAGTCAGCAACTAGAATCCATAAACTTTCTAAAGTCACTTCACTCGGTTTTACTAAAGAAAAAGAAGTAAGTTTGGTCGGTACCTGAGATTGAATTAATTGTCTGTCCTTCTCCTGATCCGTCAGCAAGACTTCCCCCGATTTTGTTCCTTCTGATGGTCCCGGAGGAATTAATATTCTCTCCTCTTCGCTTTCCACATCAATCTGGGCCTCCCGACCTCGAGCTTCAGAAATCTCCGAGCTCGAGGACGCCGCAATGGGAGAGCTAGCGCCTAGTGGCTGCGGGGGCGGGGCTCGGGTGTCGGGGCTAAGAGAAACTTCCAGCCCATAGCTCCTCTCCGAATCTCCCCTTGTATCGGGTGAAGCAAGCAGGCCGCCTTCCGACATCGACATTTCCGTGGCCCGCTGCAAAAAAGGTAAAATAGATTCTGGGCGACGCTGGGGGGCAGCGGCAGCGGCCCGACCTCTGCGTTTAGGCATTTTTCCCCGCGGGATAAGAGCGGGCTCACACACGTCCAAACATTGCGGCGGCCATCTTGGAATCCAGATGTGCATCCAAACCTTTTTTTAAAGCCTGCTAAGCTAACTGCTTTGTACCACATTCTCTGGCAATGAATTCCAGAGTTTAAAGACACATTGAGTGAAGAAATATTTTCTCTGGTTTGTTTTAAATTTACTACTTAGTAGTTACATTGTGTGCTCCTTAGTCCTAGCATTTTTGGAAGGAGTAAACAGGCAATTCACCTCCTACCATCTGCAGTGTCCTTCCATTGTGTGCCCAGTTGCGCAAGCATCTTACTGTTCCTGCAACAGATTCATCCATTGACACTTATTCATCCACTACACAGTGTTGGTTTTCTTCTACACTCACGTCTGAAAGACAATTCAGTTATCTTCCCAAATGATGTAAAAACACAGGCAACCGAATCTTTGAGAAGGTTATACCAAAACTAGATTGAAATGTGTTGTCTATTATACCTTGTGAAAAGGGTGGGGGGGGGGGGGAGGAGAAAAACATTTTAATAATTAGGACTTTCATAAGGCGGATCCCAAATGGATTAATGTTTAAACTTATGTTGACACTTCTCAGGATTGTCTTACTTTTTGACTAATCCTGGTGCGATGCCCTTCCATGACCTTTGATGTCATCCATGGGCATTAGGCTCACTTTGCAGTGATATCATTGACGTGGTGTGAAGAAAACGCAACCCTGAGGGGTTTCCTTTGACTTGTCATGAAATCTAAGTGGTCCCTTGAGTATTTGTGTAGTGTCTGCTTCTGCACGCTCATGGCAGAACAAAAGATAAATGTTGCTATGTTCTCTGTATTCTGTAGTGCATAAGTTAGTTTTAAAGGTGCATTTTGACTTGTGGCTATAGTTTGGAGTAAAGTGCGTTTGTAAGATGTTAGAGCTGAAACACTACATAGCATAGTTGACAGGAACAATTGGTACCCTTCTGCAGCTTTGGCAGTAAATTTGAGAGACTGAGATCATACTCTACATTCCTTGGCTTAGGCGTGAGGTTCACTACTTGATGTCCACTATAGTATATATGTTGACGACATACAAACTTTCTTCCCGTTTGATTATTCTGTCTTTGGACAATAAAACAATGGTGTGAAAGCTTTTACTTCAATCACAGCGTTTTTTTTTTTTTTTTTGAGAGACTGTTCCCAGAATCTTGCTTTCTATGTTTTTACAAACACACCAGCCTGGTTTAGTTTGAGGTGACCTATTGCCCCTGACACAGCCATTTTTATACTGGCGAAACATGGCCATGTCGGGCATTTTATGTTGAATACCTGGGAGCTTTAAATCTACAAATGAAAACATTGTTTTTTTACAAGGGCTGCCTCATTGTTTTGTTGTCCATTTTGGATTTGGCGAACCAACTGCCTTGTTGCTTTCTTATTCCATCCTTGTGCTTGATGTTCTGTAATCGGAGGATAGAATCAATGTTGGTGGTTGGTTGACCACTATTAAACTTCAGTATCAAAAAAGGGGGGAAGTTCAAACTACTTATTGAAGAATACTAATAAAAAAACAAAGGTTTGAACTTATAATGCTGTATAATGAATTTCCCACTCCATCCCACAAATTTCACAATGGAAATAGTACACTAATACTTAGTAAACAGAACCTTAAACTTCCCAGTGGTGTTGATTTTGATACTGTATAGTGGACTTCCTACCTGTCCCTTGTTTTGATTAGAATAGAGGTTTTTTTGAATCACCCTTAAGGTGGAGCTTTTGCGGGCGATTCTTTTTTCCTTTTTCCATGATCAATAAGAACCAATGATATTACCCTGTTTCCTTTGAAAAGTAGTGGATTTGCTAGTACTTTTGGTACTTCCCCCTACTGGGAAGTTTGAGGTTCTGTTTGCTAAGTATTAGTGTGCTATTTCCATTGTGAAATTAGTGGGACGGAGTGGGAAATTCATTATACAGCATTATAGATTCAAACCTTTTTTTTTTATCACTATTAAACTTGCCATTAACATAGCAAGACTGAAGGTAATTGCAAAACTCGGTATGCATGACTTGCCGTCCAAGACTGATCTTTGTGGGGTAGATGTCCTGGTCTCATAGCTTTAGTAACAGTAGTTTTCTGTCTTTTAAATCACATATATACACTCAATTATGATGGTCTTTTTATCTTTTTAAACTATAGATGCTTATTAGGCTTATTAGCCCACCTCTTCAATGTCGCTTTTGGCACCTAACCATTGTACCTCTATCCAGGATATCTAGACTGCCCCCAATTTGATTGACTGCACTTTTTTGTCCTTTAGATTGTAAGCTCCTTTGAGCTTACTAGATTGTACAGTGCTGCGTAACCCTGGTAGCTCTTTAGAAATGTTAAATAGTAGTAGTAGTAGTAGTAGGCTTAAACCCATGCTTTCTCCAGATGGTTTCAAAAACGTTTTGCAAATGATGGTGTTAATTAATTGGTTGCAATTACAGGTAATTGTGTTAACTGCTATTTTTTTACCATAAAATGTTTTATTGTTTTTCAAAATAGTCAAAGCATTGATACAATAAAGAATATCAACAACGTGGTTCAATACAACCATTCAAAAATCAGCAAATACAAACAAAATATCTCCCACCCACCCCATACCCCCCCTCAAAATCCAGTCCAGAATATTATCCATATATATAGGGTCCTGACAAATCTGAAACAACTGGTATAGCAGCTATGTCCATCCTTCACTGCATGTTGAATTGTGTTAACTGCTTTGATATCCAAAGTATATCAAGTATGATAAAATAAATTTGTCTACTACAGTTGGTTCTTAATAGGGCTGTGGAATCAGAGTTCGTAAAAATCTACTGACTCCAACTCGAGCTTCAAAATAAAAACTCACAACATAATATATGGTAAATTTATCATTTTATACTTATATAAATATATCTTTGTCCTGGTTCTAAAGTACTAGTAAATATGTTACATTTAGTAGTGCTTTAGATATAGAATACAAAATTTAGGGCCCCTTTTACTAAGCCGCATAGGTGCCTACGCACGCCCAATGCGTGCCAAATTGGAGTTACGACACAGGTACCGCATGGCCCTTGCAGTAATTTCAATTTTGGGGCATGTCTGAAAATTATTTTTTATTTTCTGGCGTGCGTAGTGGATGCACACAGGTCATTACCGCTAGGTCTATGGCTGGTGGTAAGGTCTCAGACCCAAAATGGACAGGCGGCAATTTTGATTTTGCCACACATCCATTTTTGGCCCCCCAAAAAAGGCCTTTTTTTTTTTTACAGGTGCACTGAAAAATGATTCTACACATGCCCAAAACCTGCGCCTACACTACTGCAGGCCATTTTTCAGCGTGCCTTTGTAAAAGGACCCCTTAAAACCTAATATCAGTAGGGGTCGGAGTCGAAGGTTTGGTGTATCGACTCTACAGCCCTGGTTCTTAATGCTGCTGGTTGTCTGGTGACAGATGTATCTCGTTACCAATGTGTTACACCGCAACTACAGTCACTTTGTTGACTTCCAGTTGGATTTTGTGTTGTTTTTAAAATACTGATATTTATATAGAAGGCTCTTGAACTTTAGTTTTATGGATTTATATACTCCTGCTAGGGAATTACGATCAGACAGTCAAAGGTATTTAACTATTCTGTCACTCAGGAAGATTCATTTTGTAGGAAGTACGACTTATACATTTTCCATTGCTGGCTTGGTGGAATGAAACCATTTTACATTTTATTGGAGAACATTATTAAATACTGAAGGATTGAGGAAACCGTTGAAGGTTTTCTTGTTTAGTCGGGCCTTTCTGTCAGTTGATGTTTGACAGACAACAATTTTGTTCCACCTTACTGACTTAATTATATAAGTATGTACTAGTGTGGTCTATGTTAGGTTGCTTTAATAACTGGATTTTAATACTGTGGAGTATAAATGTGAATGAATAAATAATAAGTACAGTTCTGTCATACTAGGTGTAAAGCTAACTCATTTGGAGATATTGCCCCCTAGGAAAACTGTTCTCTATCAGGTTTATGTATTTATTAAAAAAAGGGGTTCAGAGAGTTGTAAATGTGTGAATAGATTGGTTGTAATTTTTGTACACTGTTAGAATATGTGTTCACAATCCTTTGAGTGTGTAAACTACTACTACTACTATATAGCATTTCTATAGTGCTACAAGGCGTACGCAGCGCTGCACAAACATAGAAGAAAGACAGTCCCTGCTCAAAGAGTTTACAATCTAATAGACAAAAAATAAATAAAGTAAGCAAATCAAATCAATTAATGTGAACGGGAAGGAAGAGAGGAGGGTAGGTGGAGGCGAGTGGTTACAAGTGGTTACGAGTCAAAAGCAATGTTAAAGAGGTGGGCTTTCAGTCTAGATTTAAAGGTGGCCAAGGATGGGGCAAGACGTAGGGGCTCAGGAAGTTTATTCCAGGCGTAGGGTGCAGCGAGACAGAAGGCGCGAAGTCTGGAGTTGGCAGTAGTGGAGAAGGGAACAGATAAGAAGGATTTATCCATGGAGCGGAGTGCACGGGAAGGGGTGTAGGGAAGGACGAGTGTGGAGAGATACTGGGGAGCAGCAGAGTGAGTACATTTATAGGTTAGTAGAAGAAGTTTGAACAGGATGCGAAAACGGATAGGGAGCCAGTGAAGGGTCTTGAGGAGAGGGGTAGTATGAGTAAAGCGACCCTGACAGAAGACGAGACGGGCAGCAGAGTTTTGAACCGACCTCTTATCCACCACCGTTCTCACCCAGCACCCCCTCCCCCCCCCCATATTCTCTTATCACCCCAAGCCTATCCCCACCAGACTTATTTATTTATTTATGGGTTGCTTATATCCCACATTTTCCCCACTCATGCAGGCGCAATGTGGCTTACAGAAAGTTATGTAAAAATTACAAAGGTAAAAGCACAGAAAAGCATACAAGATGCAAAAAGGGGGAGGAGAATCTAACAGTATGAGCTAGGCGGGGAAGGGACAAGGGGGTGCATCAATCAACAGCGGAAATTAGGGAGTAAGTCTTGGCAAAGAAGTAGGTCTTTAACAGCTTCTTGAAGAGGGTATGGTCCTCTTCAGTTTTAAGGTGGGGAGGTAGAGCGTTCCAGTGTTTGGGACTCCAGTAGCGGAAGGACGAGGTGAAGATCTTCTTGTACTTGACACCCTTACAGCTCGGGAAGTGGAGGTGGAGATAGGACCGAGCAGCAGAGTTGGCATTTCTAGGCGGAAGGTCGATCAAGGGGAGCATGTAATCCGGGGCAGCCCCATAGATGATTTTGTGTGTCAGGGAGCAAAGTTTAAAGGCAATGCGCTCCTGTACTGGCAGCCAATGGAGTTTAAAGCGCAATGGTTCGGCGTGAGCAAAGCGTCGTTCTCTAAGGATGAGTCTCACCGCAGTATTTTGAGCTGTTTGGAACTTTTTCAACAAAGAGGCCTGGCAGCCCGCATAAATTCCACTGCAATAATCCAGATGGGAGAGGACGAGCAAGTGAACAAGGGTATGGAACAAATCTCTGGTAAGGAGGTGTCTTATGCGCCAAAGCTTCCACATTGCCTGAAACATTTTTTTGCAGGCCAAGTGCACATGATCAGCCAGCTGGAGATGTGAGTCCAGGTGCACTCCTAAAAGTTGCAGGCTGTTAGCAATCGGAAGGGCAGAAAAGATTGGAATTGCACTTGTTTCGTACGCACGAGTGGGACAATTGTGTGGTGATATTGCATGCGAGGAAAGGACGTATAGGCGACCGGAGCAGCCAGTAGATCAACACGGGGTTCAGAATGAGGCTGCGTATGGGATGAGAGTCTCCTGTGTCCAGAGATCAGATAATGTGCGCGTAGGGTGGTTCAGTAGCGGTAAGGGCAGAGTGCATCAGGGCTGACAGAGAATTTGAGTTGCGGACGACGAGAACATGATTGAGCCAGGGAGTAGAAGGGGTGAAGGTGAGATGGAATAGGATTGGGATCCAGGTATTGAAGACTAGAGGATGAGTTGGAAGAGGATGGAGTCTTCAGACAGCCAATAACATAGAGGGTAAAGTGCAGAGATGCAGATAGGGTGGCATCAGACGAGACAGCTGGAAAGGATGCCCAGTAGAGCCAAGGGGTGAATAGGCAGATTGTAGATCCACAAGTAAATCCACTGGCAATAAACAACAGGAGTAGTCAGATGCCTCCCAGGCACCTCCTAGCAGAGTAAATAGAGCCCGGAGCACTCTCCACAGACCCGCAGTTAGGGCAAACAGGAGGAAGGGAGATGCAACAGCTGATTAGTTGCAAGATGAGGCTCCTCCTTCGTCCCCTTGACAGTGCGAAAACAGGCTCCTCCTTCACCAAGCAAAACAGGCAGCTTAGGATCAAGGTGGGGCTACTCCTCTTCTGGAGCAGCTAAAAGCGGCAACAGCACTCAGTATCGACGGCAGACTTGGAGAAAAGATGGCGAGATCTGAGGGAGACCGTTAAATGGCGGCCTTAATGCTGTTTCTGAGCACGACGTCTACACCCCCGACCTAGGGCGAAACCGCTTGTACAGCCTGCAGCAGAGAGGATGACAGCTGATCGACGGAACAGCGGCAGTGAGGAAACAGTGCTGGGACCCGCTCTCTAGCGATGAGATTGCAAGAGTGATCAGCTGGGAGGAGAAGGCAGGTATCACGGGGAGGCCCGTTATGCAATCGTCGAGCTTGGAAAAGTTGATGAAAATTGGAGAGCAGGCAGGGCCTCAGCGGGGTCTAGGGAAGGCTGTCGAAATCGAAACTAGCAAACATAGGCAAGAGGTTTGGGCGAAGCGGTGATGGCACCCGGAGCTGTAGTTATTGAGTCCGTTAGCTGGCGGCCATCTTGACATGACTTTCTCTTCTACTACCCAAAATCCCACCCCATGACCTCTGCTGGTTTAAAATGCATCAAGGTCGTCTGAAGTGAACTCTTGTGTGGCCTGCTGAAAAGCAGATAGGGAGAAATGTTTTTACTATAACCTGAATATCTGTGCATTGCACAAACACAGTGCATCAGGCTAAGAACAAAGAGTTAAAAGAAGCACAGCCGAGAAAACACAGGAGCCCCTTTGGTTCTTGCATTTGTTTTGCCGGTTTGCTGCAAAAAGAGAGAGATTCTGTGTCTGCTTCCTGATCATTTCCTGGCTAGTCTTTGAGCCACAGGCGGTTTTATCTTGTGTTCTACAAGCTAAATAAAGGCTCTGGTTTTGCATGCTATTTTCCCCTTGTTCCGTTTGGTGATTTTTTTTTTTTTTCTTAAGCAAAAGGAAGCATATTATGCAGGGGACTTTTGTTGGACAGCACAGATTGAGCCTCTGAACTGGTAGATGCAAATATTTTGCAGGGCTGATGCCTTTTGATTTGCTAGGGTGGTGGTAGGGGTGAAGAGACAGAAAAGGGCTGGGGCTTGTTTCTCCCATGCTCAGTGTTAAGTGATAGTATCAGTGTAAGATGTGCACTTCTGGCATGGTATCACTTCAGTGGATTGTGTAGGAGCATGCGTTTTTTTTTTGTTTGTTTGTTTGTTTTTAAACTTATCTTTATTAAAGTTTAAGAGAGATACAGCAGCTATTAGCTGTAACTTCTGCTTATTGACACACAATAAAACTGATGAGTTTGCATGTAAAGTGACTTGGAGGAGGGGGCTGGGAGAAACGGGGCTGCTCAACATATGAAGTCTGAAGCAGGATGCTATCTTTGAAGGTTGTGGTACTGTTCTGTGGTATGATAAATGTTTTATCTCTGCAGTTTCTTGCTCTTTTGGGTTTTCACTCAACCAGAGCGCATCTCTACCGGACTGTGACATCACGAGTCTTCATTTGCAAGTACCTGAGGATTTTCCCCATATTCAAATGCAGTCCTCCAAACTTTAACGTGGCCATTGAGGTGAACGTCAGGCCACAAACTATAGCTAATTTGGGTTGTTGAGTGATGACTGAGATGTCCTTTGTTCGGACAAGGATCTGGGAGCCCTCTGCAGAATCCTTGATTATCCTGGGGGACTAGAAGTCAGTTTTGGGAATACCTGGGTCCTCTGCTTGGCAGCGCTGAGACATCAGTCTGAGAACAAACAGCATAATTTTTTGTTCTGTTCTGGTTTTGTCCAGTCTCTCTCTCTGTAGCTGACCAGAGTAGAAGTGATCTGAATTGCTCTTGTTTTTCAGATTCTTCTCTGGTCATCTCACTTGCTTGCCATTCTGTCTGTGGTTTGTGTAAAGTCCAGCCCCGTCTGCCTGTTTAAACATTGCAGTGAGACATAAGCATCCTCAGCTTGGCAGCTCTCATTCCAGAAGCTGAACCGTTGGCTCAACGTATTGAGGGCTTGAAGTGGAGCTTCATTTCTGAGTGATGGTCTGACCGCACTTAAAGCGACAGCAGGCATCAGTGTTACCCAAACCCTGGCCTGAAATCAATTGGCTTTCTGACACAATGCAGTTTACCCTTAATCTGAATAGTGCTTTATAGATACTGCTTCCACCTTTATCCACCTCACTCTTTTCCTTACAACATTATGTAAGCATACACAGTGGCCTGTTTGAGTACTTTTTTCTGTCAACAGCATTGGGATGACAATAGAATGTCCAAGTACCATCTCTTCAGACCTGGGACCTCATTTTACTTATTTATTTAATGTCATATATATTGCCTACAAGCCTGAAAACTATCTAAGTGGTGTACATTCAGATACAGGAGGGTTCACAATCCGAGATTGTACCCAAAGCAGTGGAGGGTTAAGTGACTTGCCCAAGATCGTAAGGACATAGGAACATAAGAATAGCCATACAGGGTCAGACCAGTGATCCATCTAGCCCTGTATCCTATTTCCAACAGTGTACCTGGCAAAAACTCAAACAGTAGCAACATTCCATGCTACCAATCCCGGGGCAAACAGTGGCTTCCTCATGACTGTCTCAATAGCAGACTATGGACTTTTTCTCCAGGAACTTGTCCAAATCTTTTTTAAACCTAGATATTAACTGCTGTTACCACATCCTCTAGCAACAAATTTCAGAACTACAGTAGGATCTTAGCCAGGCTTCCCTGGTTCTTTAACCATTATGTTACTCTTCAGCTTCCTTGTAGTGTCAGGGTGAAATGTCTCCCAATATTTTACTCTCATTTCAATAATAATAAAAAAAATTGTAACTTAAGTATTTAGAGCAACAGCAGAAGTAATAATAAAACTGTGGACAAGTTCAGGCAGATGACTTGAGTGCTTTGTGTTTGAGCAAAGAAAGGTGGCTGCCCCTGTTGAGGCTATTTTTCAGTCCCTATCATGAGGGAATTCTGTGTTATTTGGCTAAGTGTTCTGGGGAGGTGGCGGGGGAGGGGATAAATGGGAGCTAAAAAAAAGTTAGTGATGAAATAAACCTCTTCAGAACTGACACTGGATTCTAATGGTAGGATTTCCAAATCTGTGTAATCTGGGGATTGCAGGTGCCATTCTCACCTTCAACATTTTGCTCCATAACCTTTAGGAAGTTGCTTAATTCCCCCCTCCCCCCCCCCACATCTCATCCGTGGATAGGTGATCTTGCAAAGTGGTGCTTAAATGAAGTCTAGATGTGGCTGTCCATACTGTGTTTCCTCTCTGCACTGCACAGGGATTATCTGGTGCTGATGCTATTCTCTCCTGTACACTAGCAATCTTTCAGCAGCAAGCAGGGGTCATTGATATTTTGATGATCCAAGAAGTGGGACTTGGTGGAGATTGATTTGTTTTATGGAGTCACATAAATTCTAAGCAGAGATGTTAAAATGCACAAATTTACAGCACCACATGCTTCCAAAGCAATGAAATATTTGGGGGGTGTTTTATTTTTTTTTTGCACATTTCTAGGTGGGTTACAGTAAAAAGAGACATAAAATTCATAAACTAAACAAAAACATAAAAACACATGCAAAATTCCCGCAGCTCCTCAATTGCACTGAACACTTGCTATTACCCGTTATAAGCCTGTGGGGAAAAAATTGTTTTAAATCACTTTTTAAAACTGATGCTGTCTTTATCCTGCCGCAACCCCATTGAAAATGTATTCCATTCAAGATGTCCTATCATATAAAATGCAGACGCCCTCATTTCTACCAAGCGTATCTTTAACAATGAAGGTACAACAAGCTGATAGAAGCTCTCTGATCTCAACACCTGTGTAGGAGCGGCTTAAAGGTTAGTGCAGTGGGTTGCGGACCTGGGGAACTGGGTTTGATTCCCTCTGCTGCCTGATGGTCAGCAGTGGGTTGAGATCCTAGGGAACCAGGTTCAATTCCCTCTGCAGCTCTGTGTGACCCTGGGCAAGTCAATTAAACCTCCCTTGTCCCAGGTACAACAGACCCAGTACCTGTAAAATGAAACTGACAACCGCTTAGGTCTAAAGTATGGTATATAAATAATGAAATGATTGAATGACAATACAAACTTAAGTGCCTCATGACATAAAACATGCTGTATCAATACCAGCAACGTAAACCGTATTCTAAACGGAACAGGCAACCAATGTAATCTCTGCAAATTTAATAGTTTCTTGTACAACCAAACACACACCTATCTCCACTCTCCAGAGGATTGGCCTCTTCTTGTGGTGAAGACACGCAAACCTATGCACATGGCCTCCTCCTAACAGAGATTGATTTAAACTGTTACCGGTTGTCGTCTGTATAATTATGCAAGCAGCATTCGCTAAGCATGTGCGTTCAAAGTAATGCTTGACGTGAAGGATGTGCAGTGGGTCAGAGTAGCACTTTATATAGATTCAGATTAGCCTGTTGAGTAAATATCACACATTGCTTGCAGGGGTGACCTCTTTGTGTGTTCAACATGCCAATTGATAAAGAAAGTATTGAAGCCGGTAGATGAAGCAGTTGCAGTGGCTTCTGGGAAGGCAGTGACACCGCTGTATTGTTCCTTCATTGCCAGTTCTATATTTAGAAGATTACATCAGCTTAGATGTGATGACATCCTTTCCCCCTCTCTCTCCTCTCTCCCTTCCCCACCCTTCCCTAAGGATGGATTATCGTTTCATAACAATTATGAATCCTGTTGATGCTAGTGTAGGGATTTCTGCACAGTGTAGCAGGCATTTAGCTGCCATTGAAGTTGATGCAACCAAGACAAAACCCAGTGACCCTCTTAAGGGAAGGGACCGGAAGGTGCACAATTCATTTCTGTTGTCTTCAAATAGAGTGTTTGTGAGGTTCAAAGGATGAGGAATTCTTGGCTATAGGATCAAACTGTGGTGATGCTTTCAAAGAAAAGAAAATGTTTCCGATTACATTGTTCGCACAATTAGAAGAAAAAGCAGAAACCTGAAGAGCCAAATGCTGATTTATTGCAGAGGGAAATGTCATTGGTTATATGTTGCTATGGGATATCCTTGAACTTCAAGTGTGCTGTTGAGGCACTGTCTCAAAATGCCTCAAGACCGTTTAATACATTTTCTGGATCCTTTATAAAATGATTATGAACTTACAATTGTGTGTATATATGTGTGTGCAAGTATAATACATGTATGTAATATATAGATATGTGTTTGAGTGTATATGTATATTTATTATTATTTTGCAGAAAACAAAGCAAAGCAGAACTAGTGCTTAAAAGATATTGATCTAAATAGTTCATGTAACAGGATATAGATTGATAGCACCATTCTTTCTCAATTAATAAAAGGTTTGCTTGCAAGTTTTCTATGCCACAGCCTTGCATGTTTGACATTTTTTTGTGAATACCTTTCTGCTGTATGTGGAGAAGAGAGATTTCTGATTCATCTAAATAAAAATGTTTCCTTCACAATGTTTTTGTGATGTGCTGTCTGCTCCAGCTCATCTGTCCCCCCCCCCCCATTCCCCCCTTTCAACTTGGGACCCAGCTATTCCACTTGTCATGTCTGGATGCATGACATGCACAAAGCTATCTAAGTTCCTGTGCCCGATCTGCCGAACGCCTTTGGCTGAAATCCCGTGCCCATGCTGACGTCATACATTTTGAATTCATTCTGACCTCCTTCCAGTCTGCTCTTTCACTTGCCAAACAGGACTACTGCATCCAGTTGACAAACTCTGTTGGCTCAAACCCTCAACGTCTGTCTGCCACACTGAAAACTCTCCTCAAAGTTCCTTCACCTCCAGCTCCCCCTTCACTTTCTCCCCAGACTCTGGCTGAGTACTTTCATGATAAGGTTCACAAGATTAACCTTGAATTCTCAACCAAATCACCTCCACCTTTCCTTCCCTCATTCTGTTTTCTCAACCCTCCTTCAACCCCAGCCTCCTTTTCTTCCTTTTCTGAAATCACTGAAGAGGAAACTGCACATTTTCTTTCCTCCTTGAAACTAACTACCTCTTCCTCTGATCCTATTCCCACCCATCTACTTAGCACTATCTCTCTGTCATCCCTTCTATCTGTCACACCCTCAATCTTTCACTTTCCACTGTAACTGCTGTTGCCTTCAAACATGCTGTAGTTACACCACTCCTCAAAAAAAACCTTAATTGGTCCCTACCTATCCTTCCAAATATCACTCCATCTCCCTCCTCCCTTCGTGTCCAAGATACTTGAACATGCTGTTCACCGCCATTGTCTTGACTGTCTTCATCTCAAGCTATTCATGATCAACTTCAAATTGGCTTTCGCACTCTTCATTCAACTGAAATAGCACTTGCTAAAGTCTCCAATAACCTGTTCCAGGCCAGATCCAAAGGTCTCTATTCTATCCAGTGGCGTAGCAAGGGGGGGCTGCCACCCGGGGCGGTTCGCCGTTGCACCCCCCCCCCGGCACGTCAACACCCCCCCCCGACCCAGTGCGCCCTTGCGGAAATAGGAAGTTGCGTCAGCGGAGGGCGGGACAGACAGACAGAGTGAGGGAAGGCCCGATGAGACGATCCACACTTTTACATGCAGGCGCGTGGTGCTGCGCCTCGCCACGGCTTCCGAGATTTCTTTAAAGGTAGGGTGCGGGAGCTGGTTGGACAGAGCTGAGGGTAGGCACTGGGTCTGGAGGTGTTGATGCGCCGAGCTGGGGGAGGGGGTGTCATCGTGCTTCACCCGGGGGGGGGGAGCTTGCAGGGAGCACCCCCTTGAGCTGACACCCGGGGCGGACTGCCCCCTGCCCCCCCTTGCTAGACCACTGATTCTATCCTCAACCTTCTTGATCTATCTGCTGCTTTTGACACTCTTGATCTCTGCCTACTCCTTGATACACTGTCCTCACTTGGATTTCAGTCATCTGTCCTTTCCTGGTTTTCATTTTCTCTCTCCCATTGCACTTTTAGTTTATACTCTGGTGGATCCTCCTCCACTTCTATCCCACTATCAGTTGATGTACCTCAGGGCTCTGTCTAGGGACCTCTTCGTTTCTCCATCTATACGTTTTCCCTTGGTGCTCTGATCTCATCCCATGGCTTTCAGTATCACCTTTATGCTGATGACTCCTGGATCTACTTCTCCACACCAGAAATTTCAGCAGCAATCCAGGCCCAAGTATCAGCCTGCCTGAATATTTCACCACCATCTGAAACTAAGCATGACCAAATCAGTGATGATTACTTTTTATCATGTTAAGGCTTCTGTTCACGAAAGCCCAATATATTTGTTTGTAATCTACCTTGTTTTTATTGAAGGAAAAAAGGCAGGATTAAATTTCGAATTCAATTATGTTAAAAGGTTCACACATATAGGGTAGTGAATTAGCCCTATTTTAAATAGCAAGGATGTGTTAACACATGTGTTAACCTGCATTAAATGTAATGAAAATTGTGTTAATTATAATAGGTTAACGCGCTTTCAAGATTAGACACCTAAATTTCGCTATGCCGATGCACTTGCCACCATTTCTATAGTGAATCTGTTGCAACCAGTTCTTTATTGATCAGGAGGGGTCACAAACCTCGACTCCGTCCAGAACCTCTGCTTGCATGTGCACCAAGCCAGACCAGTCGGCATTGCTTTTACTTCTTTGAACTCCTTTTGTGCTGAAGAATTGAACCTGCAGTGCATGCTGGGATCTGATCAGCTAATATGGATTAAAATTCTAACTAACATGGAGGGGGAAGGGATTTGACATACCACCTTTTGGTCATTAGAATCAAAGCGGTTTACATATTATATACAGGTTTGTTTTTTTTTTTACCTGGGACATTGGAGGGTTAGGTGACTTTCCCAGGGTTACAAGGAGCTGCAGTGGAAACTGAGCCAAGTTCCCCCCGGTTTTTGGGCCACTGCATTAACCATTAGCTCCAAGATTCTGTGTAGCTTAGCTTAAGTTGCGCATGCAAATCAGTTGTATTCTGGGTTTGTGCTTGCAACTTAATTACTTAACAAGCCAATCGGCACCAATAATTACCAATTAGGAAGCAATTATTGACACTAACTGGCATTACTATGAATTTATGCACACAACTGTCTAAGTGTATTCTATACAGTGATGTGCATGAATTCTTAATCACACAGTTGAAAAGGGGGCGTGGCCATGGGTGTGGAATGATCATGGGCATTTCTAAAATCTATGTGCATTGTTATAGAATATACCTGGTCTGCTCCTAATTTAGGCATCGGCATTTACACTAAGTCTTTTACTTGGCACAACTGCCAACGACTAAATTTAGTCACACGGATGGGTGCTTGGCGTATTCTGTAAACCATGTGGAATTTTAGGCTTATTCTATAAAGTACGCCTACATTTAGGTGTACATTATAGAATATGCCATATGCCTAGGCGTATTTCGTAGATGGCTACTCCATACCGCATAATACGGTAATTTTATAAATTCGGCAAATGTTAATATTGATTGAAAAAAAGTAAAAGGTGGCAGCCAAGTTGTGTTGGATGAGAGCATGGTTTTCTGTGATCTTGACAGACATCACCAAAAAAACTTGTCCATCAGACGATCACAGGAGATCACTGGTTGCAGCTGCCTGCTTCTGCCCACTTTATTGCATGATGTGGTACCCGCAAATGAGCCTTCTCTGGAGTAGCCCCCACACTCTGGAATGCACTCCCTGAAAGGCTGCGCTGACTATCTCTAATTCAGGAAGCAGGTGAAAGCTTGGCTCTTCAACCAGGCCTTTAATGGAACAACTAACTAACATCTTAGTCTCACATGCAAGGAGTGACACAGGCTGCACATACTGCAGCAGGACATGTTTATCCACTCCTACCCTAGCTGAGATAATATTTAACCATCTCTCTGATCTGATGTGCACCTTTCTTTGAATTAGTCACCTCTTACTCTCTTATCTATCTATATGTTCCATCGTTGCTTTTATCCTGCACTGTATTCAGAATTCTGTAGCAAGACCTCATAGAAGGTTGCAAGCGACATGGCCATATCACATCATTTGTGCAAAAACTTCATTGGCTACCAGTACAGTGCAGGGCTAAATTTAAAACTCTGTCTGATCTTCAATGCCCTTAAAAGAAATGGCCCAGAGTACTTGAAGAACAGGATGACCCTCTACACACCTTCAAGGACACTAAGGTCCTCCCAAGATCTATCCCTAACCACACCCTCTCCAAAAGATATTACACAATGAGATACCTGCAAGCAAGCCTTATCCAGAGTAGCCCCCACACTCTGGAATTCACTCCCTGAAAGGCTCCGCTTAACACAAGACTATCTCTACTTCAGGAAGCAGGTGAAAGCTTGGCTCTTCAACCAGGCCTTTAATGGAAGAAGTAACTAACTTCTTAGTCTCACTCGCACACACACAAGGAGTGACGTGGGCTGCATATACTACAGCAGGACATTTATCCACTCCTACCCTAGCTGAGATAATATTTAGTCATCTCTCTGACCTCATGTGCAACTTTCTTTAAATTGGTCACTTTATTTTCTAACTCCTCTTACTCTCTTACCTATGTATATGTTCCTTCTTCGCTTATACCCTACACTGTCTATTAAAATGTTCTATTATGTATTGTGTTGACATTGTAAGTAATATACTATGCCATAATTTGTATTGTTTGGATATTTTTACTGCTGTAATTCTCTATTGCTTATGTTTGGTTTACTCTTACTGTACACTGCCTTCAGTGAATTCCTTCAAAAAGGCAGTAAATAAATCCTAATAAATAAATTTTAGTGTCCTCTGCTGTACGTAAACATAAGAAACCTTATTTCATTGTGTACAAGCTGCATTGTCTTTCCTGTGTGGGGATGTTTTTCTTCCTGTGTTTACATGTCTGCTTGGAGCAGTGACATAAGAAGGGCTACATAGGGTAGATTGCAAAACACACAGGGTAAACCATTGCCTTATTTGTGTCCAGAATTATTTATTCCACTTTGACAGTCATGACAAGAAATCAGGCAGCAAAATGTAGATAAGCCTCAAGCTTTCATTCTGTTTGGCAGATGATATGACATGGAAGGGGCAGGAGGTGGGGAAAGCCACCTTCTTCCCTTATGATTCATGCCATGTGCTGTTAAAACCCAGCATCACTTTCCATTGGAGCAAGTGTTCTCTTCAGATATCCTTGTGTGTGTGTGTGTGTTTTGTTTTTTTTTTCAGATCAGTTTTGCTGTGATCAACGTGCAACCCTGTCTGCATATGCCACATCCCCGGCCTCACCCTTCCATTGGAAAGGTGGGAGGGGGAATTTCTCCCTCCCACCTTTCCCTGGCACTGGTTATGAAAATGCTGTGAATTCTGGCAGTCACCTTCAGTGAAGCCTGAAAACAATTTATTTGAAAATTTGACTTGTGAATGAATCATAAAGGTTGCTCAATAGAAGGGGTTCTCTGATATAGAAAGAGGTTATTTCTGCTCACCCCCCACCCCCAACCCCTTGCTCATAGCAGTGTTTGCCTGGCAGATTTATATGCAGGGGCTCGGAGAAATAGTCCCCAAGGAATGGAGACTGCTATGATCTGATTGGTAGGAAGAGAAAAGGATGATGTCATCGTCAAGGGCAGAACTAGCAGGGAATAGAACTGTCATGCCATTATGGAGCGTATGTTTACAGTAGTTGTAAAATATGACATTCACACATTTTTTTTTTTAACTTAGGAATTTTTGTATTGCATGCACAGTGCAGTAGGTGTGTGGATGCAGAAATGATTACTGGCTGAGCCTTGAATACAAAACTGATGCTACAGTATGCAGGCTGAAAGAACAGCTTCCGTCTAGCATTTTCTTTTTTGTTTGTTTGTTCATTTGTTGTAATTAGCTTCAATAAATAAATTAGGCAAGGTCAGATAGGAACCTTTTAACTGGAGGAGTATTTGTACCCTATGGGCCAGAATGTTTTGGAAAACTTGAAATAAAATAACTTCCCCTCTTGGCTGTGGTTTGCATATCTGTGTGTTGTGTACCCTGTTTGGTCTTCCCTCGCTGCGTGAGAGTGTGAGAACTAGGTCTGTATTGAACATTTGTATTTGATTCTGCCCCGACTAGTGCCCTGAATACATTATTCATATTCAGCGGAATAGTGATTTAAATTTGGATACGAATAATCCGGGACTGTACTGTGTTATGTTAAAGCTCAACGCCCATTATTTGCTTTCAGCCTAATAATATTTTTCATTATTTGTATTTGGGCAAATAGCAAAATATGGTTTTTGGTACAGCTCTAGTGAGAACTTCATTGGCATGTCGATTTGGGCTTGGGGTCCAGGGCTAGGGGAGGGGCCCACACTTGGATATGTAGGATAATCTGTCATTGCAAAGAAATAATACATGGTTCAGCAGTTCATTTTCATTAACCCCCCTCCCCCTATTAATAGGAGCTGTTTCCTCTTGGCTCTTTCACTTTGACATATAAATGGGGGTTTGGGTATTTTAGCTTTACCCCATTTGCCTTTGACATATTTCCTCAGCTGCCAGAATAATCACGTCTGCTAGCAGAGGCAGAAAGTACCAGATGTGTGATGCTTGGAGATGCCACCATCCTAAAGCATCAACCATAAATATGACTCCTACGCATATTTCTGTATTTTTCCCAGGTAATATTGCTGGATTATGAGTTCTACACTGTGCTATTGCACCGTCCATCAGGACATTGTAGAACACCCTATTCTTTTTTTTTTTTTCCACCAAATTGTTCCTCTTCCTAGTTGCCATAACTCAACTATCATCTGAAGAGCCATCATGGAGATCTTCTGAATTTCCTGCTCTGGAAAGGTTAGCGTCTTCCTAACTGAGCACCAGGTGCCACATTGAGGCAACAGTGTGTCTCGGTTCTCTCCACTCGGGTATTGTAATGGCAATTTTTTTTAACGTTCATGGGTATTATATCGTTTAAGGTGTATTACTATGATTAATTTAAATTGCACCCTGCTTAGAGATGTTATCAGAAGCAATTTATCAAATCTGAAAATAAATTGTAGGAAAGTTGTCAACTGATGAGCGGTGGCATCAACTGGATGAATGTTGTGTCTTAAGCGTGACAAACCTAACCAGCTCAAAAAATGTGGGTGAAATGTTCCCTGAGGAAATATAGATCTAAGATTTGGTGGTGTATGTTTCCAGAAGGAAAATATAACTTTGTATTTACTTTCTCTGCAGTTTGGGATTGCGCAACCTAACGAGGGCTTGTGCACCCTCCCTGAATAAATACTCAGCCCTTACAGAACTTCTTGAAGCAGTGCACATCTTGCAATCTCCCCTTTGATACAGAGGGTAGCTGGGTTGTATCATGCTGAAAAGCAAGTCCTACGGTTTGGATTAAATCCTAATCTGAGACTTGCATTGTTCTGGAATTTTGTATCCTGCTGTAGTTTAGTGCTGCACACTCGTGTGGTGGAACGTTTAATCTCGCCAAAATTTGTAGTCTTGGAGATCTCTTTGCATCTTTAAACTGCAGAGTCTCTGTCTTCCTTTATTGGAGTTCACCTCTGCAAAGGGGGGAGGGGGGGAGGAAGAGTATAACCTGAGAATCAGGGAGGCCAAAGTTCAAATTCCACTTTTACCACTGGTGATCTTTTGTGATCTTGGACAAATCACTTCACATTCCATTTCATCAGGCAAAACTGAAGACTGGAAGCCTCTTGGACAGGAATTTACCTGTACCTTGCCTTGAACTCAGGTTGGAAAGGTGAGTCATTCAGGGCCCTGTTTACTAAGCTGCACTAAGGTCACGCTAGCGTTTTTAGCTTCGCACTAAATGCTAAAGACACCCATGTATTTTAATAGGTGTCTCTAGCATTTAGCGCGCACTAAAAACGCTAGCGCGCCTTAGTAAACAGGGCCCCTAAATCTGAAATAACATTCTAAATCATGGTTCTGTGGCTCTGTTTCTTAATTAGTTGCTGTGTTCAAAGCTCTATTTCATTTTAAGCAGGCTTTATTTTACAGAACAGAACTTTTGATATGAACTGATAAATAAGCAAAGCACTGTGAACTCATTTAGCTGTTTCTGATATTGTCTTGAATACAGATTTGAAGTAATGAGATGCTTTCTGCTGGTATAGTCAGGTGAAAAAAAAATCCCTAGTGCAATTAAATGAAGGAAAAGAGAGGTGGCAGCTGAGAGCCAGACTGAAAAACATGAATTATGCTATGTTATTGTGTTTTATTGTTCATGAAATATTGCACGGTTAATTTATTTCAGTATTTTAAATATTTCTGGATTAAAGGCTTGAGCACAAAATAGGAAATTTAACAAATCCAAGGATGCCTGACTGGTTAAAACTGACCACAGCCATGGATTTCTCATCTGAAAATATGCAGAGGGAGTGTACAGTAGCTGGACAGACGGATTTCAAGGCTTGATAAAAAGGGAATGTGATGCATTTTTACCAGATTTTTAATACAAAGTAGGAATGTTTTGCTGAAGTGTTGTAATGTTGGTGTGTGTGTGTATATTGTCAATAAAGATGGTCTGTTGCCTGCATCTTCACAGAGCCAATTGATCTAATGCAGTTTCTTAAAGGCTTTTTCTATACAGGTGATGTCATCCTTTTAGCTCTCTTCCCCTCCCACTCTCTTTTCTTCTTATTAGATATTTCATCTTGCTGCGGAGCATCCAATCGATGGGAGCTTCTCCTGAGGGAGCTGCTGCGAAGCAAGCAGAGATAGTAGGCATTAGGGCTTCAGCATATAGTGTTCACAGGCTGTGGACCTCGTATTTTTTTTGTTGTTGCAGTGCATAAATGTTTTAACTGGAGAACAGCAAAGCCTTGTGCTAACCATGTCTATGTGACTGCATTAGCGGATGCTGCAACCTGCGCACGCTACGAAAAGGAAAGAAGAGGAACAGAAAAGTTGGGGCGATGAGGATCTGAAGCACCCCCTCTGCAGCGTAAACCTGTTAGAGTAGAGAGAAAACTGTAGTTTGGACAACGGATCAGTTCTGCATTTTTTTTTTCTTTCTTCCCTGCTCATATTTTTTTTTTCCTTGAGTAAAATTGAAAAATGATAACTTTTAAGTTGTGGGTTTCTAAACTCCTCAAGATACAGAAGCATTTTTAAGGTTTTGCCTGCAGGGTAAAATATTAAGTTTTGGAAACAGCTTCCTTGAAGCTAAGTCAGTCTCCACTGTATGGCGTGAGCTTTCTGTACACCACCATCTCTTTTTATTTTTTTTTTTTAAATGTAATGTCTATTTCACACCAGGCTTTGTTTTTAATATTGCCATTCAACCTAAATCTGTTGGTTGCATGGGGAAGCTTCTAGTGCCACATGTCTGTCTGCAGAGTTTTGTTGGAAACTGCATATTTTTGATCCCGTTTCGTGCTGCTGCTCTTCTGTTGCATCACAGCAAGAAAAATGCAGGGCTAAAAGACTTTAACCCAATTGCAGTAATGTAAAAAAACAGGTCCAAGACAACATACCTATCTCTGTGGTCACTATGTTGGTTCATCATTTATAAAGAGAAGTGGTAAAGGATTTTTTTTTTTTTTTTTGGAAAAAAAATAAATCCCTAGAAGTGAAACTTTGCATTCCTGTCCTGGAGATGGCTTTCCTTGTACGCTGTTATGCCAACTGTCTGCAGCCGTGGGTCTCCAAAGTAAGTCAGTCTCCTGTGGAGCATTTTCTCTGAGCTTGTATTCGCCACATTAGCAAGTGCTTTGCAGTGGTTTCAGTGCGTCTGGTAAAGATGGTTTAAGTTCAGGTCTGGAGCTGTTCTGGAACGGGTGACTTTTTTTTTCTATCCTTTTAAAACCGACATATGCATGAGGTGCACCAAAGCCATTGGTAGTTTGAAAACAATGACAACTTGAATATTTTTTGACAAGTTGCATACTGACCATCTTTCTTCTTCAGTATGGATTTTGAGAGTGGGCGCCCGTTGTTTCTAGAGCGTATCAAGTGTAGCTAAAGGGTACTGGCTGATTTGTGGTCATCAGTACTGACCCCTCTTGAGCTGAAGGATTGTGTAGTTCTTGCATGTCTGGGTTTTGCAGTTCATTTACTGGGCAGTATAGTATGCATATAGGTTAGCTGTGCTTTCAATAATGTATATTCTCTGCAAGTTTTCTGACATTTCAGAGAGCACATCGTCTGTTTTATGCAGCTTTTGAGATTCCTGCTTTTATGCAAGAGAATGGGTACCTTCACTATCCCCCCCCTCCACCCCTTCCAGCATTTTATCTATACTGTATTGTTACAATTATCATGCTTAACACATGGAAGGATGTTATGTTAAAAAACAATGGGGATCTGTCCATTTCATTAGAGTGTTAGATTTTGTTGCGTAACAGTGGCACTGGTTTTCTGAACGTCAGGCTTAAGTTGAGATGGTAATGATTGACATCATTCGGGAGGCTAGTTTTATGTTCAAGTTTAAGCCCAGCTTTCTTTGTCAGAAGAAAGAAGACTGGGTGCCTTTCCAACCTTTCTTTGTCCTCATTTAAAATATAAATTGAAAGAAGTATATGTTACTCTCATACTTCACTACACACTGTATTCTTGATTGAGCAAAGAGTATTTTTAATAAGAAAATACTTGTGTGCCGTATTAATTCTCCATTGCAAAAATGTGTATCTCATTAACTCCTTTTGGAATGGAGGAGTAGCTTAGTGGTCGGAGCAGAAGGTTGAGAACCAGGAAGACTAGGGTTCAAATCCTGCTTCTCCTACTGATGCTTCTTATGACTCAATCTCCTTAGGTATAAATTTAGGGGTCTTTACTAAGCCGTGGTAAAAATTGGTAGTGTGGGCATGTGGTTTTGGCGCGCACTGGGCTATTTTTTACTGCAGTTGGGGAAAAAAGGCATTTTTTAATGGGGCAGTAAATGGCCTTGCACTAAAATTAAAAGTAGCACGTGACTATTTACTGCCTGAGCTCTTACCGCCATCCATTGACCTAGCGGAAGGGCTCATGCGCTACTCGTACAGTATTCGGTCAGCGCACCAACGTGGCCATGTTGCAAATCACTGGGAAGGCCCCCCCCCCAATGGTGGAAATTGCGCGCCAACGTGGCCATGTTGCAAATTACTGGGAAGGGCCCCCCCCCCAATGGTGGAAAATAGAAAATGATTTCCTGCCGTGGGAAACAGTGTGCGCTAACTTCGAAACTACCACAGGGCACCCATGCTACCCTGAGGTAGTGCTGATTTGGCTCACTACCCGCGTGTTATCCCTACCGCTGCTTAGTAAAAGGGCCCTTTAGATTTTGAGCCCCATGCATTAGAGAACTACCAGTACTCAGTGTGTCTGATTATAGCTCACTTTGCACCTGGATTTGGAAAGGCAAGTAATTAGCTTGATATACTGGTCTTAACAAGGCCTTTAAGTGGTTTACAATTAAGCAAAATCACATAGAGCAGAATACCATAGCATCAGTTATATAAAATCCAAATCGTTTTATTACAGAAAAGACTTCAACAATTGTTTCTTAGTCAACCAACATTTTGTACATTCAAGCTGTTTAATATTTTCTTGTCTAATTAGCCTTTTGGGGGCAGGATGGGTCATGCTTTCATCAAGAGCACCTTTTAAACATTGTTGAATAGCTGAAAAAGTTTTGAATGGTGAAGCCACTGCATACTAAGTACCAAGATTGACCTGTTTTGCAAAACGTAAGGGCAGATTAATAATTACTAAATAGCTGAATAAAAGAATCGAGCGTCCATTTTTATCTTGAAATGCTTTGTAATTAACCTAAGGAATATACAGAAAAGTACAACGACGGCTCTTGTGTCTGCCTATCAAAAATCGAAGCAAAATGAGGCTTTGAGAATCGTGGTGATTTTACTGAACGCTGAGCTTGTGTTCTTGCTTGACTGTAACACTGATAATGCCAGCGAGGATCTGTCAGAACTAGATTTGCTGCTGTTCTGTATTTCTGTAACTATTGACTTCTGCCTTTGGTGGGAACGAACTCTACATATGCTATTATGGATGCAGATAATTTTAACAATAAAGGGAAATATAAATGTTGTCATTGGCAGTCCTGGAAGAGATTTTTGCACTGTAGAACGTTTCATTCTGGAATGTGAGTTTACACTTTTATACTGAGATACAGCCTATTGCTTTCAACTCCAGTAGGTTTTTTTTTTTCTTTGCATTTGTCAGGTAAAATTCCTGTCCTGATCTCTGTATTGGCTTTTGCAGTATAATCCCCATTTATTCCTTTTATCTTTACTAAAATTCTCATATACCAAGGCCTTTGAAACAGTTTCTTAGAGTTTGTCAAATTTTGTCTAAATCTTGATAAACATTTCCTTTTAGTTTGGCTGCTTAAGCCCTCTTGCTGGGTTTTAGTAAGAGATTTCATCTCGTCCATATGACCTTTGGTTTTTGTAACGGTGCACGGATATCACTTATAAGGGACAGTTAAGTGCCGAGTCCCACTGTGTTTGAAAATGCTGTACATGCATCAGCTTCTTGAGTTTTGGAAAAGAGTATATATTAAGGGGGGTAATTTTTATAAAGTTTTTTCCATATGTAAAGCCTGTTTTACACACACAAAAGGGCATTTAGAAAACTGCGCAGCAGCTTATGTGCAATCTGCATGTAGCTGTTCCTGGGAGGGTTATTTGAATAGAATGGAGGCAGAGTTGCAGTGGACATGATTGCAGTGTCATGTCACCGTCCTCTTCCCTAACTTATCTAAACTGTTCTGTATTGGTAAACTTTGTGACTGCTACCTTACGATATAGTTTCCTTCCAAGCTACTACTAATAGGAATTAAGAAAACCAATATTAAAATGGCATAAAGGTCACTATTCCATCCTCATCCTCCTCGATCTATCCGCCGCTTTTGACACTGTCAGTCATGATTTACTTTTTGCCACACTGTCCTCATTTGGGTTCCAGGGCTCTATCCTCTCCTGGTTCTCCTCCTGTCTCTCCCACCGCACCTTCAGAGTACACTCTCATGGATCTTCCTCCACCCCCATCTCGCTCTCTGTTGGAGTTCCCCAGGGATCTGTCCTTGGACCCCTTCTTTTTTCAATCTACACCTCTTCCCTGGGCTCACTGATCTCATCTCATGGTTTCCAGTATCATCTTTATGCTGATGACACCCAGCTGTATCTCTCTACACCAGACATCACCGCGGAGACCCAGGCCAAGGTATCGGCCTGCTTATCCGACATCGCTGCATGGATGTCCAACCGCCACCTGAAACTGAACATGGCCAAGACCGAGCTTATCGTCTTTCCACCCAAACCCACTTCTCCTCTTCCTCCACTCTCGATCTCAGTTGATAACACCCTCATCCTCCCTGTCTCATCCGCCCGCAACCTCGGAGTCATCTTTGACTCCTCCCTCTCCTTCTCTGTGCATATCCAGCAGACAGCCAAGACCTGTCGCTTCTTTCTCTTTAACATCAGCAAAATTCGCCCTTTCCTCTCTGAGCACACCACCCGAACTCTCATCCATGCTCTCATTACCTCTCGCCTTGACTACTGCAACCTACTCCTCACTGACCTCCCACTTAACCATCTATCCCCCCTTCAATCCGTTCAGAACTCTGCTGCACGTCTTATATTCCGCCTGAACCGATATACTCGTATCACCCCTCTCCTTAGTTCACTTCACTGGCTTCCGATCAGATACCGCATACAGTTCAAGCTTCTCCTTCTTACCTACAAATGCACTCAGTCTGCAGCCCCTCATTACCTCTCTACCCTCATCTCCCCTTACGTTCCCGCCCGAAACCTCCGCTCACAGGACAAATCCCTCCTCTCAGTACCCTTCTCCACCACCGCCAACTCCAGGTTCCACCCATTCTGCCTCGCTCACCCTATGCTTGGAATAAACTTCCTGAGCCCTTACGCCAAGCCCCCTCCCTACCCATCTTCAAATCCTTGCTCAAAGCCCACCTCTTCAATGTTGCTTTCGGCACCTAACCTTTATCCTTTCAGGAAATCTAGACTGCCCCAATTTGACTGCCCCTACTTGACTGACTGTACATTTGTCCTTTAGATTGTAAGCTCTTTGAGCAAGGACTGTCCTTCTATGTTAAATTGTACAGCGCTGCGTAACCCTAGTAGCGCTTTAGAAATGTTAAGTAGTAGTAGTATAAAAGTTGATGATAAACCAACTGAATGGAAGTTAAGAGTTTTTAATACTATTTGTTATGTCAATGTGAGAACCTCTGTAACAGCATCCAAAGCATGGGACTTGTGATAGGTTTATGTAATCTGTGTGTGTGTATGTATGTATATATATATATATATATATATATATATATATATATGTATATGTGTGTGTTTGTATATATTTAGCAGTTTAAGTAAAATGAACGCTAGTTTCCCTTTTCAGCAGTGGGAAAGCCATGTTGTCTCGAGTGACAAGGAAGTAAAGAAAAACCCATTTCAGTAGTTGTACCACATAGCAGAAGAGGCTGCCAGCACTTCATGTAACATCAGATTCAGAAGAAAGAAAAAGGGCACCTCAGAAGACAAAGTTTGCAAAGCTGCTTTTTAGAGCTGCCCTATCACAAATTACTTTCTACCTTTCTACACAAGCCTGGTTGTGTTTGAGACATGCATAAACTGGCACTTAGATGTTTATGCAAGATAAACATGCAAGTTCCCATTTTATAAAGCCAAGATATGCACATTTCCAACCCAATGACGTTTCTTGCGACCAATGAGAAAAATGGAGTCCGATTAATGTAGGCATTATGATATTTTGCTTGCTGCCACTGTTGGAACATTTGAGGTATTTTTCCTCATTATTATTATGTTTGTTCAGCTTTGAGTTAAGATTTGAAGTGTGAAATTTTGCTGAATTTTGCCTTGTAAATTTATTGACTGGATGGGGCCACTGAAAATTCACAGATAAGGCCATGGATAGGATACTTATTTGGGTAGTGGCTGCCACTGTGAATATGCTACCCCCCCCTTCCCCCTCCCCCCCCCCCCCCCCCCCCCCCACAGACATGAGGATTCAAGTAGTTATTTCAAAGGCCACCCAGGAAAGAAATGTGGCTCTTTCAGGATCAGAAACTTCTTCTCAGGTTGCAGAAATATATTTTGCTGCTTGCTTCCCCCCTCCCTCCCCCATTTTTATTCCTCCTTATTGCATTTATATTCATACACTTCCTCCTTGCCCAGGTGACCTCTGTCCCTGAAAATCCTTGATTCATTTATCATCTTTGTCTTTGTACTTTAGAGAGAGAGGGGGGTAAAGGCTTGACTCCTCAGACATGTATATGATTTGCAAGGGGTGACCAGGTCAGTTCTCCGAGTCCTCTGCTGTTAACATACGTGTTCATAGAAGCGTCCTCTGTTCTCCATCTCTTGATCCACACAGACTGTACAGCATTTATTAAATACTCCTCAAACAACGTGTTCTATATGCACACTGGCATGATGAAACCGATGACCTTTTCACTGACTGTTAGACATTGCCGATTAAACTGGCGACTCTTCCATCTAGTAATCTAATATAATTCCATTTAGCAATCCAGCAGTACCCTAACTCCACGTTTGTTAATCATATCAAAAATGGTTTCTTTTGCAGAGGACCTTTCCCTTTGTTTCTCTTCTAACTGGACACAAATAACTGCATCTTTAGGCTCATTTAGAACTGAATATGTGAGCTACGTCATATAGGGGGAATTGTTTTTTTTTTTAAGTTGAAGATACATTTTAAAAGTAAAGTTCATGTTCTTATATTGAAATGCTAAAACTTTAATAAAAATTATTGGAGCTAAAAAAAAAAATTAAAGTTGGGATCTATACAGTTAAAAAAAAAAAAGTTTAGAAGGTGGAAAGAGTAACAGAATCCACCTAAGTGAATTTTCAGTCTTCTAAAGGTATGTCACAGGGAGTGACATAGGCTGTACTTACTGCAGCAGGACATGTTTATCACCTCTCTGACCTCAATGTGCAACTTTCTTTAAATGTCCTTATTTTCTAACGCCTCTTACTCTCTTACCTATGTTCCATCTTTGCTTATACCCTACGCTGTCTATGAAAATGTTTTATTATGTATTGTGTTGACATTGTAAGTAGTATAGTATGCCACACTTTGTATCATATGTATTTTGGGAAAGGGCCAACCTGATGGCTACATGGGTGTGGTGTGGGAGACCTATGCCTAGCTTTTACTTCCTGGGCTGAGAAGTAGAAGTAGCACTTGTAACCATAGAGAAGGGGCTAGGTAGCTAAAAGAAGTCCTAAACACTGCTGACACCTACTGGCCAGAACTAGGGTGCATGTATACCAGGTTCCAAAGGGAAGTTTGCTCAGTGGGTCCTGGCTAGTGGCATAGCCATAGGTGGGTACAGGCCCACCCAGCACTGGTGCATCTCTGATGTGACTGGCGGGGCTCCCCAATCCTGCTAGCTCAAGATTCGTACTATTTCCCCTTTTCCTGTTTTCCTCTTGCCTATACACAGTGGAGTTCTTTTCCTTTTCACATATTTAGTATTGTATACCGCTTTGATGTTCCCTGGCTAAAAGGCAGTATAATATGCACTTAAATAAATAAAAACATTTCTTTGTCCCTCTCCCCCCCCCCCCCCCCCCACAAGTGTTCCAGTATCTCAACTCTACTCCCAACCCCCATACCTTTTATAGTCTTGCATTTCTTTGCTGGCAGTGAACACTAACTCATACCTGCTGCTCCTGTCAGCCCCGAGCCTTCCCTCCAATGCAACGTCCTGTTTCCACATAGGTGGGACCAGGAAGTTGCATCAGAGGGAAGGCTCTGGGTGGCATGTGAAGCGGGTATGAGTTGCTGCTAACAAAAAAAAAAGGCTTTAAAAAGTACAAAGAGAAGGGGGGCAAAGTTGGGAGATACCTGGTCACCTGGGGTGGGGATGGGGGCAGGACAGGAGGGAAAGATGCTGGGTGGAGCTCTCATGCCTATCCACTTTAGGCTAAAGCCCACCCAAAATTGGGTGTCTGGCTCACCCCTGCTTCTGGCAAAGCACTGTGACTGCAGTGACTGAGCTAGGGAAGGTAGTGAAAGTAGGAGATATATCCCAGGTGGTTTTGAGAGAAGGGCTTATGGCACTATGAATTGTTTTTTTTTATTTTTTTTTTTAAATTCTACTAGAGATTCCACTGCAACTTAGCCATCTGTTAAAGGACAATAGGAAAGAAAGAGGAGAAAAGGAAATGCTGGCTTAATGCCCTGACTCCACTCATGATTCGTGCTCTTTCCTTACGTTCCATCTGTCCTCAACATCCTTCTGTCTGCCGAGTCCGTCAGTTAGACTGGAAGCTCCATGTAGCAGAAATTGTCCCCCTTTTATATATATCTGTAAAACACTGCATACAGTTTGAAGCATTGTATTGTAGTATGTGCCAAAACCAGCTGGGTTTAAGCTAGAATCCCAAGGGAGTTGGTGTAAACAGTCATGTTAAAAGTATAATACATTTTTTTTGGAATAAAAAAAAAACTAAATAGTGCCTCTTTTTTTTTTTTTTTTTTTTTTTACAAAAAAGAGGGGAAGGTGTGTGTGTGTGTGTTTGTTTTTTTAAACCCCAAAGCTAATACACATTTGACTGGGCCCTCAAGTAGGGTCTATCCCTTAAAACAGTCTCCAAACAAAACCAACTGCAGATAAATCCATGTGAGCCCCTCCCCAGAGATAGGGGTGCACTAATAATTTAACTTCCACAGATATGCCTGAAAGTTCAGAGTACTCCATATTGTGGGGGTGGGGTGGGGTCCCGGTTGGGATCCTCATTTTAAGGGTAAATCAGTGTGAAAGGATGGTAGAGTCAGGAGTAATCTAATGAAATATATCTTTATAGAAAGGGGAGGTGTATGCAAGGAACAAACCATGTAAAATGAGTTTATCTTGTTGGGCAGACTGGATGGACCGTTCAGGTCTTTATCTGCCGTCATTTACTATGTTATATGTAATGGAAATGGTGGAGATGAGGTCACTGGTTGAATTCCAAGAAGGGATGGGACAAGGGATGTTGAGGCAAAGGAAGGAATTGTAGAGTTTTTTGTTCGTTATTTAGGATAGATAGGCCAGTCATTATTTACCATCATTTTCTATGTTTGTATGAGGATAAGATAACTGTACTTATGAAATCTTATTAGTTTCATGGAAGAGAAGTGACAATATTCTATCAAATTTCTAAGGTTGTAATTTATAAACAATTGTTGATACTATAAGGGTTGGATTAGCACAATGAAAATGTTTTGTCTTGACTGATTCATACTTTTGAGTTTCTGTTGAGGTGACATGTTGCATTGACTTAGCAGTTGACTTTGAAGGCACCTGGTGCTTTATTTATTTTTATTTATTTATTGCATTTTTATCCCACATTTTCCCACCTATTTGCAGGCTCAAAGTGGTTTACATAATTTTGTTAACACAGTTAATCCTGGATGTCAGGTACAATTATTGTTGTGCAGAGATTAATTAAGGGAAGAAGTAGAGAGAAGAAGGAAGGAATTTATTAGGTATATTAGACGGTGGGTTTTCAGAGGTGGATTAGTAAGGTTCTGGGTTTTCATTGTAGGCTTTGTTGAAGAAATATGTCTTGAGGGATTTGCGAAAGATAGTTGTTTCGTTGATTGTTTTCAGGTCTCTAGGTAGTGCGTTCCATAACTTCGTGCTCATGTAAGAGAAGGTGGTATCATGCATCATCTTGTATTTTAGTCCTTTGCAGTTGGGGAAGTGCAGGTTGAGAAATTTGCGGGATGATTTTGTGGTGTTTCTGGGAGGTAGGTCCACAAGGTTTAACATGTAGATTGGGGCGTCTGCGTGAATGATTTTGTGTACCATTGTGCAGATCTTGAATGCAGTACGTTCCTTAGGTGGGAGCCAGTGGAGTTTCTCTCTTAAGGGTTTGAATTGCATGATGCAGTAATTGATTTATAGTGACATTTAAGTCAACAAAATTTCTTCTTAAACACTTTAACACTGATGTAATTTATGTGAGAAGCTATGCACATAGTCACTGCGTTTTCTCTTGTGCTAATCACTTTTAGTTAAGTTTTATTTACATATTTTTTTAGCCATCTTTTGATAGATGTACAAAAGCAGTCTACCTATGTAACCCGCTCAGCGAAAGTGGTTTTACAAATAATAGAGATAAAGGCTATAAAAGTTTGGAGGGGTAAATTTGTGCAAAAGGTTTTTGTACCATAGAGTCAGTAGACTGGGGCTTATGTAATGTTTTCACAACTTTGATGTTTTTCATGTTCTACAGCCTAAAAACAGCAAGCACCTAAAAGGTACCTAAAGTGGAGTATGTGATTTCTGGGGTTATTTACATTTTTAATTGATAAACATTTCTCATTTTTTTAAAGACGTAATTAGTTCATACCTGAGGCTGAAATTTTGCAGGATTATGCAGTTGATATTTCTCTATCTTGTGGTATACATAAATCACATACCCTACTTCCCCCTTTTTTATACCTTTTTGCTCAGGAGTCTTATTTAGTTATTTATATTCTGCCTATGACATAAACAGATCACAATAAAACATAAATAATATGAAAGTGAAAACAAGGCAAGATAGGTGAAGAGGGTGCACTGGAGAAATGACAATGGAAAGGGCAGAAAGACAGAGCTCTTGGCCATGTCAGGCTGTGGGACTCAACCAACCAAAGCTTGGGAAAAAAACCCATCAGGTCATTATTTAAAACAACATGGTCAGCGTTTTTGTATATGTGCAGTGCTGTTATCTGGATAGCGAGCAGCACTGAAAATATTTGGAGACTGGTGACTGCCACCGTATGTACGGATAGTGGCAAAATTCAGCCTCCATCTGCATAGCTGTACAGTTTAAGACGGCCTTTTTTGCTGGCCTAAATTAAACTGCATAGCTGTATGGTTAATGGCAGTCCGTAGAGTTGGGCACACTACACCCCTGGATGCTGAGATATGTAAGAATTTTCAAAGGCACTATCCGGATAGTACCTCCTGACAATTGACATATAGGGCACTTATATAGTGGCTGCCTCTATGGGGCAGTTCTACAACAGGGTGCCCCAGTGCAGTGTGAGGCGCACCGATTCTGTGTTAGAATAGTAGCATAACTCCAAATTGGGTTGTGACCACTTATGCCAGGTATAAATGAGCGTGCCTAGGTGTGCTTAGCAGTTATGCAACAACCCGGGGTGAGCCCTTGGGCTGCAGCTGAGTTGATGCTACCTGGCCAACCCGGGGGCTGGCTAGCCGCTGCTGGCTGCGAATGAGACACATGGGCAAGGCTGAAGCTGGAAGACAGGGGCTGGAGTAAGGCAGGGAAGCAGGGCAGGAGCAGGGCTACAGTAACAAGACACAAGCAGCAATAGGAGACGAACCGGAACAAAGCTGCAACACACTCTAGACAACTCTAGGAGATCTGTTGCAAAGGCACTGGCTGAGAAACAGGAACTTCCTTAAATTCTACCAAACAGGAAGTGATGACATCAGCCAGCGCCCTCTTGCAGAGCTATAAAGGAAGTGCTGGGTTTCCAGGAACTAAACAGATCTTTCTTGGCATGAAATGCTGCTGGAAACCACAGAGAACAGGTGAGGGGTGTGACAACTCCTTGATAGAATAGTAGCTAATGCATGTATGAGCATAAGTGCCACTTATCTTGGCACACTCCCATATATAGATTTGCCCTTTATAGGGATAAGTGCTTTTGAATGTGTGACCCCTATGTTTTACAACACTTATACATTTTGGAAAGGAGATTATGGGGGAAAGCATTCCATAAGGATGAGGCCAGATTGGCAAAGGCAGTGCAGTAGGCACCTTCCAGATTGTTCTGAAAGGTATGTCGAGTCAGACTAATGGTTCATCAAGTCTAGCATTGGCAATTACTAATCTGAGGTAACATGGAAATACCTGGAAGTTTATTTCTCTGTTGCTGATTCCCAGGTCTAGAAGTTTTAGCAGTGGAATCAACTTTGACCAGCTCCTTCAGCCACAAATTCCACAGGGTAATTAAGCTGTCTAGTAAAAAAAAAAAAAAAAAAAAAATACTTTCTTAAATTTGCTATAAATCTGCAGACAGTTTTTTGGACTGTCCCTTAGTTCTAGTACTGTAAGAAAGGGCAAATAACCATTCCCTATTTAGCTGCTCCACAGTAATCATGACTGTAAATTTCCATCATATGCCTTTTCACCTTTCTCTTCTCAAGCTGAACATTTGTAACTTGTTTAGTGTTGTTTCACAAGGGAATCATTCTTCCCTCCACTCATTGGTTTTCTTCTTCACCAGTAGTTCCCTAACCTGTCCTGGAGAACCTCCACTCAGTCAGGTTTTCTGGGTATTCCACAATGCTTCCATTGCAAGCAGATTTCTCTCATGCATATTTATCAATATCCTGAAAAACCTGCTTGGTTGGGGTCTTCTAGGACACACGAGGTACCACTGGTATGCACTTTTTTTTTTTTTTTAGTGGTTCTGTATATTTTTTGAGATAAGGTGATTGGGACTGTGTACATAGGAATGTTCTGCAGTATACCATTTTAAAGTATGCATGTCGGACATTTCCATTTTTGTTTGGGCGTCCACACTGTTGTACTTTTTCCATATGTTCAGAGATAGTTGTATTAAATCTTCTAATAAAAAAAGATGAAAGCCTTGACGAGTAATTAAAAACCACCCGCACTGGGAAGCAGAAACTACAGTTGTCCACAGAGAGTTTATTAAGCTCACGCCTAAACAAAATGAATTGGTCTCTAAAGAGAGAGAGAGTCTGAAAACTGGAGTTGCAAAGTGATCTGATGCCACTCATGAACACCCTCAGTTCTTTATCTTAACCTTTGTTTATGCAAGAGCTAAAAATAAATAAATAAATACGTAGGTCTGTTCTTGTCCCTCTGTGGACAGACATTTTCTTCAATGGCATCTATGTTAAGAGAAAAATGCTAACCATTAATTGATTTGAAGATGATGTTTAACGTAGAAAGGTAGGAATTTTATTCTTCCTTATATATTGTTTTTCCTATTGAATGATAAGAGCACACAAAATAATACAATTTAAAACAATTAGACATTGATGTTTACTGAGTGCTTTTAAGAGTTTCCTCAGCTCCTGGCCCTTGCATGCCACCAACAGGTTTGGTTTCCAACGTTTGAGTAACAAATATTCATTAGTTACATTTGAATATAGCCGATGTATGAAGTATTGATTTTCATGCTTTAGTATTCTGGAGACCAGGCCTGTTGGTGGTGCAAGAAGACTGCAATGGAGGTGTGTGTGTGTGTGTGGGGGGGGGGGGGGGGGGGGGAATTATTGTATTAGAAGGTTCTTTGCATCGTGTGACACAATCACTAATCAAAACACATACACAATAATTTCACCCTGCATGGCATGGAGTAGAATTACCAAGAAGGAATTACATTTTTTTTCTAGCTATTTTTGTCAACAAAGCCACAGACAGTTAAACACAAAAACTGACATAAAATGTTCTTGAAATATCAGATACCAATCTGTGAAGCAATTTCCATAATGAATAATAATCAAAATTGTGCCCTTCCTACCTATATTGCCTATATGTCACTGGCTTTTTACTGTTCTTACAACCTGATCTCTTCGCATTACTTCTCTGCTGTACATTTCTATTGTTCACACTGCTTTCTAACCCCCAGGTGTGCGTTGCAGTAGGGAAAAGCCTTTCATTAAATGCTTTAAAAAGCAGCTTTGTAAAACACTGTACAGTTTTAGCAGCCTATGAGCAAATCTTCACAAGAGGGAAGACAGCTTGCATTTAGCAGCAAGTCAGACAAGGAACAAAGGATGTCACATTCAGACTAACATCCTCATAATCTCAAGCCACAGAGGATCCCATTCACAGGTAGAGATTCCTATACCATATGCATTGTCACTGGCTGACAGCAAGATAGATAGAAGATAGAAACATGATGGCAGATTGTCAGACTCTCATGGAAAATCCGGACTCGTGAGCCCTTGGGCCACTGCCAAGGAGCGGCAGCAGCAGGAGAACCACTCAAACAAGAGACAAGGCAGAACTCAGACGGACTAGTAGAAACAAGACTGGAGCTGCAGCCGAGGCAAAGCTGGCTGGAATAGGCAGGGCAGGTACACACTGGACTAAACACATTCGGACTGGAACTCAGGACTGGAACAGACTTCACCTACACTTGACTGCCATTCCCTAGGGGTTGAGCCCCTAGGTGCGGGCAGCCGGCAGGACTTAAAGGACAGAAGGGAAAACCAGAACTGCAGGGTCCAGCAGGAGGCCAGCAAACAGTCAATAGCCCATGAAACCAGCAGGAACAAAGGCAGGCAGTAACAGAAGAATATTCCAGGACCCAAGTGGGGTCAGAGGCAGGCAGCAAAACAGTAGAATACTCTAGCAAACAGGCAGGGACAAACTGCAAACAGTAGAATACTCCAAGAACCAAGCAGGGTCAAAGGTAGGATAAGAAGTAACAAGGTAGCACCGCAGCAACACTCACCGACGAAAAGCTCAATAGACGACCTCTGTTGCAAAGGCAAACCAGAGAGTTCCCAAGTGCTTGATAAAGGCAATCCCAGTTGAAGTCACGAATAAGGGTGAGGCTTGATTGCAGGAACAGCAGAGCATGGCTTGGCAAGAACAGGATCCAAGAACGGATTTGGCTTGACTGGAATGGGATTCAGGATTTTCACCCAGGCTTCAGGATTTTCAAGCAGGCTTGGTTTGGCTAGAGGAACCCCAAAGCAAGTCCAGCATGGAATATAGTCACAATCGTGACACATAAAGGCCAAATGGCCCATCCAGCCTGCCCATCCTCTGTTATCCCTAACTCTTCCTTTTCCTAAGGGATCCCACACGCTTATCCCATGCTTTCTTAAATTCTGACACAGTCCTCGACTCCACGACCTCCACCGGGAGGCCATTCCATGCTTCCACCACCCTTTCCATGAAATAATACTTCCTTAGATTCCTCCTAAGCCTGTTCCCTCTTAACTTCATCATATGCCCCCTCGTTCCAGAGTTTTCCTTCAGTTGAAAAAGCCTCACTTCCTGTACATTAATGCCCTTGAAATATTTAAATGTCTCTATCATATATCTCCTTTCTCCCTCCTCTCATCCAGCGTATACATGTTGAAGTTCATAAGCCTGTCCCTATATTTTTTGTGTTCAAGACCGCTGACCAATTTTGTAGCTGCCCTCTGGACCGCAAGGGTAGATGCTTTTAATCTTCTTATATAAATTAATGTAATAACTTCAAGGTAGCCAGGAATTCAGTTTGTTTAAAAAGTTCCATGGAGCTTTCACATTGCTGATTTTGAGATATAACAGTAAATATAAATGGATCCATTGTCAGCAGCAGTGGTCAACGATGGTTTTTTTTTTTTTTTGAACACTGGCCACAGTACATTAAAAAAAATGCAAAACTATGAGGATAATCTTGTAACAGGGCACGTAGGTAAATAGGGCAGGAGGATGCCTGTTTTTGTCTATTTTATAAAAACACAAGGATACTTATATATCTCTCTAAAATATTAGGTCAAATCCGGCAGAAATTGTGTTTGCATTTGAGCTGGTATAATGGCTGCATCTTCAGAACAGCTGTAAATGTACACACATTTTATAAAGTGTGTGTATACATTTGGGACTCCACACATGTTCTGCCCAAATTCTGCCCCTGAGTATGCCTATATGTTGCCTTACATAAGAATAGCTATACTGGGTCAGAGACCAATGGTCCATCTTGCTCAGTATCCTGTTTACAACAGTGGGAAATCCAGGTTGCAAGTATCTGGCCGAAACCTAAATAATAGCAACATTCCAGAACCTCAAAGATTAACAAGATTCCAGAATTTCAAAGAGTAGGCTTCCTCTTATACAGCATTTACTTTTAGGTGTGGCCTGATTTTAAGAGAACCCATTTACATTCATAAATCAGAAAATGCATGTATTAAAATGACTTATAAAACAAGACTATAAATGTGAGCAAATGAGAAGTAAGAAGTTGATGAACATACTAGAGAGCAAGTATCATACACAGTTTCTAGTGCCACATCCCACTAATTCTGGGTGAGCTCGTCTATTTCCAGTGTATTGAATAAAAATCATTTGCTGATTAGGTGGGGGACTGTTATCTGAGCCTTGATGCAAAGGGATGGTGAATGGATCCACTAATGCTTTTGATATTGATTACTATTCCTTACATCCTGTCTATCTGTCATAGTATACTCCCTGTGATGTTTTGTTTACTGTTGCCCTGTTGGTTATGGAAGTGGAAATATTGAGGTGATATATAAGCCTAACAATAAATAGAATATATCTGCCAGAGTGCTGCCACATTCGATGGAATACAATGTATCCGTTAGATGAAAGGTTAGTTTAGCATGGTTTGTGCTGCAGAAAGGCATGAAATAAAGAGGAATTCAAATGGTGAAGTTGTTATAGAAGATGAGCCCATGTTTCCTATAAAATTTTCTATGGAAGTACAATAGGAGAAATCCATTTTTAAAATGGGACTGGGTGGAACGAAGGCTTGATGTTTGTTGCAGATCCTGAATCTTATTACCATGCAGTTTCATTGTACTTACTGAATCAGTAGGTGTCTGTCTGTGATGAAAGTATGAACCTTCTAGTTCCTGGGTGCAATTTAAAATAATGAGGTCTTGTGTTCTGTTGGGGCTGTGTCCTGGGTGTGGCTTTCCTTTGTGCGATATGATCTTCCCCAGTGAGGGGAACAATGGCAAATGTATCTGACCTACAGCTTCTTGAGACAGTATGACCCTGAGAAGCTGGGGTGCAGAGTTAGCCTTGTTAATAATTCAAGTTTGTATTCTGTGCCATTAAATATCAGGGCTGCTGGTAGAAAGGAGGGTATGATGTTTATACTCTCATTCCAGCTCCAGCCATTAATGTACAAGAGAGCAAAGAATTGTTTCTCATTATGCGATACTAGAAAAACATGGATAAAATAATTGTAGTGAGTAAATTCAGGTGTTAACAGAAGATTTGGTAATAGTTTTATCATTTTTTAATGCTGTTGGTTTGATCCAATAATGTTTGGGTTTAAAAAAATGTTTTGAGATGGTATTTCTTGATGAGAAAAGTAAGATTAATGTGAAAATTGATTGTCTTGTGGAAGACAAGAAAAAGCTGACTTTGCCTTTAAATAGATACTAAAAATGTTGTAAACAGGTCTACAGTGTGCATGGTTTAATGACTGTTAGGCCAGGTTAGAGCAGCAAGCTGAGAACCAGGGAGAAGCCAGAATTCAAATCCGGTTTCTCTCATTGATTCTGCTTTTGGCCATGGACAAGTCACTTCACTTTACCTTCCATTCCCTCAGGTATCAAACCTAGATTGTGAGTCCTCAGACATAGGAAATAACTCATATATCTGACTTGTTTTGAGCTTCAGCTTTGAAAGGTGAATAATTAAATCGAAAGAGACCTTCTCAGACGGCAACTCTGGTGCTGAAAACTGGTCAGGCTGACATGAAGCAGAACAGAAAAAAGATTTGGAAAAATTAAATTAACAGGCTCAAGTGAAGTCTTTCACATCTCAAGGGCTAGGACTGGAGATGATACAAAGGCATTTCTCACAGTCCAGTGAGAAGAAAGGATGATCCTATTCAGTGCCATAGACCAGGGGTAGGCAACTCCGGTCCTCGAGAGCCGCAGGCAGGTCAGGTTTTCAGGATATCCACAATGAATATGCGTGAACTTGATTTGCATACACTGCCTCCATGGTATGCAAATCTATCTCCTGCATATTCATTGTGGATATCCTGAAAACTTGACCTGCCTGCAGCTCTCGAGGACCGGAGTTGCCTACTCCTGCCATAGACCATTATTAAAATGGACTTGGAGAAAATCCACTGCTTATTTCTAGAATAAGCAGCATAAAATACTAGGACTAGGGGACACGCGATGAAGCAACAAAGTAGTAAATTTAAAACGAATCAAAGAAAATATTTCTTCACTCATCGTGTAATTAAACTCTGGAATCCGTTGCCAGAGAATGTAGTAAAAGCAGTTAGCTTAGCGGGGTTTAAAAGAAAGGTTTGGATAGCTTCCTAAATGAATAGTCCATAGACTATTATTAAAATGGACTTGGAGAAAATCCACTGCTTATTTCTAGAATAGGCAGTATAAAATTTTGGGATCTTGCCAGGTTTTGTGACCTGGATTGGCCACTGTTGGAAACAGGATGCTGGGCTTGATGGACCTTTGGTCTGTCCCACTATAGCAATACTTGTGTACTTATAGAGTTCTGCAGGAACCTGGTGCATGGCTCCCAGCATCAGGACCTTTACTGCATTGACTGGACTAGAATAGTTGTGAATGAAACCTCGTGGCACCAGGATTCTAACACGGGTTCTGACTAAGCTGGAAGAAAATAAAAAGAAGGGAACAATTGGACCAAAAAGTAAATAAATGATAGGAAGTAACTGTATAGTTGATGCCAGATGAGATGTTATACATAGGTCATGCTAAACTTGATGTGCATTGAATTGTTGGGGTTCACGTTTGTTCCACTGAGGGACAAGGAGGGGTTGTGGCTTGATATACTTAAGATTTCCTAAACCACTGTTAGCTGTTTGCAGATGTGGCTTGGGGTCAACTATCCAAAGTGGATATTGTGAAGAGTACGAGAACATGGAGTGGGAAATGGCCAGGGAAGGGGAGAGAAGGGCTCCTTCGGAGTGGCTTGAGTCCGCCCGTAGGGGTGGTCGCCGTAGATTCTGGTCCCCAAGGATCCAGCATATTAGGGACAGCAGTTGGTCACCTTCTTCAGAGGAAATAGTGAGAGCCAAAGTCTATAATTCCCAGCAGCCCCTGAGGGAGACACTAAGTAGAGCCAGGGACTACAATTCCCAGCAGCCCCTGAGGGCAACACAGTAGAGCAAGTTAGAATTATTCACACTACCAGTCCCAGAGGGCTAAGGGGAAGGAGGAGACTCAGAGTAAATTCAATCAGGGGAATGAAGAGCAGCTGGGAGGGGGCAGGGTAGAAGAACCCATAGATTGGCAATCAGGGGACAGTGGGGAGAAAGAGAGATGAGAACCTGGAAGAGGAACCCATGGATATCTTAGCTCTTGCCAGAGCAAAAGGTAGAGAGTTAAGAAGGCAGATGGCAGCCTGGTTCTCTGGCTTGATGCAGGGAGGCAAAAGGTGGCTGCATCAGAGGTGGGATTAAGGAACAAATGTTTCAATTTGGGTCAAGTGGGAGGTCATCAGGAGTTGGTGCTGACAGTGAAAGGGTGGGACCCGTACATTCCCCTGGCCTGGTAATAGGTGGACAGGGGGAAAAAAAGGTTGAAGCGGAAAAGTGAACTGTTTAAATTGGGGTTTGTGCTGTGATGAAAGTGAACTGTTTAAATTGGGGTTTGTGCTGCAACACTGACTCTCTCCCTAATCAGGAAAGTTGAAGGAACCTGAGAGAAAAGGGGGGGGGGGGGGGAGAAGGGAGCGCAGAGACTCTCCTTCCCTTCCGTAGGAAAGGGGAAGGGAGAGAGGGAAGGATTGTTTCAGAGGGAGTTTGGAGCTGAGTGGGGGAAGTGGTGGTGGAATCCAGGACGCACTCTGGGGGGGCCACACCCACCTAGCAGTCTTAGTCCCAAGCAGGGGACAGCTAAGAGGGAAACCTCCAGACTGTAAAAGTGAAGAGGTTGAGCGAGATAGCCCTGACTGTGGATTACAATATAGCTCTTCCCGTGGTCCGGTGGATTGCAAAGGACCCCATGGAATTTCAAACCCCAGAACGCGGAGGGTAAAAAGAAAACTTCCAGACACTAAAAGTGCAAAGACTGAGCAGGCCTGACACAGGGGCCCTATCACGCTCCTCCGTGGCTGGGAGCTTTACAGTATATGATTTCTTTAATGGTGTTGCCAACAATCATAAGTTAAGTTGAAGCAATGAAAGATATTTCTGCCGCCCTCTCTCCTTCCTCCCAAAGTAAGGTAAGTGAAATCACTGCCACTTCACAGTGAAAATCAAAGGAGCACATGTGAAAAATAAAACTATGGAGACACGGTTTCATTCTAACCTGAATATGATTTGGGTTGAGAAAACAAATAGCCTAATGCAACATAGTAATCTAGCTGTGTCATAACCAATTGTTTCTCTTGTTTTAAAGTCGGCCATGAAAAAATAATTATAGGAGCTCAGTTGTCCAATGAGTGTTGTTATTTTTGTCATTTTGGGGGTGGAGGGGAGGTGTTTGCTGAAAGCTTCCTTCTGTCTTTGTGGGCTTCCAGCTCAAATCAGCTGGTTTCTCTTGAGTTACAGCAATGTTTCTCAGGCTGGTTTTGGAGTCCACACTTAGGTAGCCTATTTTTCAGAGTTCTGCAGTGAATATGCATATGAGAGATTGACACGTAGTGGAGGCATTTTCATGTGCAACAAAAACCATAGATTTACATAGATTTGTTATACTCTTTTTAGTATGTTTTTTTAAGTGTATGTTATATTTCTTTACTTGTATTTAGATATAAGAACATAAGAGAGCATGAGAGTAGCCATACTGTGTCAGACCAATGGTCCATCTAGCCCAGTATCCTGTTTTCCAAACAGTGGCCAAGCCAGGTCACAAGTACCTGGCGGAAACCCAAGTCGTGGCAACATGCCATGTAGAACCCCAAAGAATAGCAAGATTCTGGAATCCCAAAGAGCATCAACATTCCATACTACAAATCCCAGGGCAAGGAGTTGTAGTATTTCACTGTGTCTACTATGTAGACTCATATGTTTATTTGTTTGCATTTTTATCTATGTAGACTCTTGAGGAAGGAACTGTGTGTTCCGAAACATGGTACTCTGTTGAGTCATCATCCTTTAAAGCTTATTGATTTACGTCTAGTGTCTCTGGCCTGTTTTGAAGAGTCTGACTCCATTCCCACTGCTTGCTTTTTTCCAGTGGAGGCATTGCATGCATACAAATCTGCCTCCTATGTATTCATTGGGGCTAATATTTAGTTCATGGGAGTTAGCCCAGCTAACTCCAGCGGTCAGCTCTAAACCCAGATATTCAATGCCATGCCGTGTCCGGTGACCGGCATTGAATGCCCAGTTTATTTTTGGCCAGTTTGAACATAACCAGCTAAGGGCTTCTTTTACTAAGCAGCCCAGTGTGGGCTTACTGCTCACTGTACAGGAAGTACCGCCGGGCTACCGCAGCAGCCCGGCGGTACTTCCCACCCCTAGCGCTGTCATTTCCGGCCCTACAAAAATTTATTTATTTTTGTAGCGCCGGAGTGCACCCAGTGGTAATAGGGCAGTGCTGCACGCTTCCAGGTTAATGCACGAGCTCTTATCGCCACCTTAATGGGTGGCAGTAAGGGCTTCCCCCCGAAAAGGCTGCGCGGCAAGTACTTTACTTGTTACCCAGCCATTTCCTGTAGGAAGATGAGACTTCCCTTTTATCAGCTGCGGTAAAAGGGGTCCTCAGCATGCATGTAAAACATGCGCCAACGCCAGTGCCGGCCCCCTTTTGCTGCAGCTTGGTAAAAGGGGCCCTTAGTCAGTATTCAGACTTAGCTGGTTATGTTCAAACCGACCGAAGATAATCCCATGTATTCAAGCGGTCAAATATAGCCGCTAAAGGGTAGTGGTTAATGGAATTCGCTTGGATGAGGGAAAGGTGAGTAGTAGAGTGCCTCAGGGATCGATGCTGGGGCCGATTCTGTTCAATATATTTGTGAGTGACATTGCCGAAGGGTTAGAAGGTAAAGTTTGCCTTTTTGCGGATGATACTAAAATTTGTAACAGAGTGGACATCCGGGAGGGAGTGTAAAATATGAAAAAGGATCTGCGGAAGCTAGAAGAACGGTATAAGGTTTGACAATTAAAATTCAATGCGAAGAAATGCAAAGTGACACACTTAGGGAGTAGAAATCCACGGGAGATGTATGTGTTAGGCGGTGAGAGTCTGATATTTACGGACGGGGAGAGGGATCTTGGGGTGATAGTATCTGAGGATCTGAAGGCGACGAAACAGTGTGACAAGCTGGTGGCCGTAGCGAGAAGGTTGCTAGACTGTATAGAGAGAGGTGTGACCAGCAGAAGAAAGGGTTGATGCCCCTGTATAAGTCGTTGGTGAGGCTCCACCTGGCGTATTGTGTTCAGTTTTGGAGGCTGTATCTTGCTAAGGATGTAAAAAGAATTGAAGCGGTGCAAAGAAAAGCTACGAGAATGGTATGGGATTTGCGTTACAAGACGTATGAGGAGAGACTTGCTGACCTGAACATGTATACCCTGGAGGAAAGGAGAAACGGGTGATATGATACAGACGTTCAAATATTTGAAAGGTATTAATCTGCAAACTAACCTTTTCCGGAGATTCGAAGGCAGTAGAACGAGAGGACATGAAATGAGATTGAAGGGGGGCAGACTCAAGAAAAATGTCAGGAAGTATTTTTTCACGGAGAGAGTAGTGGATGCTTGGAATGCCCTCCCGCGGGAGGTGGTGGAGATGAAAACGGTAACGGAATTCAAACATGCATGGGATAAACATAAAGGAATCCTGTTCAGAAGGAAGGGATCCTCAGAAGTTTAGCCGAGATTGGGTGGCAGAGCCGGTGGGGGGAGGCGGGGCTAGTGCTGGGCAGACTTACACGGTCTGTGCCCTGACAAAGGCAGATACAAATCAAGGTAAGGTATACACAAAAAGTAGCACATATGAGTTTATCTTGTTGGACAGACTGGATGGACCGTGCAGGTCTTTTTCTGCTGTCATCTACTATGTTTACAGTGGGGCTGAAAATTGGTGGATGGCCAGTTATATTACCCAATATAATCAGCTAGCCACCAACCGGTGAAATTCAGTGGAAAATAGCCAGCTATGTCCTGCTGAATAACTCCAGATATCCGGTTATAAGGCATTCTACCGGCCAGGTGCCAATCTTGGCTGGTTAGCTGCTTTTGAATATCAGGGGGATTGTGAATAGCTATGGGGTATTCAGGCGTGAGAAAATGCAAAGGCGTGAGAAAATACAAAGGCCCCATAATCAGGTATGGGAGGGGGAGAGAGAGGGAATGTGGGGTTAATGGACGGGATGAGAGAAAAAGAACATGTGCAGCCACTTCCCAGACTGCCTCCCCCTACCTTATGGTGTTGTCGAATGTGGACTCGGTCAGGGAGTCCAAAGTGATTACGTTGCCCTCTCTCCTCCTGCTTGCTTCCAGTATGGGGCAAAAAAGGGATGTGACACGCTGCAGGTTAGTCCCTTAAACATTTGAAATGGGCTTCCTAATGTAATTATTGATTTGACTGTACAGAGCTAGAACAGCAATACCTGAATAACTTTTATGTTTTATGAATTTGTCTTGTTTCCAAATGCTTTTGTTCACCAATCTGTTGATTGTGTGAAGTGCGATAAAAAACAATTTTAAATAAAATCAAACACATGAGACATGAAGGTAAGAGAAGTTTAAATTAGGACAAAGAACATGAGAAAAGCTATAGTTAAACACAAGGATATATGGAAAAATGAGACAGCAAAATTAGTGGTTAGAGTGGAAATCAAACTAGAAAACACAGCAAACTGTGAAAAATAAAAATTTACCTGATTTCTATACAGATTTTACATTAAAATGTTAAGCTGTGTAAAGACTAAAACAAAGGAATAAAAGTAGCAACCTGTAATAACTTATTGACCAGTAATTTTAGAGAGCTGAGGGGTTTTGTTTACTAAGGTGCGTTAGCATTTCTAATGCGTCTTTAAAGGCGCATTAAACGCTTACGTGCCTGTACATTTCTGTGGGCTCGTTAGCGTTTACACGCTTTAAAAACACTAACGCACCTATAACACACCTTAGTAAACATAGGTGTGAATGTTACACTTATCTGCTTACGTTTTATCTGGCTCCCTATACCCAGAAATTCAATCCAGGAGCCCGGGCATGGCCTGGCCTTTAATTTCCAGGTTTGATGCTAGAAGCAGTCAGCAACATGCTGATTACCGCTGGCTAAATATCGGGCCCTAAATGTATAAATTGGTGGCTTTTTTTTTTTTAATTGTAAATTTTTTTCAACCTTCAGTCAGTATCAGTTATGCATTTGAACCTTGATCACTGTTTTAAGGTCTGTTTCATAAAAGGTTAACCTGTATGAATATACAAATAATTATTGAGGCCCTTTTACTAAAGCTTAGCATATGCTAAAAGCTAAGAAGCCCATTTTATAGCTAAAAGGGCCCCTAAATTATTTCCATTATAAATTCATAAGGCTGATAGATTTGGCAAAAATATGAAATCTTCTTGTTGGCCTAATAATATTAAGAATTAGTCAAAATATTTTGACAGTTTGTGGACATTTAGATTTTGCCAGACCTGATGAGGATTTATTGTGAGTTCTAAGATGTTGATATAAAGCACTTGACGCTTCATTCTAAAATGACACTTTTCTTTGCAGTTGTAGGCCAGAAGTACTATCACATTTTGAGCAGCTGTTGAGATTTGGAACATTATAATTTCTCTTTACTGGTTTTTTCTCTTTCATGGATGACAAATGTTTGCCTTTTCTAGTTACGTTGGTAGCTGAGCAGCACATATGGTAAAATTAATAATTTAAAATATTAGCTCATATCTAATGTGTACCATGAAACATTTGGACCTGTGACTGAAGGTAATGGATTGAAAGTCGTCATTGCTGTCATAGAAGAGCCACAGACATATCGTTTTCAACTATTTGGATTCTCATTGCACAAACACAATGAAGAGCTCAGCAAGAATAATGAACCTTTGTTCTGTAGATTTTTGCTCCGGGACTGCAGTGTTTTCTACTGTCAGAAGATTTTAATAAAGGACATTATGTTGTGTCATAATTTGATATATTCAGTATTTCGGAGGAACAATTGCAGTGTTATTCCTACCAATGAATGCTAGCAGTTTTCCAAACACAAACAAATGTCTTGTAAAAATATTGAGGCAGTGAAGAAAAATACAAATTTTTCAGTAAAGTACCTATGATGTATGTTTAAACTGTAAACCCCCCATCCCTCCCCAGAACAAAAGCACAAATTTCACAGCTGGTTCTCAGGACAGAGGATAAAGGGGTCTTCTCTGAAGATCCAGTAGTGGAGTCACCAGGGATTCCATTCCTGAGTCTGCCCTGTCCTCTCCCCCTCCCACACCAATCTTCCCCAATCACTCTGTCTCTGATCCTCCCCAGTGGTCCATTCCCAAGTCCTCCTACCTCATGTGACTGGTCCTGAAAACTATGGTACCACAAGCTGCATAGGAAGCTATTTCAAATTCAGCATGGAGCCAGAAACTTTTTCTTTTTTTGCATTTTTCTTTGTTTTATTTTTCTGTTTGTTTTTTTAAATATTTGTCATTTATTTCTCTTTGTTTTATTTTCTTTACTTCTTTTACTATTTTATCTACCTCTTTCTTGAGGAAGGTGTTCCATATGTCCGCCATTCTCTCTGAAAAATCATTTCCTAATATTGCTGGTCTTGCTGTCCTTGTTCTAGGACATTTTTTTCCATTGAAACAAGTTTGCTTCTTGTTTGCTGTTAATATCTTTCAGATGTTTGTGTCTCTTGACTAGCATTTATAGGTTGTATAGTTTTCCCAGTTGTCCATTTGCGAGTCACAGTTGCTCACTTGTATGAGTTGCTGATTAATTCACTTTACACTTTTTTTAATCAATAACAAAAGAAATGTTTACATTTACTTCTTATTCATTGTTGAGGATTTATTTTTTATCCTGCAATTTTGTATTCCATAGTGATTTTGGACCCCAGCATAGTGGGGTGTCACAACTATTAATTTTGAATAATCATACTTCTGTGAATTTTTTGAGATTTACATTCCTCACCCTCCCTAAGCCACGTTTCAGGAAGGCAAAAGATTTGGTTAGTAAATATAATAACACAGGTGTGTTCCTTTTTATGGCTGTCTGAAAGGCTTAATATGTTCATGTACCTTTCGACTTCTTCATGTGCAAGTAAAATATGGAGCTTAGATTCATGTATGTTGATATGGGTTTCCCGTTTGTACTTTTAATGCTGGACTTAGCTAAATGAACATTCTTTTCTTCTTGTAACTTAGACTCCTGTGAGGTTTGTTCTGCCACTTCATTTTCATCCGTTTGCTGGTGGCTCAGATATTTTATTGATTACATTTTAAGGTATTTTTTTTTTTCTGCCTAAGGGCATTCAAACTGCTGTGTTAAAAAAAAAAGTCTTTGAATGTGCTTGGGGAAACCATTAAGAAGGTAATTTTATAAGCGATCTGAGCATGTAGGAGCATTGTTTTATATGTTCAAGTATAAAAGTAAAAATACATGCTAGGAAACGTAGCACCTATTTCTGGTTTTCCCCCGGATTTTATATATGGCCCAAGAGATGCACGTGCAAATTAATTGCTTAACGAGCTCAGTGACTTAAAAAATTGTGCGCTAACAAAGTAAAGCATTTATTGATAATTAGCACTCATTAACGTACGCATGCTAATCTATAAGGTAAGTATGCCTAACTCCCATAGCGCTGATCTCACAAGGGGGTGCAGCCACAGGAGGAGCAAGAGCACGTCAGGGGTGTTGTGAAAATTTGTGCCTAACTTGGACGCCAGCATTTGCACTTGGTTTCAGCAGGCGTAAGTCTGGTGCCCAAAGTTAGATGTAAAATCTGCGCTTAAGTGCTGTTCTATAAAGGGCGTGTGCTCTTTACAGAAGAGCGCTTACTTCTGCTCTTTCTTTCTGGCGCCTAATTTTGAGCACTGTTTATAGAATCCGGCCCTATCCCTGAGATTCTATATATGGCGCCTCAATTTCCGCATGGAAATCAAAGCATATTCTACAACAATACGCATAACTTAATTGATTAACTAGCTAATTAGCGCTGTTGGATCTTAGCAAGCAATTATCAGCACTAATTGGCATTAATTGAGATTTACATGCAGAGCTTTTTATAACTTAGTGCACCTAAATTCTGTTATATAGTTGAAAAGGGGGTATGGCTATAGGCGGGGCGTGGGCATTTCTAAAATCTATGTTTATTATTATAGAATGCACCCGATCTGTGCCTAATTTAGGCATCAGGTTTTACACCAAGTAAAACGTGGCCTAAGCCACTCAACGTATTCAGTATACCAGGTGGAAATGTAAGCCTATTTATTTACATTTGTATCCCACATTTTCCCACCTATTTTTAGGCTCAATGTGGCTTACATAGTACCGGAGAGGTGTTTGCAGACTCCGGTGTAAACAAATACAAAGTGATATTGTGGTAAGATAAAGTTCATGTGGCACAGCCATGTTAATCGTACAACGGAAGAGTTGTGTTATGTCCATTACGTACTTTAGTTTTGTTGTGTTGCAGAGATCAGGCATTTATGTTGGATTGGTAGGGTATGCCTTTTTAAACAGGTTAGTTTTTAGTTTTTTCCGGAAGTTTAGGTGGTCGTATGTAGTTTTCAAGGCTTTTGGTAATGCGTTCCACAGTTGTGTGCTTATGTAGGAGAAACTGGATGTGTAAGTTAATTTGTATTTGAGTCCTTTGCTTCTTGGGTAGTGCAGATTTAGGTACGCTCGTGTTGATTCGGATGTGTTTCTAGTTGGTAGGTCGATCAGGTCTGTCATGTATCCCAGGGCTTCACCGTAGATAATTTTGTGAACCATAAGTATTCTGTAAAGTATGCCTATAAAATTTAGGCATACTTTACAGAATACACCAAGGCTTCTGTTTTTTTCTGTTCGGATGTTTCAGGCACCATATATAGAATCCGGCCCTATATGTATAACATTCCTAGAGGCGGAGAATGGGTGGGGCAGGGTCAGAATTGGCACTTATACACGTATTTTAGAAGATACAGATATAAGTGCCTGATACATGCACAAAGCTAATCTGGACCTCAGAGCAAATACAACTTCATGAGGTCACTTTCAGGGAGGCAGTTTTATAAAAGCACATATATTTACATTACATTGCGTTGATGTTACCACTATTACCACGTGGCTCTAAGCGGTTCACGATAAGTATAAAGACCAAGGTAAACTCTCAAGAATTAGCATAACAGTATTTCCAGTAGTTATAATCAAGATAAGTTAAAAAGTAAACTAAACTTTTCCTAAAAAAAGAAATAATCTGACAGACGGGTAAAACAAGAAGATACCCAATTTTCAGGTCTTCATGACTTGTACAGCAAGAAATTTATCATAGGCACATATATTGCCTTATTAAAATAGGTACAGTTTTCTGTGTCTTCTCAGCTTGGCCATCCTGTTACAAAATCACCCTCTTAATGGTGAAACAGGGCAGACATCCAGTGGGGGAAAATTCTGCATTCGAACAGTATATGGATGAGGCCAGATGGTTGCCCTTAAACTGCAGTATTAGACTGTAAAGATCAGAAGTCAATAAGGTAAATATTGCTCTTTATTTTTAAAGGCTTTATCCATAAACTTTAATCAGTAAGTTTCAGATTGTACATTTATACAATTTTATGGAGATGGAGGTGATATTAAGGACTACAGTAACAAAGTACCTTTTATGCAAAAATGTGTTTTTCTGTTTGATATGAGACAGTGGCGACTTAACCCTTCCACTCCCTCTAGGCTTTGGGACATTGAACTTAGAGAGTTGCATGGGGACAGAAATCTTACCCATCCCCGCCCATCCCTGCTGCAATCTTACCTATCCCTACCCATCCCTGCAAGAATTTATCTCATCCCAAACCGTCCCCACCCATCCCCGCAATAATTTAATGGTACATGAAAGAAAATTCCGGTCAGTTCTCTGTCTCTCTGGATTTGAGCCACAGCACTGCAGGCAAGGAAGGAATGGAAGTTGGAACACTCTGGTGCGCACTTCTAAGATTTGTCTCTGATTCACTGGCACTGTGTGCTGAGAGGTCGCCACATGCACACACCAGTAGGTCAGGTGACATCTGATGCTCATGCCTGGGTCAGAGCTGAGGTCTGCACATTAGCCCGGGAGCAGAGAGGATTAACAGTAATATAGTACGTGACAGCAGATAAAGACCTGAATGGTCCATCCAGTTTGCCCAGTAGTCACACTCATTCAATTCATGATTAAATCAACAAGTGTGATATTATATTGACGGGGTACTTGGGGGTACTGAGTACCGGCACCTTTTCCATTGTCTGCTAAAATTGACCTATGGACCCCAAGTTTTAATGAAAGAGCTCACGCTCTACACACAAATTCTGTCTTGTCATATATTCTGTGACTGGTTGCAGGGGACCTGGCCATTGTGGGGTGGGTCTGTCAGTAATCACCCCACCTCTGAAGGGTGGCCTAGCATTTGAGTACCGGCACCTTTTTTGCTAGAAAAAACACACTGTATTATATACTTGATTATGGTTATTCTTTGGCATTTCTGGGACATAGACCATAGAAGTCTATCCGGCTCTATCTTTATGTTCCAACTGCTGGAGTTGCCATCAAAGCCCACTCCAGTCTATTCATCTTCTCATTTGTTAGACAGACTGTAAAAGTCTGTCCAGCACTGTCCTCATGTTCCAGCCACTGAAGTTGATGTCTAAGCCCTTTCCAGCCCATCCTAAACCAGATTGCCATATATGAGACACAGACCATACAAGTCTACCCGGCATCGACCCTAGTTCATCACAGCCAGAGTCACCCTCTAAGCGTCACTTGACACATCCACACACATGCAGCCATTTAAAGTTAGGCTTTTTTATAACTTCCATTTTCTAATTAGAGATTCTCTGTGTTCATCCCATGCCTTTTTGAATTCCGCATTTGTGATTTTAAAGCAAGGAGGAAGAGGGGGGAGGAGACAGCACTCAAGGAACTTGGTAATCGGTAGATGAGAGGCTGGCACAGGTGCAGCTTACACTTCCACGGGAATCCCAGCAGAACTGCTTCCCTCCCCGCGGGAATCCCGCGAACCCCGTTACCGTGCAGGTCGCTAATTAAGCTGTCCCTCTTGAACTGGAATGGGGGTCTCCCTTTAAAATTGTAAGTTGTGATAGGCCCAAAGCCCCCCCCCCCCAAATGCCACATTAGCTGACCAACTATGTAGGGTTTCCACTTTAGGGGACAGATATGGACTTCTGGTTGCCACATTGCTGCTTGTAGGCAGTTGCTTGCTTTGTCTACTGGAAAATCTGCCCCTGATAGCAGAGTGATTGTTTATTCTGAAACTCTGTATCGCTTAAAGCAGGTAGTATAACCAAGATCCCCTCTTTTAGACCATTTTCCCCCTAGGTAGCTAGTGAATACCAGCCCCTGGAAATTCTGCAGATTCCTTAAGGTGTCAAATTCAGCCCTAAGCCCAGGGATTTTCCCAAGTGCTGGATATAGCCAATTACGATCACTGATGACAATAATACAAGTTAGAATCTACTAGTTTCAAGAACAAGCAAAGTCCACGATCACACTGTTATTGTCAATTGTATTGTTGGGCACAGTTTTTACCAGCTGGATTATTACAACCTGAAAAGATGTTGTTCACAGGAAGATCCTTGGATTTGAGGGGAGGAGGAAGAAGGGCATGATTGTTGGATTTTTGTTTTGACCTGGCGTCATAGTAACTGTACTTGTTGCCATGTAACCTGTCTAGAGCAGTAGTTCTCATTCTAGGCTTCGGAACACATCTGGCCAGTCAAGGTTTCAGTATAGCCCCAGTGAATATATATGAGAGACTTTGAATTCAGATCTATCTCATGCATATTCTTTGTGGATATCTTGGAAACCTGACTGACAGGGTGTGTCCTAAGGACAGGGTTGAGAATTCCTGGTCTAGAGTAATGCAGGTTTGACATAGTAGACTTAAACGTTATGGCAAGAAGACCAACTTAACTGTTGGCATGACTAAGTGACACTGTAGAAGACAAAAAAGGCATCTCTTAACCCCCCCCCCCCCCCCCCCAGAAAATAGCAAAAAAACAGAAACATGAGTAAATTAAATGTAAATTAAGACTGGCCAAGAGAGAATTAAGCTGTAGAACCTGTTGAGATGGATGTACTCAAGGTCAGTATTATAGCTGGGTTTAAAAAAGGACTGGGCAAGTTTCTGGAGGGCAAGTCCATTAACACTGGTAGTAGGGGAAGGGCTGTTGTTTGAGGTATGAGCACTGTTGGGGAAAAAGTACACACTGAGGACCTGTACTGTTTGCACATTTGTGCATAATGTGTGGTGGTTTGTGCACATGTGCACTTAGTGTGGACCTTTTCCATAAGTGAACACATGCACAGACACTGTGCAAATAATGCATACACTAAAGAAAGTGTGCACTCTTTCCCATATGTGCAAAAGGTGCACTATTAATGACATTTGTTTTGAAATTAAAAAGAAAAACTGTGAAACTATTCTGACTGCCCACCCCCAATTAGTAGCCAGATACATGTGGGAATCACCACTTCTTAATTCTAAGTGTGAGCAGCATGGAATTAATCCCTCATTGGAGTTCACCAGGCACTTCAAATGACCTGGATTGACCACTGTTGGGGAAATGCTGGGCTGGATGGACCACTGGTCTTCATCCAACAAGGCGCATATGTTTTTCCTCTTCTTATCACAAACTTCATGGCCATGAAAGCTAGATTAATTTGGCATAATTCTGGGGTATTTCTGATCTGTCCAATGAGGAGCGTTGGTCTTGCACGTTAATTTAACTTACCTCTGAATTCTGCAGGTAAAAGACTAAAGGCAAGTATCCAAGTCTTATTGTAAAGATTCCTGGTGTAATTTGATAAGCTTCCAAAATGATTTTGGCAGTTTCACTAACAAATTGTATAAGTCATTCATGTAACCACTAGGTTTATGTAACAGAAGCATCATATTGGTTTGGTCTATGAAAGAAAGAAAATCGGTAAGAAGATGACATCCAGAAGACAGATTTATTTTAAGAAATTTGCTACTGTGGCAGTTAGCACTTAAAGGACACTTGTCTCATAGAGCTGCTCTCTCTTTCACCCTTGATGATAGATTAACCTATATCCTGCATATAATAAACTCCATTTGATAACATGGAAAGCAAAGATCCTGTTTTTGGTGTAACAAAATGACATGAAATGGGCATTGCCTCTGTGGGAAGTATTATGTGCTTACTTGAATTTGTTTTACTTTTAGGAGCCCTCTGACTAGGTTGTCTGACCATTTAATTCCCTATGCTGTATTCTACCCAAAGAACTGCATTGCCATGCAAAAAATGTTCCATTTTTAGCTTTATCAGAGAAAAAGAAAAAAAAAACACCTGTTTTTCTTGCTTCCAATCCCACCAACAGTCTTAGCTGAGGGAATACTTTTCTGACATTTAGATTCAAGACCCAGCAGGGTCACAAACAAATTTGAGGCTCACTCCAGTGTTCTGCTGGTTTTGCAGTTCTTGCAGCTTCCTCTTTTATGGACCACGCCTGCAAGGATTTTCAGAGCAGCACTGCGGCGTGAGGGAAATGATTGGTATTGCCAGTTTCTGGGAGCTCCTGCGGCAGTGGTTGGCTGGGAATCTTGTTAGACATAGATGGATGTAGAAAGGGAGCATTCATTTCGGGTATCTTTCAGTGTCATCGCATTGCCTGCAGCTCTTATCAAATAGTCAGTTTGTATAAACTTAATGGTAATAAAAATAATTACATATGTAATTTTAAGCTGTATGGCACTTTTGGATCTAGGCAGAGAGAGAACCAGTGCAAGGCAGCATTACAAAGCATAGATGCAATGTGCATAATAGTTGTTTAGGTTCTTAGAATTAACATTTTTCTTTCATAAGCATAACAGAATAGGGTTCAGCCTCTTGAGATGTAATGCTTCCTTCTGGTCAGTGGCCTGGCTGGACAATTTATTCAAGAGTTTAATAGCACCCAAGGCATTAAGTAATGCTGTCCACTGGAATATCAAAAAATAACTGCGTTGTCGGGCAGTTCTGTACAGTAAGCTTTTGTCAAATTCTTGACTCCAGAAACTAGAAGGTAAGTATGTGTCACTTCTAACAAAGTCATAGGTAGTTTTTTTTTTTAAGAGAGTTTTAAATATCTGCTTGAAATTGTAGGTTCTTGGTTATTCCACACTTGTCTGTCCTATGACTAATGAGGGGTCACAAGAGTAATGCACATATACTGGTATGACGATATGACTATGGGATGTATGCATGCTTTCCCTGCAGCTGTGTAAGAAGAGCAGGAGTCACAGAAAAAGCCAGTCAGAGGCTCTGAAAATTGCAGTCCACTTTCTTCTCACCCCAGGTTTCTCATTTTTGTCTACTGAAATTCTCATTCATCTTTATTTTCTGAAATTTGGTGATATGAAATAATTAAAAATGGTAAAACAGTGTTGTAGCTGTGTTAGTCCACTTTTAATGGTAATAAGTAGAAATAAAACAAAGAAAATAAGATGATACCTATGGTGTCCTTTTATTTTTTTTTCTTTGTTTTGTTTTCTTTTTATTGTCTTTAAACGGTAAATCTCCTTGGACTAGATTGGAGTATTCTTTGTGGCTTGATCAGAAATCTGTGTGTGAGAAAGGAAAATATTTATCCCATAGTTCTAAAAATGTGGAAATTAAACCGTGCCTCTATTGTAAGTGTGTCATTCCTAGATGGAAGCTGTGTTAAGTTCTCACGTGTCTGGGACATTGTGGTAAAATACAGCTGTACCATGGTTGTGGAATTGTTACTTCCCTACTAAACGTTTTACTACATCTGATTTTTTACTTTATCTGATTTGCAGAGTAATACGCAAATGTGCGTTTCTTGAAATCTGCTTCTAAAACACATTTATCGATATGGTTATTTTTCCTCCTTGCAGCTGCCCGCCGACCTTACCAAGATGCATCTCACAGACAGTCCCCATCCACAGGTCACTCATATGCCACCCAGTCAGTCAGGATGCAGCATTGCCAGCGACTCCGGGAGCAGCAGTTTATCCGACATCTATCAGGTAAAGTCTTGGTGTATTATAGGGAAAAGATGCTCATTAAGCCACGTTAAACAGCAACAAAAAAAGCACAAATGGAACAATAGAAAGTCCTTTAATTCAGTTGATCTGACATGGGGTCGTGTTTTGGCGCAACTTGCATCTGCCTCAGGGGTCAAACAGAAATAAACGTTCTCAGCAAAGGCAAACAAAATCTAACAAGGTCCTTCAAACAGCACCGTGTAACTGTCGGCAGCAGAAGAAACAAAACACGTCCATACACGATTGTGGCTTCCAACAAACCGCCACAATCGTGCATGGACACATTTTGTTTATTCTGCTGTCAACCTTTGCGCAGTGCTGTTTGAAGGATCTTGAGGGATTTTGTTTGCCTTTGCTGAGAGTACTTGTTTCCGTTTGGCCCCTGAGGCAGACGCAGTTTGCACCGAAACATGGCACATGTCGTGTCTATTGAATTAAAAGACACACTGTTATTCCAGTCTTGAAGGCTCATTTGTGCTTCTTTTGTTGTTGTTGTTGTTGTTGCTTTTGTTTGTGTACTTTTGGACTCTCTCTTTTGCTAACTCATAAAACCACCTTAAAATGCTTTTAGGGGAACCGTGGGGAAAAGTTTACCTTGCTAGCGTGAGACTTGCCAGGACTAACACCACCTGTGAATATAGTACTGTAGCATGATTTGCTTATCTACTCCTACCCTAGCTGAGATCATTTTCATGAACCTTTCTGACTCCACATGCAACTTTTTGTCAGTCCCCTTATTCTCCATCTCTCTTATTCTGCCTTACCTATTTATATGCTCCACCTTCACTTACATTACAATGTTTTATTGTGTATTGTTGACTCTGTAAGCAGTATACTATGCCATACATGGTACTGTTTTGAATATTTTTACTGCTGTAATTATCTATTGCCTATGTTTGACTTATTCTTGTTATACATCGCTTGGATGAATTTCTGCAAAAACATGGTAAATAAATCCTAATAAATAAGATGTTGCATGTGCAACCTCACTCCTTCCTCCCCCATCCCCATTCCAGATGACCAGGTTGTATCCTTGGTAAGATTGGTTAATTCAAGTAATTTCTGCTTTTCACTGGTAATACAGAACAGTCTATCTGAGGAGGATCAGTTTGTTGATTTATCCTCTTAACAGTCGGCAAATAAAATGAAATGAAATTGATTGTAGGGGTCAGTGACATCTGTATTAACCAACTTACACGCAATAATCCCTTGGAACTTTCAGAACACACACATTTTAAAGCAAATATGTTTTTAAACAGGTTGAATGAAAGCTAATTGAGTTGAAAAATAGGTGGATGATGTGTCAGAATGAGAGAGGATAACAGAATTAGGAACTGAGTAACAAGGAAGAAAGAGTTGCCAGGGCTTTAAGATCTTGATTTTGGACTTTAAAGCAATGGTTAGAAGAAAACCCCCAAAGATAAGCTGAAGCTAAATACAGGCCCTGTTTGCTAAGCCGTGCTGGAGGCGTGCTAAAGTTTTAGCACACGCTAACGACAGACACCCGTTACATTCCTATGGGTGTCTCTAGCATTTAGCGTGTGCTAAAAAGTTTGTGCACCTACAGTGCGGCTTAGTATACGGGGTGATAATAATTGGGTACTATTTATTTACGTAGGCCTAGTATGATATGGTTAATTGCTGACTTTCACCCTCCTCTAATGGATAAAATGAGACCCCAGTCATTACTGTTTGACAGCAGATGTTCAAGTTGCATTTCAGGGGGAAGCACAGCCTTATACAGTAATGCACATAAAGGCTTTCAGAAGCTTGATAGTTTTTCTGTATCTTGGTTCACAACTGTGACCTCATAAATTTTCTTGTCTTGTAAGTACGGTTTTCAGATTTTCAAGATTTTTTTATTTTGCAAGGCTTGGAGCAGATACTGAAGTCTTTAGGTAGTAAATTGTGCGAGGAATGGATTGAATAGATGGCAAACAGGGAATAAAACAGATATTTCCAAAGAAAGGGAGTGCAGACATAGGCAGTGTTGAGTTTTATTTGGAACAGATTTGGTTGCCAAATTTGTTATTTTCTATTAAATTGTGATCCCTTTTTTTGTGATCATATGGTTTTGGGATAAAATTATCGGTTGAGTCACAGTTTTACTTTTTTTCTAACGACCTGCCTCATCTAAATTGAATTCTATAACTATTTAAACACATTTTTAAACAGTTGATGTTAGTGACGGAACTTGTGGAGAAGCTCTTACTGACCATTTTATAATGGAGAAAGATCATAAAAAAAAGTGATCAATACGATACATAAATATCTTGCCATTTGGTTCAGCATGAGATGATTGCTGATAGCATTTATAGAGCACTTTCATATTCTGTGTAAATGTTTTGACCCTTAAACATATGATGTCACTCTAAGACGCTGATAAATGCATACACTGAATCTACTTGGAAACCAGTTTTAGCCTAGTCGCCTGCAACAGTTGAGGTTTAAAAAAAAAAAAAAAAAAGGAGCAATAAAGGAAAATTGCCCTAATGGGGCTGAAATTTGTTGTTCTATTTGAGATATAATAGTTTGTTTAAAAACAATTAAAGAAAAAACAGTTATGGATGGTACAGTTGGAGTTTTGAGAACTTAGCCTGTTTGCTAAGCTGCGCTGTAGGCGTGCTATCATTTTTAATGTGCGCTAACGCTAGTGACACTCGTATATCTGGGTGTCTGGCATCAGCACGTGCTAATGTTTAGCATGCACTAAAAACTCTGGTGTACCATAGTAAACAGGGCCCTAACTGTCTTGTTTTTGGACAATTGCCTGTGTATTTTTTTTCTTCCTTTTTCCTTTTGACGGTCCTATTTCATTTTAATTTGTGTATGTTTTGTGGACTGTTACTGTAAACTTTACTTCTTGTTCTATGTTTTTTATTTTAATTCTTTGGGTCTAGCAGTCCCTGTTTCCTCTTATTTGGACTAGTTAAAGTTTGACATTAAGTATTTTATTTTTCAAAATGTAATAAATATTTAAAAAAAAATGTTTTAAAAGAGAAAACCACTGAGTGAAAATAACCCGAAAACATTCAAGCAAATTGAAAGGAGACAGGACTGCAGGTGAATCTTGGGAAATTATTTAAAGTAAGTTTGGTTTTGGCACTTGATTTCCTGCAGTGCTCTGGATGTCATCTCGGGATGCATGTTGTGAAGTGCAAATGTTACTGTGAGCTGGTGTCCCAACAACTCTCCATGATGAGCAATGGCACACTGGAAAACTTTGATAAATGGGTATTTCCAGGTCTGCCTGGGGACCCCACAGCCAGTTGGGTTTTCTGAATTATAGCTACGTCTTGCAAGGTTCCGCGTTAGGAGTTACGGATCAAGAAAGGGATCTGGGTGTCGTCGTCGATGATACGCTGAAACCTTCTGCTCAGTGTGCTGCTGCGGCTAGGAAAGCGAATAGAATGTTGGGTGTTATTAGGAAGGGTATGGAGTCCAGGTGTGCGGATGTTATAATGCCGTTGTATCGCTCCATGGTGCGACCGCACCTGGAGTATTGTGTTCAGTACTGGTCTCCGTATCTCAAAAAAGATATAGTAGAATTGGAAAAGGTACAGCGAAGGGCAACGAAAATGATAGTGGGGATGGGACGACTTTCCTATGAAGAGAGGCTGAGAAGGCTAGGGCTTTTCAGCTTGGAGAAGAGACGGCTGAGGGGAGATATGATAGAAGTGTATAAAATAATGAGTGGAATGGATCGGGTGGATGTGAAGCGACTGTTCACGCTATCCAAAAATACTAGGACTAGAGGGCATGAGTTGAAGCTACAGTGTGGTAAATTTAAAACGAATCGGAGAAAATTTTTCTTCACCCAACGTGTAATTAGACTCTGGAATTTGTTGCCGGAGAACGTGGTACGGGCGGTTAGCTTGACGGAGTTTAAAAAGGGGTTAGATAGATTCCTAAAGGACAAGTCCATAGACCGCTATTAAATGGACTTGGAAAAATTCCGCATTTTTAGGTATAACTTGTCTGGAATGTTTTTACGTTTGGGGAGCGTGCCAGGTGCCCTTGACCTGGATTGGCCACTGTCGGTGACAGGATGCTGGGCTAGATGGACCTTTGGTCTTTCCCAGTATGGCACTACTTATGTACTTATGTACTTATATGCATGAGATAAATTTGCATGCAGTTGGACCCTAGTAATTGTATCATGCATATTCATTGAGTATTCTGAAAACATGACTGGTTGTGAAATCCACAGTCTGCGTTGGAAAGTCATGGTCTGTTTGAAAGATTATCGTGGAGTTGCAGAAAACCATTAGATGTGTCATGCTGAGTCAGAGAAAAGATCAGTTGAACTCCACATCTTGTCCTCAACAATGACCAGTTTGGTCATCAGGAAAAATCTGGCAGATTGTGCAGAGGGTATCTATTCATTGGTGCTACCGAGAATGTATAATGTTGGGGGGGGGGGGGGGGGATGGAGAGTTGGACAGGAAGGAGGGGTCCACTAGACCACTGGGGATTTTTGGTTATGTTGGGGAGGGGGAAGAGGTTGGATCAGTTTGGGGATGGAAGAAGAGTGCACTAGCCACCAGGGAACAAAGCTACCGGGGGCAGGGTGTTCAGGTTGTGGGCTCCCCCAGTCTGTCTACACTGCCTCTGACCTGGCGTTAAATGTCTCAAGCTGCAGACTTCAGGCTATTCGTTTCTGTGGATTAGCTAATAGGCTGTTGACCATGCATTTTAATAGGCTATGCTGATGCCTACCACATGAGTTAATTTCATTGCTAAACCCAGTGGTTCCCAAACCTGGTCCTGGAGGCACCCCATCCAGTCAAGTTTTGAGGACATCCACAATGAATATTCATGAGAGAAATTTGCATGCACCGCCTTCTTGTTATGCAAATCTCTCTGATGAATATTCATCGTGGATATCCTGAAAACCTGACTGGATGGGGTGCCTCCAGGACCAGGTTTGGGAACCACTGACTAAACCCCTTTCTGCATTGTGATGCCCATGATGCGAGTAGTCTGCTCTTTAACTATGTGCTGCATCCTGCAGTAGCTTTTCTGCATGGGCTACGCCAAGACAGTGGACGGGTCACGTGGAGGGGCATAATCGAATGGGGCGCCCAAGTTTTCCTGAGGACGTCCTCGCAGGACGTCCCGGCGAATGGGAGGGGAACCCGTATTATCAAAACAAGATGGGTGGCCATCTTTCGTTTCGATAATACGGTCGGGGACACCCAAATCTCAACATTTAGGTTGACCTTAGAGATGGTCGTCCTTAGAGATGGTTGTCCCCGGTTTTCGGCGATAATGGAAACAGAGGACGCCCATGTCAGAAACGACCAAATCCAAGCCATTTGGTCATGGGAGGAGCCAGCATTTGTAGTGCACTGGTTCCCCTCACATGCTAGGACACCAACCAGGCACCCTAGGGGGCACTGCAGTGGACTTCAGAAATTGCTCCCAGGTGCAGAGCTCCCTTACCTTGGGTGCTGAGCACCCCAAAACCCACTCCCCACAACTGTACAACACTACCATAGCCCTAAGGGGTGAAGGGGGACACCGTGTGGGTACAGTGGGTTTCTGGTGGGTTTTGAAGGGCTCCCATTTACCACCACAAGTGTATAGGTAGGGGGGTTGGGCCTGGGTCCGCCTGCCTGAAGTGCACTGCAGTACCCACTAAAACTGCTCCAGGGACATACTGCTGTCAGGGAGCTGGGTATGACATTTGAGGCTGGCATAGAGGCTGGCAAAAAATATTTTTAAAGGTTTTTTTTTGTTTTTTTTTAGGATGGGAGGGGGTTAATGACCACTGGGGGAGTAAGGGGTGGTCATCCCCAATTCCCCCCGGTGGTCATCAGGTCATTTAGGGCACATTTTTGAGGCTTGGTCGCAAGAAAAAATGGACCAAGTAAAGTTGGCCAAGTGCTTGTCAGGGACGCCCTTCTTTTTTCCATTATCAGCCGAGGACGCCTATGTGTTAAGCACGCCCCAGTCCCGCCTTCACTATGCTTCCGACACGCCCCCGTGAACTTTGGTCGTCCCTGCGACGGAAAGCAGTTGAGGATGCCCAAAATCGGCTTTCGATTATGCCGATTTGGGCGACCCTGTGAGAAGGATGCCCATCTTGCGATTTGTGTCGAAAGATGGGCGCCCTTCTCTTTCGAAAATAAGCCTGATAGTGTTGTTGATACAAGCAGAATTTGAACCCTGGCTTCCTGGGTTTCTAGTTTGCAATTCTAACTACCAGGCTACTCCCCTGCTTCTTGTCTTAAATGGTGAGTCAGAAACCCTGCACTGTGTGGTGGAAGAGTCCCTTCCACAAAGTGTATTAATTACCGGGTTATGTCTGTCTCCCATTGTGTGGTGTTTTTCTAGCTGGAAAATAAGGAATCTACTTTTCTAACTGTATGTGGGTTTGCCCTGAGTGTACAGAAGCAGTAAACGAGTTTTAGGTCAGACATGGCTTGCCAGTTCCCTGGTTGGTTTGAGGCTGTAAGGGGAACTTTCAATAGAGCTTTAATTGGCAGGAAGAGTCTGACCTGCCAGCAATTACAGAATAACACAATGTGTATAATTCCACTGCCATTTCTGGGCATACATTCATAATGTTTAGCTTTTGGCATAAACAGAGTGATTATAAGGTTTAACAGCAGTACTTAAAATGTCTCTGTATTGCTTGGTACTCAATTTTGTTAAAAATTATTAAAAAAAAAAAAAGACACTTATTTTGCAACTATGCAGTTGCTGATGTCACAGGTTATCCATGGCTGACAGACACCACTTCACTGTCCATTACTGTGATTGCTGCCGCTTGAGGTCAGTCAGTGTAACCCTGACTGTCAAGCAGAAATAGTAGGCATTTTGATTTCCTCTGTTTGTGGACATATCTGAGAAAGTCAACAGGACACAGTAAGAAAGGAGATGGAAAGAGATGGGGTCAAACATTACATTAGATAAGGTACGAACTTTGCATCTGCTCTATCCTGCCCTTCATAAACATTATCAAAGACTCTGCCAACATGGATTCTTACCACTTTAATTGCGATTGAAAAATATAATTGCGATTGATTGAAACGTTGCCTCGGCTTCCACTGGCCTTTTCCTCTGACCCGTCCCACCCCCTTCTGAAGCAGCTTCCTGTTTTCAGAAGGGGGCGGGACGGGTCAGAAGGAAAGGCCAGATGCAGGCCGAAGCAGCGTTTTAATACTGCTGCCACTGCAGGTTGAAGATTTACTGGGGGGAAATTAAAAAAAAAAAAAGTAAACCGGGAGGGCAGAGGAGAAAGCCGCTGGTGGTTTGGGAGGGGAGAGAGAGATGCCAGACTGACTGTGTGGGTGGACGCGGTAGGCATGACATATAAGAGAGAGAGAATGGGTGAAGGCACGGGGGGGGGGGGGGGCACATGACAGAGAGAGAAAGGGTGAAGGCACAGCAGGGCACATGAGAGAGAGAGTGCGTGAAAGCACAGGGAGATCACATATTAGAGGGGAGGGAGAGAATGGGCTCAGGTCCCCTCCAAAGCTGCCGTACCTGTTCAATGGCTGGTGGGGTAGCTGAAGTGCCACCAGCCAGAGAAATCCACTGCCTGAGTCCACCCCCTTCCTCCTCGTACTGCCTCAGGGACAAGGAAGTCAGCAGGGTGCCTCCAGCTACCAAGATTCTCCTGGGCTCTTTTTTTTTTTTTTAGATATGATTCACTTGGCCCCTTTCACCTAACACCCACACACATTTTTACTTAAGTCCTCATCTCCCCCTTCTCTCACAACTCACTACTCCCAACTTTTTTTCAGAATCACACCATTCCGTAACACCTCTTCACACAGCCCTTCCCTCCCCCCCGAATACTTATGTCACCCATATTTCCTGTTTTGCTGAGCCTCCACCCTTCCAAATAAACTCCGACAATTCCCAAGTTTCTTATTCCTCCAGCATCTGACCTCTTCCTCCTCCTATGCTGATCTCACAGAATGAGGAGAGCAGTAACTGTGCCTCATGCAACTTGCTCTGTCTCTGCTGCCCAGGTCTGACTTAATCATTTGAGCCACAGGAGATATCCTGCAGGTGCACATTTCAAACAGTTTAGTCAGGCCGGGCAGTGGAGAGAGAAGAGGCAGCTTGAGGCTCTGTTACTGCTCTCCTCCTCCCCTGTCTGGTATGCAAGGGAGGGTGGGAATTACGATGAGCTACTTCTATTGGAAACCTCTGCTGCTTTTCTCCCCCAGTGGTTACCATAATACTAATACACAATTTTTATATACCATCAATACTGAAAAGCTCTAGATGATTTACAGTAATAGTGTACAGTACTGATAGCAAATTAAATATATACAAAGAAACAAGAGGAAACACCTAACATCAAATAACATTTATGAAGCAACTAGGTTTTCAGTAACTTACAAATGTTCGTATATTTATGCTCATGGTCGAAGTTCTAAAGGTACAGAACTGCAAAGGTGACTGGATAGGTCTTAATCGGGATCTTTAAAATAACAAAGGTCCAAATATAAAGGACTCTTCCATGCAAAATTTAAAAAACAAAACAAAAACCCAAGAGGTGTGACATCATAAGGATTATCTGGGGAAGATAATACACACTGGGCCCATCTTCATATGTGACCGAGAGAGAGACCTCTGTTAGCTCAATAGGTCACATGTACTATCGTTGCATAATGCTTAACATTTTACCCCAGTGTTCTTCAGTGGAAGGCCCGGAGGCCAATGGTGGCCCAATTGTGCTCAGGTCAGAAAAGGGAAGGTGGATTTGGAGGGGGGAGGGGGGTGGTGGAAGACATACATGCTTTGAAGGACAAGGCATTTCTCAACAGACAAAAAGGAATATATTTGGAAATGTTCACAACCTTGAGGATACCACCCAATGAAGTTTGATGGTGAAATGATGGATATGGATGTTAGTGATGCACACTGGTCAGCAATTTCATGGCCCCACATGGGATGATATTTGGCAGCTCTTCTTCAGCTCATTAGAATCCAAAGAAGCTCCATCGTAAAAATTAAGACCACTGATTTATCCATGCAGACTTACGATGTACAAAGAAGCCAGTTTTCTCCAGAACCAACATGACACATCTGTGTGTTGCCGGAATCCTTAATCATATGACATTCTCATGTGTAACCTATTTGAGCAGGTGTTGAGATGGTGACCTGACACATATATATATATTTTTTTTCTTATTCATTTCCTTGCATGATGGGGCTTGACCATTGAGAACCTGATGGTAGTTCCTTCTGAATATGCTCTGTTGTCCTTTGCAATTTGGGTGTGGTTTCCAGTGGTTCAAGTGTTGAAATGGGGCTTCTCTTGTTTCAGCTTTGTAGCTCTCCAAATTTAAGAAGAAAAAAAAATCAACTACCTATGTCTGATGCTCAGTCAGCGGAAATATGTGTGAATTATCACAGGGTACTTAATGGCTAGACTAGGATGAATTGTGGTGTTGCAGGAAAAAGTAGAGAAGCAAATGTTTAATTTGGGTAAAGTCCCCCCCCCCCCCCCCTAAGTTTCAGAAACTATAAAGAAAGGCTTACTGGTTTACTTATTTCCACTGTAATTACAGACATTGTAGTAGACTTGAACCTCTGTTTTGACAAGGCTAAAAGCAAACAAGTATCACATTGGGACATCTTAAGTATCTTCTGTTTTTTTTTTTTTTTTAAATGAGGATTAAAAACTCAGTAAACAGGTTTGTTTACATTTAATTAGCTTGGGCTTCAAATTTTGTGACATGTCTACTTATAGAGATGCTTGGTAAGCACACACATAATTCTATAATATTTGCCTAGAAGTCACTTTTTCTTGACTAAAGGGCAGCAGTTGTCAGCAACTCTTTCTTCTGATGGCCATTCTTTCTACTTGTGCAACGTGTCTGTTCCCCAGAGTTTGGAGTAGAGTGGAGTGGAACAGGTGGATGTGAAGCGCCTGTTCACGCTTTCCAAAAATACTAGGACTAGGGGGCATGCGATGAAACTACAGTGTAGTAAATTTAAAACAAGTCGGAAAAACTTTTTCTTCACCCAACGCGTAATTAAACTCTGGAATTAGTTGCTGGAGAACGTGGTGAAGGCGGTTAGCTTGGCAGAGTTTAAAAAGGGGTTAGGCGGTTTCCTAAAGGACAAGTCCATAAACTGCTACTAAATGGACTTGGGGAAAAATCCACAATTCCGGGAATAACATGTATAGAATGTTTGTCCGTTTGGGAAGCTCGCCAGGTGCCCTTGGCCTGGATTGGCCGCTGTCGTGGACAGGATGCTGGGCTCGATGGACCCTTGGTCTTTTCCCAGTGTGGCGTTACTTATGTACTTATATATTTGTTACAAGGGGCATGTTCCGCAAGCGAGTGTTCTGAATTGGACCTTCCGAATATGAAGTAGGCTTTCATTTGTGGTCTTTCCTGAACTTGCCTTTCAGAAGAACGTTAGTAAGAAGTAATAATAGTTTTTATTTTCCCTAGCAGTGGCCCTAAGAGAAGACCCCCTTCCCCACCCTCCCAAGGGCAAGCAAGGAGACAGTGGCTGACCTTTTTCGTAATCGCCACCTGCTTATTATTTGGGTGGCTGCTGCTTGAGTCGTTGATAAGTTTTCATGCAAGTATTCCTAACTGTAATAATTGCTGCAAGATTTAAAATTGCAGTGGGGAAAGAGGGAGCTTTTATTTTCTAGTTGAATCAGCAGTAAGAAACTTGAAAAAAAGAGGATCCTGTTTGGATTTTTGATTTACTTCACTTCTGAGGGTTTGAAATTTCCTGTTCTTTAACCACACCTTCCATTCTGGGTCTAAGTACAATCATGCTCAGTTTTATGCTCTGTGCTTTGAGGTCAAGTTCCATTATCGCCAACAAGGTGGTTCGAAGCAAAACATGCCCCACCATTACCCCAAGTTGGCATGTTGTAATACCAGGTTCCGTATTGTCATTTCATTCTGAATTTGTAGAGCACTTTAAGCAAACACTTCCTGTCTTAGAAGCAACAAAGACTTCTAATTTCATATTATGAGCCAGTTTTCAGGGAGTAGGGAATGAAACTGGCATGAGGCTGTTGTCAAACCCCCAGATTTTATATATGGTGCCAAAAAGTTGCATGTCCAGCTTTGGGCGCGCTTCTAAGATGCGCGCCCAAATAAATTGGATAATAAGCTCTGAACCATCAATAATTGGGTGCTAACCAATTGTGTTAATTAGCACTCATTAAAATTTGTATACGCATCTGGCTACGCACTATTCTATAAGGTATGGCACCTAACTCCCCTGATGAGTATCTTGAAAGGGGGCGTAACCCTGAGCCTGTCAGGGGTGTTCAGAAAAGTTGTGTTCGTAATTACGGAATACTGCCTGCAGGCATAAGTCCAATGCCCAAAAGTTAGGTAAGGGATCCACACTAATTACTATTCTATATGAGGTGCGTGCCCTATATAGAATAACGCTTAGCGCTGAATTTTGTTTAGCGCCTAAGTTTCGGTGCCATTTTCTGGACAGGGCCAAAAGATGAGGGGGTTAAAGGGATAACCCTTGGGTTTGGAAGGCTGCATGAAGTGGATGGGTTTGAAAAAGATAGAGGGATGTTGGGCATGGATGAAGTATCTGGACCTGGTCACATGGGACAGAGGAGCAGGTTTAAGAAGAGGTATTTACAAGAGGAGGCATTCTTTTGTAGACTGAAGTCAAGGGAAGAAGATGAAAAGGAGAGAACCTCAGAAGCCCTGTGACAATGGCTTGACTAAATTAGACCATGTTCTTCAAACACAGAAACAGTTCACTACTCAGAAATTTTTCAAGTGCGTTTGTGTGTGTCCAGGATTGTTACATGAGCTGATTTTAGTACTTGTGCAAATACCCATGGCTTTAGAAATAAGATAAGTAACATAGGTAGGGAAAAAAAAACGTTGCAAGGTCTAACTTCTGTAACTGAAAAAGGATGTGACTTATAGAGGTGCAACTGGGAGACAAACCAGCTTCTCGTTCAACTGTCATAAAGTCTTCGTGGCTCATGGGGAAGGCTTTGTGAGAATCTGAATACTGATCTGGTACAATAGATGAATGTGCAATGAATGTGTCTTCCCCCCCCCTTCTTTTAATCCTGTCTGAATTCATGCTAAGTTAATACAAGGAGAATGAAGAATTATACAACAGTTACTAATTTATATGGCAGAATAAACTATTCATCTAACCAGGAGGTGATCTCCCTATTTATTCGGGTAAAAATCTAGAAAGTGGGGAGATATCAGTTATAAAGCATCAAAATGTCTGACTTTGTACAGAGGAAAGGCCTCGAGAAGCCCCCAGCATACAAACAAAGCTTCAGGGGCTGGACTTCTTCATCATCGGCCAGAAAACCTCTGTGAATCTAAATGATCTTATCATCAGTTCAATAACTTCACTTGGTACAACAAAATTCACACCAGATTTTACTTAACTTCATCAGGTGTTTTATCATGCGGGTTCTTCCTACACATCGACCACAACCAACGATGGACGCCGTTTTCATAGACCTGCCTCAGGGTTCAGTGGTCCACGTGTAATCTCCGCACTGACAGTCTTCTGAACGACTATCAGTGCGGAGATTACATACAGACCACTGAACCCTGAGGCAGGTCTATGAAAACGGCGTCCATCGTTGGTTGTGGTTGATGTGTAGGAAGAACCCGCATGATAAAACACCTGATGAAGTTAAGTAAAATCCGGTGTGAATTTTGTTGTATCAAGTGAAGTTATTGAGCTGATAACCTCTGTGAATCTAAATGATCTTTTCTGGCCGATGATGAAGAAGTCCAGCCCCTGAAGCTTTGTTTGTATGCTGGGGGCTTCTCAAAGCTTTTCCTCTGTACAAAGTCAGACATTTTGATGCTTTATAACTGATATCTCCCCACTTTCTAGAATACCTGTTTTGTCAGAAGAGAGACTTTGGTATTGAAAAAGTAAAACAGCCTTTGTCTCTGACCATTAGCACTGTGGAGCTCAAGCTCGTAGAGCCAAAGACAATATGGCATTATCTAGAATGTGCAATGAAGACCTCTCCACTCTATTGCTTGCTGTCCGACAGTGATGTAAGAGCTGAATAAAAAAAAAAAAAGTAATCATAATGGTGATTAAATTATGGATTGCTGTGTCCTATCAACAAAGAATGTAATGAAATCAGAAGATTGAAGTTGACGTCATTGACTCTTTTGTACATTTATTTGGCTTTACTAAGGAGTTCCTCTGGGGTTCTTTGTGTATAATCGAGGGTAAAAATTACCATTGAGTGCGATGTGCAAGATTTGCCCGGGAAGGAAGCTTTCTTCCCCATTTGGATACACACATTCCAGAGCCCACATCTGGCAGCTCTTAGCGTTCTCACTTTAACAGATATGGTTTACTGCAGAGATGCAAGGCCAAAGATGGGAAATTCTCCTAGTTTTAATAAGAATGAAAAAACGTGCATTGCAGTCTCTAGCCTGGAAGTGCCCAAAGGGTGTCTTATCATTTACATTCAGATCGAAGGTGCGTGCATTTTAAATCCGTGCCAAAGAATACAAACCCAGGAGCTCTCAGCAGCAGCCGCCTGTTATATTTTTAGAGATGATGTAATGCAGTTTAATTTCCAGCTGCCTCTGACTGCATGAGAAATGCTGCCAGTGCAGTTTTCTGGGAAGCAGACTGATTTGTACAGCAGGGCTTTTTATGGTGTAGCTGTTTTCAATTTTCTTAATTCATTCAGCTGTGCTCTGGCATTTAAAAAAAAATACATCAAAATGGTCATGTGATCACTGGCTGACCTGTTTTATTCTCTTTGTACAAGGCCCTTATTTAGGTGTATTGTAGAAGACCTCAGGTGTCCAGTGGAGAAATGTATTTGTTCTTGGTTACGTTGTCAGTAGTGATGAATAAAGCACTTTTTAAATGAGTTCATATAAGGTTTCGGCTGAGGGTTGATTAGCCTGCAGTGTGCTATTACCTTTCTACCTCATAATGGTAGGTGGCACCAAGAACACATTAAGCACATCGCCAGAGAGACCTTTTAAGTGAAACCAGCTGCACATTAAAGAATTGAAAAGCATGTGATGTCAAAGTACAATACAAATACAGTATGGAAATTTGTTTAGATAAGTACGAGTAATCTGTATATATAAATAGATCTCTACATTCTGTTATATACACAGTGATTAGAAAAAAAGGGAAGCCCTAGATACTTTTCATGTAACTTTGTTGTTTAACATCGTAATGTAAGCAAATACAGGTAATTTATACCAAAATAAGTCAAGCAATTCTTTGCATAATCGACCGCCAGAACTCACTGCTTGCTTACTTTCTCCACTGTGCAATAGTGACATCAGTGTGGTAAGCAGTATTTTCCATTACGTAGCTTTCCACTGTTCCAGAACCTATGGGATAGTTGTGTCCATCAACCAGCAGGTGAAGATAACTGAAAACTGAGCTGAGACATCTCTCTTGACATCCAGTCCAGCTCATCAGTAGTTTCTATCTCCAGCAGGTGGATGGACACACATTTCATCCTCTGGTTCTGAGTCTTTTCTCCTAGTCCAGTTGTCAGCTGGTCCCCAGTTGAGCTTTGCAGGTGACGAGTCTGCAGAGTCATTTCTGGAGGTCTTCAGATCACTGTGTCTGGTGCCCTGCAAATTTACTTCTCTCTCTTCACCTCTCCCCTGTTCAATGTGGAGCACTCCTTTTCCACCACAACAACCTTAAAAAAAAAAAAGAAAATAAAAGGAAAGAGGTTTGATGGACAGGCTATCAGTCCTGAGCCTTTCTCATCTGTTGTAAGACTTGTGGAAACAGTGAGCTTGGGGGTAGCAGTGGTAAGTCAGGCTAGAGTTTGACTCAGAACCACTTGGAGGGCTGCAAGTTGTATTTGGTGCAGGAGAGGGATCGTACCTCACTGCTTGGGACACATGCTGTGCTCTTGTGACAGTTGAGTGAATGGCGACTCCTACAGAGGCAGTTAAGTGGTGATCCTGCTGTGGGACCCGCCTACTGGTGTCAGGGTGTTGCAGTTTGTGCATGCCAGGAATCCCGCAGGACGCAGAGGTAAGTCGGCAGCAGCACACCTTCAAATTCGACGCAGCATCTGAATATGGCAGGGTCTGTGTTCAGTTTTATGCAGGAGAGTGAGGGAACGGATGCCATTTTGTCAGGGCCAACCAGCAGTGAGGAACAGCCTCTGTCTAATCACACGTGGAAGCACAGCCGCCATTTTACAGCCTCAGGGCCTGACAGCATTCAGCTGCATTGGGAATCTTTATTTTCTCTGGAGTTTATATTGCTCTTACATCAGGCCTATTTACTGAAGCAGAGACAGAGTTGCTGCAAGGTGCTTCAGTTTCTTGCTCCGCTGGATGCTAAGAGATCTTGTTTAGACCTCCAGGAGTGGGCAGTTGAGGCTCTCCCTGCTTCTTTCTTTATCTGATGTGGCCTCGGTCTATTCAGAGGGACTTTCATTGAAGGGAGCTGTTAAAGGAGGGAGAGGGACGATCCGAAAGTACTGAGGTGGTTTCATAAAGAGGAGCTCAGTACTTTTATTTCTGAGGCACTGGCAGTGCTTTCCATTGAAGAGTCTTCTGCTTTGACATCAGGAGTTCCATCTTTGTCGATCATGAAGGGGCTTAGAGGTTGTCCTAAGGCCTTCATGATGCATCCTCAGGACCTGGTTACAGCAGAACGGGATGTGGGGCTGAGAGTGGGAAGAGTCATGGCTGGCCTCTACCCGTTAGTATATTTTATTTTTTATTTTTGTTACATTTGTACCCCGCGCTTTCCCACTCATGGCAGGCTCAGTGCAGCTTACATATTGTATACAGGTACTTATTTGTACCTGGGGCAATGGAGGGTTAAGTGACTTGCCCAGAGTCATAAGGAGCTGCCTGTGCCTGAAGTAGGAATCGAACTCAGTTCCTCAGTTCCCCAGGACCAAAGTCCACCACCCTAACCACTAGGCCATTCCTCCGCTCCAGAGAAATTGCAGCTTCCCGGGGTGGACTCCTTAGTTACAGCGGTGACTAAGAGGACCACCTTGCCGGTGGAAGGGAGCATTGTCCTAAAAGACCCTACAGAATATGAAGCTAGAAGGCTTGCTGAAACAAGCCTTTGACATGGTCTCTTTTTCCTTTAAGTGACAGGGTGCAGCTCGTTTATGGCAAAAGCATTCTTGAAGTGGCACCAACAGTTAGCAACACAAGACAGGTGCCATAATGCCCAGCTGGAAGCGGAGTTGTATTTGACATGTTATGGGTTACAGCCTGAAGTATGTCTTTGGCTGTTGCAGCATTGGACAGCGGATGCAGCATCAAGTTCATGCCTACTTAATCTGCCCCTTTTCAGGGTAAGTGGCGATTTGGAGAAGATTTCCGTAAATTGGGTGAAAGAACTGGAGGAAACTAAGCCACAGTTGTTGCCGGAGGATAAGCCGAAGGCCTCTGGATGCCCGTCTTCAGAGGGTGCTTGATTTCAAGACAGCAGATGGTACTGGCCTGGTCATCAGCAATATGTTCAGAAGTTCTGCTTTCAAGCATGCCAATCTTCCTTTTGTGGGGACAGGAATTCCTCCTTTCAGTCAACTAGAGTGCCCAATGTCTCCCAAACTTCGCAATGATGCGAGACTGGTCTACATTTCTCTTCCTCCAGTGAGAGGATGTGCTTCAGGAGTTTCAGGAGCAGTGGGCCAAAATTACATCAAACTAGTGTGTTCTGGATATTCTCTACAAAGGTTATAAGTTGGAGTTCTCCCATCCAGTCACAGTCTCCTTGGTGAAAGGGAACCAAGGCTGTTGAGGTTCAGGCCACTATAGATTCCTTGCCAGTGCTCCAGGCCATTGTTCCAGTTCCTCAGGCCGAACAGGGATTTGCATGCAGTGGAGGCAGTACATGCAGATGTCTCTCATGAATATTTATTGTGGGTATCCTAAAAACCTGACTGGCTGGGGTGCCTCCAGGACCAGGTTTGGGAACCACAGACCCAGGTGATCTTAAGTCTGATTATATAACTTGACCTTGATGTGAAACTGTTGCAGGGACCAGTGGTTCTGACCGTTTTTTGTTATATTGTTTTTCTTCAGGCCACAGAAAGTGAGATGGGAGATGTAGATTTAACAGGCTTGCCAGAAGCCCCTGTGGACTCCGAGGATGAAGAGGAGGAGGATGAGGAGATTGACAGAACATCTGAGCCCTTGCTGGGACGAGATATTGTGCGAGAGTGCCTGGAGAAGGATCCTGTGGATAGAATGGACGATGATATTGGTGAGCATGAGTAATAAGATCTCTGCAGCTATGAATATTTTATGATCGCACTTAAAAATGTAAAATTAGTGAGTAGAAGCATTGCTTTGCTTTTGTCTGCCCCTTTTTGGCCTTGTTTTATTTGTTGTGAATAATGAGCTATTTAGTGTCAGCCACACTGAGAGGTCAGAAAGCCACATAGATTGTAGATTCCAAAATCTCTTCTATGTGCAAATAATTCTACACATAAACACACAAAAAAAGAGGATTCTCTTTTCTGAATGCGTCGATCAGATTTCATGCATCTGAGAAGTGTTCTTGTTGAGCAGGTTAGTCAGTGGAGGAATATCATAGTGGTTTAAACAGCAAGCTGAGAACCAAGGAGGCAAAGATTAAAATCCTTCACCCACTGTTGCATCTTACAGATTTGGCCAAGTTATTTCATCCTCCACTGAGAGAACTTGTAGATTGTAAACACTGTAGATCAGTGGTTCTCAAACCTGTTCTAGGGATCACCAACTAGTTGGGTTTTCAGGATATCTCTAATGAATATGCATCTATATCCTTAATGAGTTACTTAATTTCAATCTGATTACAATTTATATCACCTTACCCGTGTAATCCTTCTTCCATTTTTCTGTATCAATTTACTTTATTAAACCTTTATATTTAAATTACACATTAAATTAGTTAAAACTTCCTTAATCCTAGCTTCCAGTGGTATATGTCCAGGGCTACTGGACATATACCACTGGCAGTTGATGAGAAATGTGTATTTAATTAAAAATAGTCAGGAAAATAATCTATATGAAGATTAGATAACATTTCTTGAATGATCTACAATGTGAGCTTTATGTGCAACCTAGTACGATTAGAATGGTAGGAGTGAATGTAAGTATGAATGAGGCTAGGATTAAGGAAGTTTTAACTAGTTGAATGTGTAATTTAAATATAAAGGTTTAATAAAGTAAATTGATGCAGAAAAATGGAAGAGTGATTACATGGGTAAGATAATGAATATGCATGAGACAACTTGCATGCAGACCTGTCTCTTGCATATTCATTAGGGATATCCTGAAAACCTGACTGGCTGGCGGCCCCCCCCCCCCAGGACAGGTTTGGGGACCACTGTTCTAAAGCAGGGATCTATCAACTGTACCTGAAATGTAACTTGGTGTTCAAGCTGGGAAAAGGTGAGTTATTAAATCCAAATCCAGTGACCAAGGGCTCGGTCAGAAGCCATTCTCTCATAGGTGATAATTTCTGTTGAAAACTGTGCACAGTATTTGAAATGTTGTTTAAAGTGGCAAAAGGAATTGAGTGGGAGCAGGCTTTTTGCATGCTTCAGTTGGTATTATATTCTGTTACGTTTATTGTAGCTTAGTCATAAAGGGAAAAACGTTGACATTTTTTGTGGTTATTACATTTCCCCCAACTGTTGCAAATTGATGCGAAGGTGCTTAGTGCTTGTCAGTTGCCCTGCACTGAGCTGTTAAAATATTATGTAATAGTTAAAAACTCATCTCTTTACAAATTCATTTCAAATTTCTTCACATTAATCTAAGTTTTTTTGATCTAATTGACTGGTTGACAACCTTACCTTCTGCTTGTATTATGTCTTTATCAAATTGTACATTGTTATAACTCTTCTGTTAATCTGTTATTCCTTGTTACTCAATCCAGCGTATTGTGACTAATGTAATTTTTCCATTCTATATTTATTCAATCTATATTGTAAGCCACATTAAACTCAAGACTGTTCTGGGATAGTGTGGGATGTAAATGTCACAAATAAATAATAGGATGGGTGAGTAGGATGCCCTGTAGCGACTTAGAATTCTGTCAAGATTGAGAAGTCAGACTCTACATATATTGATGGTTGGCATAAGGATATAAAAATAATGCATGTGGTAATTTATCCTAAAGCACTGGCAAGGACTAAATGTGGCGTGCTATTTTGTACAGTCAACATTTTAACATTGAAATTTAGTATACCTTGTCGGAGAGCCCCAGGGACTGTTATGTCTTCATATGTGGCATATTGCTTCCAATGTTGACTGGTATTAGCTCTTTTCTCATTATTGTGATTATTCATATTAAAACATTAATGTTTCACCTGTAACATACATACAGGTGTATTTTCAAAGCACTTAGAGGCATATTTTCAAAGCAGACTTACAAAGTTATATAGTAACCTATGTAACTTTGTAAGTGCTTTGAAAATGAGCCCCATAGTGACATACATAGTAGATGATGACAGGTAAAGACTTGTATTGTCTATCCAGTCTTCCCAGCAAGATAAACTTATACCATGTGGTATGATGCGATATTACATATGTATTCTAAGCATATGCATTTCTAAGAAAATTTATAGTCAAAAACAATCATAGTAGTGTCACTCCACTTCTTAGCAAAACAGGCAGTTCATTCCAGGAATTGAGTCTGCGACCGGAAACAGCCTCACACGAGAGGAAGCCAATCATGCACTTTTCATGGAAGTGACTTTCCGTTGGCCCTGTTTATTCTTACAGAACGGTTTGTATCCAAATCCAATTCCCTAAAGTGTGCCAGATCCTTGTTAACCAAAGAGAGAAATTTAAAGGAAACATGAAAAGCAACTGGCAGGCAATGTAGCTTTATCAGAAGTGGGATTATATGATCCTAAATACAGCTACCCATCACCAGCCTAGGGGCAGCATTTTCGGCTGGTTGCAGCGGATGTATCGCTGTTGTCAGGAGCAGTTTAATACCTTTTATGGTCGGAGGGACCTAACAAACTAATCTTCTGTCCAGTTGCTGATATTGTGTTGGACAAAATATTGGTAGAGCCAAAATATTGGTAGAGCCAAGACTCACTGGCTCACTCCATTTCACTGTTTGTGGTTGTTGCAGATAATACAAGAATACAAAGAATTACAGTAGTCTAATAAGGAGAAAAACAGATCTTATAATAACACACAGCAATTAGTGTGTAAAACTTATATCCGTTTTCTTTCCCTAACAGAGCAGTTGCTGGAGTTTATGCACCAGCTTCCTGCCTTCGCGAATATGACGATGTCTGTAAGGAGAGAACTGTGCGCAGTGATGATCTTTGAAGTGGTAGAGCAAGCAGGGGCAATCATTCTCGAAGATGGACAGGAAGTAAGTTATGGATAACAACAATCATTTCCATTGTTCTTGCAATAAATCACAAATATTTTTTTATGTGTCCTTGGTGATTTAATGATGACCCTGCTTTTAGAATTGATATTTTGTCAAATCTTAAATGAATCCATCGTACTGGACAATATACAACCTTCCCACCCTTGGACCTTCACGGTGTCTGAAACACACCGACCTTATCCGACCACAATATAACCTTGTATGTGTTCTCTACTGGATTTGGCGAACGCCTTTACGGTACTATGTAAGCCACATTGAGCCTGCAAACAGGTGGGAAAATGTGAGGTACAAATGTAACAAACAAATAAAAATAAAAATTACTTAGCTTCCTACTATTCCAGAACCTGTGGGATAGTTGTGTCCATCAATCAGCAGGTTGAGATAGAGAACTGAAACGTATCTCTCTTGGCATCTAATCCAGCTCCTCAGTGTTTATGTAAGCAGCAAGGATAAACTCAGAATAAACACAACAACCATAAACAACTCGCTAACCTAACACTAACCAGACGAGCAAACGTGTGGACTTGTCACATCTCTAGAAAACTTGTAGGGAACAAGAGATATGCAGGAAGCACGATGCAAGGTGACAGTTGTTGTTTGACCCATTACTTCGCACCGACTAAACATCTCACCTCGGGCGGGCCTTTAGCATAGTGGGAAGGACTAATGGAAAGAAAATTATCAAGTAAGACCTAATTTCTCCTTCCATTGCATAACTTCCCACTATTGCCACAACACTGTTTAACTAGTGTAAGATTAAGAAGGCTGGGTTCTGACATTGTAAATTCATCCTTTCTTGGTCTGAGTTTCAATTTCATCAGTCTGCAGCAATGGGGACTGAGTATACACTTCTGGGTAGTTGAAGTAATGTCTCCTTATACTGGCCTGACTTGCATGTTTGGGGGCAGGAAAAACATTTGTTTATAATGCCTTAGTTGTACCTATGGTGAGAATAGAAGATGACCTGTGAGCATCAACAGAGCTGTAGCTAATTGAATTGATACAATGTTGCTCCTATGCTTGTAGACAATCCCTTATGTGCATGGAAGTTACAGACACTAGTCAGTCTCTATACTAATTTTGTAAATGCTGGTTCACATTCCTCCAGCTTTGTTTGTTTATGCAAATCAGGGATGTTGTTTGCATTTGAAACGAGAGAGAAAATGTTGTTGTGGACATTTCCGATATATTCTTGTTTTGAAAGCAAAAGAAAAAGTAGCACAATTCATGTCTTTCATCTTCCGTAATAAAAGCATCCCTCCTCCCTTTTAGAAAACTTCACTGACAAAATGTAAACCAGTTCAACCCCCTTTCCACAAGGTGTGTAATAAAAACAGCTTATAAATGACTCCATAAATTGATCTTGCAGGGACCATTTTCAAACTACACGATGTGTACTGCAACTTTTTAATCAAGTGTCAAAAAGAGTGTTCCTGAACTGTCCCTTTAAAACTTTTGTGGGTCCAGACAGTGGGGATTTTCTGCTAGATCAGTGACCTGGAAGTTGATTGAAACTTGCTTCCTTTTACCCCCATATCTGCTGGAGTGAAAGATAAGGCTGCTGTTGGTTCAGATCTGGTATTAGATTTAAGTTATGATGATAATAATAGAGTATCTAGAAAATAAGGAGATTCACAACATAGAGCACAAATGCGTCTAAGCAATATATTAGCTTTTAAGAGGAAAGGCCTCAAGAAGCCCCCAGCTTGAATATTAACTATGGGGGCTGGACTTCTTCATCATTGGCCAAAACCTCTTGGGCTCTGTTGAACCTACTCTGGCAAACTTCTCGGATCTCAAGCACCGTACTGTTAACAACAAAACACTTAGCTTGTCTGCTTAATTCTGCAGTACTGGTCCTTCCTTCACCTCGATATCCGACCACCTCTGTAATTTATCATAGTTTGACTCTGATAATAATAGTGTCATTGATAGGATATTTTTTTTATTTCAGCCTTTTTTGAGCCTTTGGCTCAGTCGTGAAGGAAAGTTTTGCCTGTGTGTTAAATACAGTGCACTGAACTGTATGACTTAACAGAACAGCCCTTTATTCTTTTCACTGTAGCTGGACTCCTGGTATGTCATTTTAAATGGCACGGTGGAAATTGTATATCCTGATGGGAGAAGTGAGAACCTCTGTATGGGAAATAGCTTTGGCCTTGTCCCTTCTCTAGACAAGCAGTACATGAATGGGTTGGTGAGGACCAAAGTCGATGATTGCCAGGTAAGTTATAATATAGGATTTTTTGTTTGTTTTAAATTCTGAAATGTAATGGATTGAAGAATGGTGGATAAGTTGCTGGGGAGAGGATTTATTTGGAAAATGTTCTCTACTACCTATCTAAAATTGTGTGCATTGTACATAAAACACAATGGATAATAACCATAAATAACAATAATATGTGTCATCCACAAATATAAACCGACGAGTATAATAAAGTAATTTTGTATTTCTATGCCACCCCTGTCCAAGGTGGTTTGCAAAACAAAAGTCCAATTACACCAGGAAATGTGTTTTGTGACTGGGGAGGGGTTGGGGTGGGAGGAAAGGGAGAAAGCATGGTGTCTGGAGAAAAAGTAAACATTTTAGCACAGGATAAAGGTGAACCACGGTTTATTGTAGTTGTAATTTATGCACCAAATTTCGAAGTGAAAAAGAAGAATGTGTTAGGAAAAGCTGATCTCTGTGTGAAGAGAAGGGGAATTGTCTTTGCAGCTTGAGTGAGTGTGGGCACAGGTATTTGGTTGGTAAGTTGGGGTAATCAGAAATGATGTTTGTAGATTAGCTGGAAACATGTTTATCAAGGCAAAAACAGGTTATCCAAATTGGGTAAAATGTTTTATGGGTACCCAAAGCACATAAACCAAACACCAGTGAAATGTAGGTTATCTTTGGGAACTAGTGAATGTGATGAGCTGTCGAACTTTTGAACAAGGAGGAGAAGAAATCAAAGAAACTCCCTAAAGTAGCGTAGTTACATGAAATGGAAAGAAAAGGTACGGCTGCAGTAGGAGTTTTTATAGCTAAAACAATGTGTGCCTTGAAAGAAAACGAGCTTGAAAACTATACCGAGGTTCCCAGTATTAGAGGAAAGCGTAAATGATATATTGGGCATAAGGGATGGGAGTGAAGTTGGAGAATTGACTAGAAGCAGAAGAAGCAGCTTGGTTTTGTCCTTGTGTTCGAAGCTATAATCAGTGTTGCAAACGTTGGTAGAAGTAGGCGAATTGGGTTTAAGGTGTTGACCTTCATTTTTTTTAAGGCCTTGAACGATGATGCACCCCTGGCTTTAGCTTTATCTTTAAGATTGTATCAGCCGTCTCGAAGTCTGTGGCGTTTGGATAAACTTTTATTGGCAATTCCTTCCTTTAAGCGCATTAGGCTTGAAACCAGCCATTTAGCAATGCTTCATATTGTGGGCACAGCTATTTGGAATACTTTGCCCTTGAGCTTGTGTCATAACTTCAATCCTTCAGTTTAGGAAACAGTCATTTTTGCTCAGGCTTTTTCGGTCTAACTGAGTAGTTTACATACAACAAGGTATCAGTCTCGGTGAAGATGAGTTAATTTAGGTGCGATTTTACTAAGACGTGTAGGCGCCTACGCGCGTCAGTTTTGAACTACCGCTGGCTACCGCATGGCCCGGGCGGTTAATTTCATTTTTGATGCGCCTCCAGTAGGCACGTTGGAAAGTTTCCGACACGTGGCACTAACCGGGCGTTAATCGACGTACGTGCGCTGATGACTACCGCCCGGTTAACGCGTAAGACCTTACCACCAAGTCAGTAGGTGTCGGTAAGGTCTGGGGCCCAAAATGGATGCGTATTAATTTTCATTTTGTCACATGTCCATTTTCAGCCCCCCCCCCCCCCAAAGGCCTTTTTTTGCAGGTTCTCTGAAAAATGAACCTGCACGTGTCCAATACAAGCATCTGCACCAGAGCAGGCCACTTTTCGGCACTCTTTAGTAAAAGGATCCCTTAGTGATTCTTTGTTATAGTTCTTTTTGTGTCTCTCACAGTGTGTGTTCCAGATGTACACCGCCTAAGACCATTGGATGTAGTACTTATTTATTTCAACATTTCTAATCTACAATTTCCAATTGTCTTAGGCAGTGTACATCTGGAATGTACATCTTAGCGTGTATTGGATGTGTGCAGCTCCATTTTTTAGTGCACCTTAAAAAAGGCCTTTTTTGGCGGGGGGGGGGGGGGCGCGAAAATGGACGTGCAGCAAAATAAAAATTGGCGCGCATCCATTTTGAGCCTGAGACCTTACCGCCACCCATTGACTTAGCAGTAAGGTCTCACACGTTAACCGGGCGGTAATCGTCAGTGTACGTACACTGCCGATTACCGTCCAGTTTCGGCACACATAGCGGACGCATGTAAAAAAAAAAAAAATGAAATTACCACCTGGACCACGCTGCTTAGTAAAAGGGCCCTTGAGAGACAAAAAGCTAATACTGAGCAATATCAGCGTAGAAATGGCAGAACAGTTTAAATGTAGCGATTGCTGATGTGTGTTAGCTGCATTTGCAGGAATAGCAGAACAGAGTCAAACTTGATTAATGCTTGGTCAGGGTTTATCTAACATGCTGTTTTTAGCAAGGCATCAGGATTAACTAGTTACAGATTAGCAGGTCTGGACCCTGGGAATGGAGCAGCAGGTAGGGACAGTATAGAGAATGTCTAAAATAGAATATACGTCCCACCCCACTGACTACAGCAGCAGCAGAGCATAAATATAGGAAGAGCACGTGAGCATAACTTTCTGTCTTGAGGTTAGACTTGCTTAAGATGACACTTTCCTCTACTGATGGACTACAGTCTGCCCATGTCTGTCTGTGCAGCAAACAGGAACTTGTTGCTTTTTACTGGTGTGTGTTCACCGCCTCCCACGGCATCTCTTTTTGGGATGGGAGGGGAGGGGGGGAGTGTTTCAGAAATTGCATTATGCTTTACACTTGTACTTTTTGTGTGGTTCTGAGACATGCTTATTTCCACATTTATGATCAAGACTCTCGCTACTCAGATCGGTCTTTTGTTGGGCTGCCATTGTCTTGTTTTTGAGCTCCTGCCCGCCCTGTGGAAGCAGGAGAGAGCTGATGTCAAGTGATTTTTCATCATTGCTGAATCACATGTGCCCTGCCCTGGTGCGTGGTGATGTGTTCATGTATTATAGGTTTATTAATTGTCCCCATCTTATCCTGGGGCAGTTTGTGTGCATAGCCCAGCAGGACTACTGGCGGATCCTGAACCATGTGGAGAAAAACACCCATAAAGTGGAGGAAGAAGGGGAGATTGTCATGGTCAAAGAACACAGGGAACTGGATCGTAGCGGAACCCGGAAAGGCCATATCGTCATCAAGGTGAACCATTTTAATTGAATAATTCCAGCTGCCACTCTATGAAAAATACATACAATTTTTTTTAAACCAGTGTCTTGAAAGAAGTGGATGATGACTGAAACAACTATGGATGGTGGCTTTTAAATTATTATTTTTTTTTTTAATGTTGTTAATCAGCAGAGTATCTTCAACTCTTTCTGTTTTATAGGGAACACCGGAAAGGCTGATCATGCATTTGATAGAAGAACACTCCATTGTGGATCCCACTTACATTGAAGATTTCCTTTTAACATATAGGACTTTTCTCTCAAGTCCACTGGAAGTTGGAGAAAAACTTCTGGAGTGGTTTAACGTGGACAGCCTCCGGGACAAGGTTAGTTTGCAAATACGATTTATACCTTGTGGTGCAACAAAGCTTTTAGCTGTTGGTGTTTTTTTAGTTTTTTTTATATAACATATAAAATGTATTGAATCAGAGCAGAGTTTTTCAACCCAGTCCTTGGGGCGTGCCCAACCAATCGGGGTTTTCAGGATTCAGTTGGGATATCCTGAAAACCCTGACTGCCTGGGTGTTCCCTGAGGACTGGTTTGAAAACCCCTGAATTAGCAGAAACCCTCAAAATATCTTGGGGGGCAAATTACTGTCCTCCAAAATCCTCTCCCCATCATACTTTTATTGCTGACCTCGTCTTCCCCTCCTCCAGCCCATCTCCACCAGTCTGTGCTCCCTCCTCCGTTTCACCAAAGGTTTTATTCGCTGTTCTGCCTCTCCTAATCCATTCCCTGCATTCAGTTCATCCCCATACCGTGCCATCCCCATAATGTTCTGTTTTTACCCCCTCTCCCCCTCCTCCCAATCCATCCCCACAACGTTCTCTCTCCCCTTCATCCATCCCCACCATGCTCTCTTTACCCTCTCTCCCCTCCAAGTCCATCCCCACCACGCTCTTTCCTTTTACCCCCCTCACCCTCCCAGTCCGTACCTACCGTGTTCTCTCCTTTTACCCCTCTTGCCCCTCCCAGTCCGTCCCTTTCTGCTTGTCCTTATCACACTCTTCCTTGCCAGCAATATATTGACCATGGACTCCTTGGTCCATAGCTGACACATCTCTCTCCCCCTATGTAGGTTGCTACAGTGGCTGTTATTCTGTAAAACGTTTGCATGGTTAGGGGCTGGACACCATAACCCATAGTCAGGCAACTCCCAGAACAACAGATGTCTAGTATTAATATGTAGCTTGGCATGATGGAATAGTTTGGTTTCACATCATCATGTTTGTTCCAGATGGACCAATCCTGGGGATGTTTGCTAGTGTTATGATCTCGGATTGGACCTTGCTGCTGTTATGGGTGGAAATGCTTGGTGTTTGTTAAATGATGCACATGCTGTCAGGATATCCTATAAAAGAAAAAAGAGTTAAGGCGGTCTAAATGAACATATTGCTGAAAATTTTTTTTGTCCTTTTCTACAACAGACTATGAACATTATTAAAAAACAAAAATGTTAACGGTATCTGTTGGAATCACTTCATTCATGTGAATGGGCACCAAACATGCCAAATAAAATTCCAGCAAAGGCTAGAACCATACCCCCCCCCCCCCCCCCCATCACCAAGTATTTGAAACCTGGTTTTGGCTATAAAAATGTTGTGATCCACAGAAAATGAAAGGGCTTCTCAGGCTACTGAATATTGTAACAAGTGCTAAAAACAAAATGTGTAAGGTATATAAAACAGAGACCAACATACCATCCTGAAGAAAAAAAATCCAGTTCTTGTCTGGTGCCCCACACCTGTATCTTTAAATTATGATTTAAGGTTGTTCAGTTGTTCCTTTGAATATTGGCCTGGTGAAGACTTCAAAACTTTGAAGCCTTCACCAGTCCAATATTCAAAAGAAGTTTCTATGTTCACCGGCAGCCAACGAGCATACGACTTCTTATCCGTGGATTTTCAGCTGCTGTATGGATAGTACCGGGACGAAGATCTGTTTAACTGGCCTGATTCTCTCAATAGAGTCAAGGGGCAGAGCAAGGGCCCTGCCACAAATTTTCCAGATCGTGTCGATATTAGTCACTGTTCGGATAAGCTATGCATTTAATTAGATTTGTTGAATAGTAAGCCTCAGTTAAGCATGCAGTGATGGTGGTTCTGCCCACAATATGTGTGTATCGATCGTCCTGACTATACATGTAATAGCATTGAATTATTTTCCTATTAATTTAAATGCCAAAAAGAAATTGGTTTGCTGAAAATTGACCCCTGTTTCTTAACAGTATATTTCTTCTTTCTTCCTGTAATAAAAAAAAAACCCTGTTCTAGCACTTTTAAAGGAAGTATTCTATTTCTAGAAAAAGGAAGCACGCACTGGATGCAGCTTCTGTCTCTCGTTTTTAACAAGTATTTCCCTCACGGAAGTAGTGATGTGGCTGAGCAGTCTGCTTCAGTAGCAAAAGACAGAAGTAAAATGTTAACGCTGTCCACTTCCTCCCCCCCCCCCCCAGGATCCCTTTCAGCAGTATTTGATCAGATGCAGTACTTAAAACAGATGAACACATCCACCACAGTGAGATTAGCTGAGGAACTTCATTTTTGCAGAGTGTAGAATACAGGCTCAGTAAATGATATGCACAGGGAGAAAATGTCTGAAGCTTCTCTTCCCATTAAGCATGAATCTAGCTGGTTAGTGTGAACAGTTTTTCTGTTTTCCTCCATTAATTGTGCAGTGACCTCTGATTTTTCAAAGCTGTAGATTAAATGTTGGAGTTGGCTGTTTTGAAAAATCTTGTTTTTGAATGTGTATTAAATCTACCGGAGCCAATGTCCCCATTGATCACTTAATTATCCAGAGAGATGTTTCTGATTTTTATTTTTTTTCTTATTCCTCTTTTTCCTCATCCAGGTGACACGGGTGGTGCTACTGTGGGTAAACAATCATTTTAATGATTTCGAAGGGGATCATGCTATGACACGATTCTTGGAGGAATTTGAAAAAAATCTAAGAAAATACGGTAGGTCAAAAAAGGTATCTGTTTTTGGTCAATATAGGGAGTTACTTTTAACTCTACTTTTCACTTACCTGAGCCACTAGCTAAAAGGTCTGTTTCCCCAAAGTCTACTCTTGATTTTTCTTAAAGTGACACTGTGCTGCAGATTACTCTAGAAGGAATTTGTTACCAGTACCCAACTCTCACATAAAACCTCTCCATTTCATTAATTTTATTTATTTATTTGGATTTATTTACCGCCTTTTTGAAGGAATTCACTCCAAGGTGGTGTACAGTAAGAATAGATCAAACATGAGCAATAGGCAATTACAACAGTAAAATATTCAATTAACACTACAAAGTACGGCATAGTATACTACTTACAGTGTCAACACAATACGTAATAGAACATTATAATTGATAGCGAGGGGTAAGGCAAAGTTGTAACATATAGATAGGTAAGAAAGTAGGAAGAGTTAGAAAGTAAGGTGACTGATTTAAAGAAAGTTGCACCTGAGGTCAGAGCGATGATTAAATGTTATCTCAGCTAGGGTAGAGTGGATAAACAAGTCCAGCTGCAGTATGTGCAGCCTGAGTCACTCCTAGTGTGTGTGTGAGTGAGACTAACAAGTTAGTTAGTTCTTCCATTAAAGGCCTGATTGAAGAGCAAAGCTTTCACCTTTCCATGACATCTCTGCTCTAGATGTTAGGTAATATTTGCAACATAAGAATGTTTTTAACATTTTTGTCCTGATACAGACATTCAGAGATATGGATGGGGGAGGAGAGACTATGAAAAGATCTGTGGGAATCGCTTGATTCATATGAGCGGGCACCAGACATGCCAAGTGAAGTGCCAGTGAAGTCGGAATCATTCACACTCCCCTGTAACCAAATATTTGAAACTGATTTTAGCTGTAAAAATGTTTTGATCCACAGAAAATGAATGGGCATCTCAGGCTGCTGAATATTGCTTGTGCAGCCAAGGGCCAAATGGAGGCAGATAACGCTGCTGAAGCCATCCCGGGATTCCCCACTTCATTTCAGCTTCCTTGGAGGAAGTGACAAAGGATTCGGTATTTTTGTGGAGATCGTTGAAGCTGGCAGTAAAAGCAGCAGAGGCTGGATTTAAACGTGGCGATCAGGTATGCAAAAAAAAAAAAAAATCCCTGATGATTTTGGGTGAATCTCTTCTTTTCTACCAAGATTTTAAAATGGGCAAGAAGGGACATGTTTTTGGTAGTAAGATAAATACTACTACTACTACTCATTTCTATAGTTCTCCTACAACATACTCAGCAGGTACTTTTTCTGTCCCTAGAGGGCTCACAATCCAAGTTTTTGTACCTGGGGCAATGGAGGGTTAAGTGACTTACCCAAGGTCACAAGGAGCTGCAGTGGGAATTGAATCCAGTTCCCCAGAATCAAAGTCTGCTGCACTAATCACTATGCTACTTCTCCACTAGCAACATTCCATGAAGAATCTCAAAGAGGGAAAGGGAAATGGGACATGATATACTGCCTTTCAGTGACTACATTCAAAGTGGTTTACATAGTATATACATGTACTTATTTGTACCTGGGGCAATGGAGGGTTAATGACTTGCCCAGAGTCACAAGGAGCTGCAGTGGGAATTGAACCCAGTTCCCCAGGACCAAAGTCCACTACACTAACCAATAGGCTACTCCTCCACTTGTAACATTCCATTTAGAATCTCAGATAGTTGCAACAGAATCTCAAATAATAGCAACATTCTATGTAGAATCTCAAATAGGGAAAGGATATACTGCCTTTTGCAGCTACATTCAAAGTGCTTTACATAGTATATACAGACCCTTATTTGTACCTGGGGCAATGGAGGTTGAAGTGACTTGCCTAGAGTCACAAGGAGCTGCAGTGGGAATCAAACCCAGTTCCCCAGGATCAAAGTAACCACTGGGCTACTCCTCCACTATCAACATTCCATGTAGAATCTCAAATAGGGAAATGGGACTTGATATACTGCCTTTCTGTGGTTTCTGCAACTACATTCAAAGCAGTTTACATAATATATACAGGCACTTATTTGTACCTGGGGCAATGGAGGGTTAAGTAACTTGCCCAAGGTCACAAGGAGCTGCAGTGGGAATTAAACCCAGGTTGGCAGGACCAACGCCCTCTGCACTAACCATTAGATTAGTCTTCCACTCTAAATAGTTAATTCACTTGTCCCATTAACTTTATTTAAAATAAATTCTAACTTAAGAATAGCTATACTGGGTCAGACCAAAGGTCCATTAAGCCCAGTTTCATATTTCTAACAGTGGCCAGTCCAAGTCACAAGAACCTGACAGGATCCCAAAAAGTAACAAGATTCCATGTTACCAAACTTCAGAGATAACAAGCGACTTTTCCCAGGAACTTTTTTTTTAAACGTAGGTATGCTACTTTTACCACATCCTTTAGTTCCAAAGCTTAATTGTGCATTGAGTAAATTATTTATGCTTTCTTGATGAAACGCTTTGATTACTGGAAGTATGGGGTGGTCATGACGTGCTTATGGTCACACATGGGCAGCGGCAGAAACATTGGGAATTAATTGGAAGACACCTAGGGGCTTATTTTCATAGTCTACCAAAGTTACATAAGTAACCTTTAGAACTTTGTAAGTCTAATTGCTTTGAAAATACACCTCCTAGTATGTCATGAAGTTGGGACAGTAATTTTAAAGGCATGTCTTCTTATAAAGCAGTGCTTTATGCTTATAAATTACCTTTCTGATATGTGGGTAAACTTACGCACATATATCCTGTATGTATAATTTATTTAAAAGTTTTATAAACCATTTTACTGGTGAAACAACATCATTCAAAATGGTTCACAAAAGTTTAAAAACAGTTAAACAAGGAAAAAAAATAAAACAAACAAACATCTACTATAATAAAACGCACCCTCAACGTTCTGAGGACAAAGGTTCTGAACTCACAGCACAACGATAAAGGGTTCGTAAGTTCATGGTGGTGAAGCCATCCCACTATGACTCTGTGCCCCGCCCTCACGTCAACCGTCATGACGTCTTCCGAACCCTTTAACGTTGTGCTGTGAGTTCAGAACCTTTGCCCTCAGAACGTTAAGGGTGCGTTTTATAATAGTAGAAGTCAACGACGAATCGCAACCAAGCAGGGGAGGAGGTAGGGAAACACCTGGATGTCCAACAGCCCCCCCACGCCCCCCCCCCCCAAAGCCACCCACGAAAATCCCACAAAAAAAAGAAGCCCCACTTCCACATGCTGGAGGTGCAACACCCACCCCGTGCCACCCCCCCCCCCCCCCCCCCCCAAAGCCACCCACGAAAATCCAGGGAAAAAAATAAGCCCCGCTACAAAATGCAGATGAAGCAACACCCCACCCCCACCCCTACCCACCCACCGACGCGTAGCTTTGCCGCCGGGGAACCCGAAACCCCGCAAGAACAAGTCCTGTCTTCTGACTCTGGCGTGACGCACAGAACCCCGCCCTGCACAGGCTAGCAATGCTGAAGATCACGTCGGAGTCAGCACAGCACACAAAGAGGACTTCTGCTGGCGGGATTTTGGGTCTCCCGCCAGCAAAACTACGAGACGGTACTTTGGGAGGGGGGTGCATCGCGCGGAGGAGGCAGAGTGACGGCACACAACAAACAACCCCTGAAACCATCCTCCGCTTTCCTTCGAGCTTCATCACTGTACAATCCACCCCCCAACTGAATTATAAACCACACACATACTCTCACAACTGGCAGCGTGTCCTGAAACCCCCTGCCCCCCCCCCACCACACACAATCACTCATCTGGCAGTGGTTCCTGAACCCCCCACCCAAAAAAACCACACAAACACTTACTCACTCTCAATTGCCACACTTCCTGAACGCACCCCCCCCACAACACACACACACACTCACTCTCTCATCTGGCAGCGCTTCCTGAAATCCCCTGCCCCCCCCCCCCCCCCCCCCCCCCCCCCCCCCCCCCCCCCCCCCACTCACACACTCACTCTCTCATCTGCCAGCGCTTACTGAAACCCCTGCCCCTCGCCCACACACTCACTCACTCACTCAACTAGCAGCCGTTCCTGCCCCCCCCCCACACACACTTACTCTCATTTGGCCACACTTCCTCAACGCCCCCACCCCCCCCAAAATACACAACACTCACTCACTCTCTCATCTGGCAGCGCTTCTTGAAATCCCTGTCCCCCCCCCCCCCACCCCCCCCCCCCCCCCACACACACACTCACTCACTCACTCATCTGGCAACCCCCCCCCCAACACACACACACTCACTCACTCATCTGGCAGCGCTTCCTGAAACCCTTGCCCCCCACACATACACTCATACTCTCATTTTGCAACACTTCCTGAACCCCCCCCCCCCCCCCCCCCCAACACACACTCACTCTCTCATCTGGCAGCGCTTCCTGAACCCCACCACACACCCACTGACTCTCATGTGGAAACGCACAATAAACCCACCCACACCACACTCACTCACTCACTCAACTGCAGCGCTTCCATATCCCCTCACACCCCCTCTTCTCCCCTGCTGAAACCCCCCAACACACACACCCCCCACACCCCTCCAACACACACACACACACACTCTCTCTCTCTGGCAGCGCGTCCTGAACCACCCCTCCCCCCACCAACCACTCTCTCTCATCTGGCAGCGCTTCCTGAAACCCCTGCTCCCCCCACACACACTCACTCACTAATCTGGCAGCCGTTCCTAACCCCCCCCCCACCTACTCACTCACTCTCATTTGGCCCCGTTAACTCAACCCTCCCCCCCCCCCCCCACACACACACACACTCACTCTCTCTTCTGCAAGTGCTTCCTGAACCCACGCCCCAAACACACACACACTCATCTGGCACTGCTTGATAAACCGCCCCCCCCCCCACACTCACTCATCTGGCAGCGCTTCCTGAACCCCCCCCACCCCCACACACACTCACTCTCGCATACCAATTGCTTGGGTGCAGTGGCGGGAATCTCAGACACCAGAAAGAGAGAGGGGGGGGGGGCCTGACAGAGAGAGAGAGAGGGAGGGTGGTATCTCTGTCACACACACACTCTCTCACACACTCTCTCTCACAGACAATGTCTTTCTGTCTCTCTCACACACTCTGTCTCACAGTGTATCACATTCACTCTCTGTGTCACACAATCACTCACACACTCGCTTGGTTTCATACACTCACTCATAGAGCATCTGAGTATCACACACACTCTCTCTCACGCACACACTGAATCTGTGTGAAACACACTTTCAATCACACTGTGTCTCACATACGCACTTGCACACACTCTCATTCTCTCACAGACACACTCACACCCAGACTCTCTCTCTCTCTCACACACACACACACTCGCATTTTCACTCTCTCTCTCACACACACTCACTCTCACATACACACTCCGAGGAAAACCTTGCTAGCGCCCGTTTCATATGTGTCAGAAACGGGCCTTTTTAACTAGTGTATACATATAATGCCAGTGATTAATCAAAAAAAACCTAATGATTAGGAAGCTATTTATTTCAAAAGTTTTATATACCAAGTTTGGGTAAGTTTACTTTTTGGTGAGGCATTCCTGGGTGGATTTTGTACTTCACACTTTTCAGATTGGGAGCATGTACCCTTAATTTAATCCAGAAAATTATGCACCCCCAGACAGCAGTATAAATGTAATTCCTGGAGTAATTTTCGAAGTGGAAGCATATATATATACTTCTGCTTTGAAAATCCAGTGAAGTGTGCATGTGCTTTTTACCCCTGTGTGCAGTTATAAAATTACACCCCTCATGTCCAGCACTGAAATGTCTTCTGTTTTGCTAACAGATAATGGAAGTCAACGGACAGAACTTTGAAAATATTACACATGCCAAAGCCCTTGAAATCCTAAGGAACAACACACACCTTTCCATCACTGTGAAAACAAACATTTTTGGTGAGTGATTGTACTGTACAGTGTGCAAACCTTAGATGAAAGATACTGTGAGTGCAGGTTTTCATCAATAAAGTTCAGAATTCAGTTTTGAAATTCTCCCCTGCTGTGTCTTATTTTTCTCTTGTTTCCCATAAAGTGGTCCAATTAAGGTGAGTGTCACCACATAAATGTGCTTTGTTTTGTATTCAGAATTATTACTCTTTATCGGTCCTTCCCGTCTTTAGCCTGGGAATGTAGCAGATGTGAGAAATAATTTATGTTTACATACTGGTGCTTGTGCTTCTCGCTTGCCCATGTGCCTTTCCCATAGCTAAACTCAGTTTATTTAATCTGTGTTGCACGTTTTCCAGTTTTTTTTAAAGGTGGATCATAGCAACAAAAACTGAAATTACAATAAATTAAACACAGATAAAAACATGGGCAGAAAATGTACCTGATTAAGATTTATAAAATAAGATGATACCTTTTCTATCTCTTATTTAAATTTATTCAGATATCCATATTTTATAACGGAAACCTGTGTTAAGAGTTGAAAAATACGTCTGGTTTATAAAGGCAACCTAGGTGCACCCTGTGGCTTTGTAAAATAGGTAGATGGAACTAGCTAATACATAACATTTACTACTACTACTAATAATTTCTATGGTGCTACTAGAGGTACGTAGCGCTGCACACATTATATGGGGTCACAATCTGAAGACCCCTTTTACCAAGCTGCGCCAAAAAGAGGCCTGCACTGGTGTCAGCGTGTAAAAAGGAAGTCTTTCTTTCTTGCAGAAAATGGCCATACGGCAAGTAAAGCACTTGTGGCCATTTCGGGGGAGGGGGGAGAGCCAGCCAGTGGTACTTCCTGTTTAGCTAGCGGTAAGCCCACGTTGGACTTACCACTGCTTAGTAAAAGAGGCCCTAAGTTTTTGTACCTGGGGCAGTGGAGGGTTAAGTGACTTGTCCAGGGTCACAAGAAGCTGCAGTGGGAGTTAAACCCAGATCGCCAGGATCAAAGCCCCCTTATACTAACCATTAGTCTACTCCTGCTTTAAAGTTCTGTACCCCTTGTACTCACAACCACAGTTTTATGATTTAGAGATAAAGAAAAGGGGCATTTAGAGGCCTGTTTATAAACCTGCTAAATTTTTATGGTTTAATTTATTCTGAATATAAATCTAAAATGACACTTTTAACCCGCTTAATCCCAATCAGGTCCAAAGGGGCTTACAAATAGTCTGTTGTTTACATACAAGTCACAAGTAGCAGGATAAATCAACACACATAAACATCCAAAAAGTTATGTTCATCATAAAGAAAAGTTTTCAGATTCCTCCAAAACTGTAAATAAGAGAAATTATATTTGATGTACTATAGTGCCACTACAATCACTTTGTCACAGCAGGTAACATTTAAAGCACTAATAAATAATAACAGAAAGGAATGCCACTGTTAGAACAGAAAGTCATACATACAGGAATCAGTAGGCAGACTAAAGTGCCTGGGACTCTGAGTGCAGGTCAGAGAGAGCCAAAATCAGAGATGTGGAGACTGGGTCCAAAGAGGTAAACAACTACAACAAAAAAAGAGTCTTCAATAGCACTTTAAGTTTAGAAAAGAAGATTCAGATCTGATTTTTTTTTTTTTGGGGGGGGGGGGTGAGGGGAGAGGTCATTCCAGAACTTAGGGGCTGTGAAAAAGAAAGCTGAGGAGCGTGCGGGTTGATACTGGACAATATGAAGCGAAGGCAAACTGAGGAGATTAGCATCCAGTGATCTAGGGTGTAATCAAGGAACCCGAATGAATGAGTGAGAGAGAGAATTTAAAAAGTAGAACGGAATGAAATAGGGAAGCCAGAACAGGGTAAGCACAATCAAATCTATTAGATTTGAGTAAAAGATGGGCGACCGAGGTTTGGAGAGTCTGCAGCGTACGAAGAGAGGATTTTGAAATGCCACAGTAAATTGTGTTTGCAATAATCAAGACAAGAAATTGGAAAAAAGCATGAGTTGTATAGAGAAGGGAGATCAAAAGTATAGATAGACCGAAGTTATCTTAGATTAAAAAAAAAAATCCTGTTATCAATTTGGGCTTCAAAAGTAAGCTTTGTACTTACGTCAGTTTGCGTATTTAATCCATTTGCAGTGTTTAAGGAGCTGCTTAACAGAATTGGGCAGGAGAAGAAGAACGGAATTCCTCACATTCCCAAAATCGCAGAGAAGAAAAACAATCGCTACTCCATCTCGGATCTGCCAGTGGACATGGAGCAGGATTTCCCGCGTGAAAAGGGAGGCAAGAAGATCAAAGCAAACACTGTATCTGGCGGAAGGAACCGAATAGGAAAATCTTGGACAAGACGAGGTTAGCATTTTGCCTCCAAAGCCATTCAGGTAAGATTTTTACTGTTACTCTCTGTGTTTTTGGTGGCTATTGCGACCTTTTTCTGCCTATTACTTCTATTGATCTGCAGCTGTATGTGTGTACCCGGTGCATCGTTTCTTTGATTGGCCAGTCACGTTGCTCTGTTGCCACTCTGATAGTCATAAGAGCATGTGATGTGTTTGGCTGTTCCTAGCAGTTCCCTCCCCAAGAATTGGCTACTGGCTGTTTACATTGCTTGTCCAGGGTTAAGCAGGCATATTCAGCAGCAGTTAACCAGACAGTACTTGCTGAAAATGCTCGGTTAGCGCCTTAGGCACTTGGTACTTAGCTGGTTAAATGCCGATATTCAGCACTTAACAGAGTCCTAACTTTATGTAGTTTATCATAGCTAGTTAAGGGGTCCTTTTACCCAGCTGTGGTTAAAAAGGGCCCTGCGGTAGCGGTGGGGGCCATTTTTGCTTCATGCCAAGGCCCCTTTTTTCCACCAGCGGGTAAAAAGACACGGCCAGGTGGTAAGATTATTCTTACTGCATGGCCACATGGGGGGGGAGGGGCACTTACTGCCACCCATTGAGGTAGCGGTAAGGGCTCCCGTGGTAACCAAGCAGTGATTACCACTAGGTTAGCGCCGCACTAGAAATTACACAATTATTTTTCGTAGCACCGAAAATGGCAGGAGCTCGAGGCGGAACTGCCGCTAGCGGCCGCATTGGTCCAGCAGTAGTTCCAGGGCCCCTCAGTGCTAAATATCGTACTTAACTGGCTGTGTTGTATCCGACTGTGTATGCCCAGATATTCAATTCTAGGGTCCGGACATGGTCCGGTATTGTGTATCCAGGAAAAAGCCAGCTGAATATCGGGAAGTCTTAAGGCCTGCGTTAAATTTGAGAAGGTTCTGTTCCAAGCTCAATAGGGAGAGTATTTCAAAGGAAAGTGTCCAGATATACAAATGAGGAGTGACCATACTGCAAATCAAGAACCTAGGTGAGGAAAGGTTGAATTTGATGTGGACAAGGTCAGCAAAAAGGTTCTTTTCGGGTGCAGGACTGGCTGTTGTCTACCTTTCTAAGTTCATTTCTCGTCGTCTCTCCCACCTTAACTGAAGCAAGGTGGCTAGTTTTTGCCGTTCTGCTCTCTGCTCTGTTACATGTTTTTAAAGAACCCCTTTAAAAAAACAATTTGAAGACTGGAAAAAACATTGATGTGCTTAGGAAGCTGTGGGAGTTGTAAACTGCTGCAGGTTTCTTTCCTCTGAAGTGATTGGACTTGTTTAATGAATTCTTGCATTTATTCCTTTTATGTTTGATTGGATTACTTAAGATATGAATTTGCTGTTGTGCCTTGTGTTAGCAGTGTGTTGTGTTCAGTTTCTTTCCTGATTTGCAAAAATGCACATTGTACTGGGGATGTCTTTTAGATAATGCATGAATTACTGATTGGCCAGTCATCCCACAGCTTGTACAAGTCAGGAGAAAACTGCTGGTCTCTGTTCTGATCTGATCATGCCCACAGCATATTCAGAAGCTGTAATTATTTTGGCATGAGAACAAAAAATGTATTAAAACATTTAAAAGAATAAATGCTACTTCTAGCAAAAACTTAGTTGGAGAAAACCACTCTGATAAGCTCCTGGTCCTCGTGATTGTGGAGATTTCATTGCTCAACAGGATCTGAGATTTTCATTAAATAGGAATGAAACGCTTTCCCCTTAAAGTTGTCCCAAAAGTAGGGAACAGTTTCTTAGGAGTCTGATCACATGTTGGGAAGCATTGTGAGGAAAAAGATCATACTTCAAAGCTGTATTGTTCCAGTGTGCTTTAGCTGTAAACAAAAGTAGAGGTTTTTGGGCAGATTTTAGATTCTTCCTTTTCTTAAAAATGCTAGGTGGATTTTCCATTTCCTTTAGGACAGAATGGCAGAAAATAGCAGAGATTTATTTATTTTAATCTCTGAATGGTGACTTAAACAGATAGGAGTGATGACGCTAGGGCGTGCGAGATGGGGAATAATTTAAGAATGGGAATAATCATCCACCCTGCTCTCGCCCTTCATCAAATAAGTGTATTGGGTCAGATTGTTGTTAACTTTTAAGTAGAAAAGCCACCCAAGTGTTTGATTTTCTTATTTTTTGAAAGATAAGGCCAAACCTCCCACATGGTGATAGTATGATTAGGGTTATAAAAGCAACTCGGGTGTCTCTATAAAATAGGAATCCGGAACCACCCCCAATAGCGCGAAATGCTCGTGCACAGATTTTCCATCAGTACAGTTCTGTCCCGCTTCACCCAAACCACTACCCTAGTAATGCCTAGTTGTATGTTTAGCCCTTTTCTGCATGTAAAGCTGTAGAAGCATAAAAAGTACCTCTTACAGCGGGGCACAGCTTGCATGGGCAAAAAGCACGTGGGTGCTCCAAATTTTTCAAAGCGAAAGTATGCATGTACTTCTGCTTTGAGAATTACCCCAGGAAAACAGTGTGCGTAAATGTATGCCTGCTTTTTGGGGGGCACTGGAAATTTCTGAGAGAATTTATGTGCCTATGGTCACATTTTCAAAATTATCTGCCGAATACTATGAGGCATATTTTCAAAGCACTTAGCCTTCCAAAGTTCCAATTATGTATCTTACCTAGCGTTCCGCGCCTAGATCTAAGCGTGTTCCATAACAATGTTCATAACTTAATTGGCTTAAGCCAATCAGCGTTAACAGCACTTAAGCAATAATGAGCAGTAATTGGCAATAATTAGAATTTACGCCCATAACTTGCCAAACGTATGCTGTAACTCCTAATTTTTAATGTGCACATCCAAAAAGGGGTGTGGTTACAGGCATGGAAATGGGCATTTTATGGGCGTTCCCAAATGTGTATGCGTGTAAATGTATGGGCAGGGATTTATGCCGTGTTTTCATTAGTGTAAATGGATGCGTATAGTTTTAGGTGCTGGGATATCAACTAATCATACTCTATATACTACGCCTAAATCTTATAGAATATGCTTAGATGAAAATGATTTCCATGCAGATTTTCCAGGCAGTATATATATATAGAATCTCTCCCATCTCTGGGACACACCAAGGCAATCTGTTTTTCAAGATATCCACAGTGAATATGTATGAGATAATTGTGCGTGTATATCTATCTCATGCATATTCATCGTGGGAATCCTGAACATCTGACTGGTTGGGTGTATCCTGAGGACTGGATTAAGAACCCCTAGTGTAAGTGAAAATCCCACTTCCGAGAGGGGCCTCTGCTGGTAATGGTTTGCCACATGCTGGCTGTATGTGCACACTCTTTATCTCCTTATTGGGTGGGCAGTTTTGTAATGTAATAGTTTTGATATTTGTTGGGACCTGCTTAAGTCTGTGTTTTGATAGGCGGGGTGAAAATGCCTTAAACAGAAGCCCTTCTCCACTGGTAAACCTGAAAATTACACTCCATATGTAATGGTTATCTAAGTTTGAGGGCTTACTTTTTTATTGGGTACAGACAGGCATCCGTGACATTACTGGGTCTTCTTATGTTGTTTCTCTCTTTGCATGTTGAAAGAAATCACTTTTAATCTTTTTTCCTCCAGTCTTGTGGCCCTGTCATTTTGCTGGTGTGTGTTGTGTGTGTTTATAAGCAATGGCTGAAATTATCCTTGTTCCTCGAAGGATGTTTCTTAGCGTTAAAATGTTAACTGTTTTTTGTGTATTTTTTTTTCTTTTTTTCTGTTACCACATCACCTTCTCAGGGGACTGTTTTGGTAAGAAATGATCTAACTTACTTGTGTAGGGGATGTACCAGTATAACTTTCTAAGGGACCCTTTTACTAAGTTGCATTAATCGGTACTGCATACTTAGCACATTTTTAAAATGGTGTATCGTGGAACTCACTCATCTTGCAGTAACAGTCAAATCGACGCATGCTAAAAATGTTTGGTTTTTTTTTCTTTGGAAGGGGGCGTAGCGTGGGTGTTCTTCGATGATCATCTAGAACATCTACATTAGCATGCATTGATTAGTGCAGGAATAACACATGAGTCCTTACCACCTACATATGCTCATGTGCTAATCTTGTTTATGGCTGTGAGCTAGTCGCAACATTAGTGCATAGTTATTAATGCAAAATAATGGGAAAAGGTTATTTTAACAGCTGAGACAAAAATGGCCTTAGCACGAAGGAAAACCCCGCACATGGGTGCTCTAAGGCTACTTTATACCGCAACTTCGTAAAAGGCCCCTTAAAAGGAATGGATGCCTTCTCACTGTTACGTGATCCCATCATGCCCTTGCAGTACTGGTTATGTGTTTTGGAGCTGTAGTCATGTTGTGCAGGGTTCTGAACACTGTACATAGATATTATGGATGCTGTTGCTTTCGTCGTGCTTACTGTGTTTAATAAATTATGCTTTTTTTTTTTTTTTTTTGGTTTAACTTTTTTTTTTATTGATGTCACATCCACAACATTTAAGCATCAATTACAATCACCAAATTTATATCTCTAAAGTCCATAACAAAACCTTTTGCTAAAGTAACATCAAACTTTTACATAGTCTTTTCATCCCTCCCTTCTCCCCATCCCCCCCAACCTAAATTATGCATTTTATTATTGTCTGAATCACTATTACAGTGGAATAAAAATACATATATAAGAGGCAAAAGTAATAAGCTAGAATTTGGACTATCTTGCAAAAATTGTGGTTCAAATAATTTCAGTGTAACAGACCAAAGATTTATCTATGCTGAAATGGTCAGTGTGGGTGGATTGATCCTTTCAGTTCTGCTTTACGTGCAGCATTTTTGTAAGTGGGAAATATTTTTTTCGCTTTTGATTTTTCTGCTGTAGTTTATGTTGGGAAAAACAGTCTCCTTTTTCCTGTAGTTCTGTTATCTTTGCTGGGTCCTGTCAGAGAATCAGCTGGCTACAAAGTTGCTGTCTGGCAGGGTCTAACCAGGCTTAGGAAGTCACTTAGTGTGAGAAACTGTCCCACAGCCAAAACAAGGTGTTAAGATCTTATTTTTGTTTATGTAATTAACTGGGGAGTGGAGTGGCTGCAGTTTGGCTGTTTGTGTTGAAATGTCTGTCATTGAGGGAAAGTTCATAAGAACATAAGAGTAGCCATACTGTGTCAGACCAATGGTCCATCTAGCTCAGTATCCTGTTTCCAAGCAGTGGCCAAGCCAGGTCATAAGTACCTGGCAGAAACCCAGATAGTAACAACATTCCATACTACAAATCCCAGGGCAAGCAGTTGCTTCCCCATGTCTGTCTCAATAGCAGACTATGGGCTTTTCCTCCAGGGACTAGGCCAAATGTTTTAAAAATCCAGATAGACTAACCACTGTTACCACATCCTCCGACAAAGAGTTCCAGAGCTTAACTATTCCTTGAGTGAAAAAATATTTCCATGTAACTTCCTTGAATGTCCCCTAGTCTTTGTACTTTTGGAACAAGTAAAAAAATCGATTTACTTCTACTCGTTTTACATCACTCAGGATTTTGTAGACCTCAATCATATCTCCCCTCATCCGTTCTTTTCCATGCTGAAGAGCCCTAACCTCTTTATCCTTTTCTCATATGAAAGGAGTACCATCCCCTTTATCATTTGGTTGCTCTTCTTTGAACCTTTTCTAATTCCGCTATATCTTTTTTGAGATACAGTGACCAGAACTGAACCCAGTACTCAAGGTGAGGTTACACCATGGAACGATACAGCGGCATTATAGTATTTTCAGTCTTATTCACCATACCTTTCTAATAATTCCTAGCATCCTGCTTGCTTTTTTGGCCGCCGCCACACACACTGAGCAGAAGATTTGAGTGTATTATCTACAACGACACCTGGATCTCTTTCTTGAGGGTGGACCCGAGCAATCAATTAACTATGATTCACATTATTCTTTCCAATGTGCATCACTTCCATTTGTCAACATTAAATTTCATCTGCCATTTGGACGTTTCATTCTTCCGATTTCATGAGGTCCTTCCTGCAATATTTCACAGTCCACACTATTTTAACAACCTTGAATAGTTTTGTATCATCTGCAAATTTAATAATCTCTCGCATTCCGATTTCCATATCATTTATAAATATGTTAAATAGTACTGGTTCCCAGTACCGATCCCTGTTGCACTCCACTGTTCACCCTTTTCCATTGAGAGAAATGACCATTTAACCCTACCCTCTGTTTTCTGTTCAGTAACCAATTCCTAATCCACACTAGAACCTTGCCTCCTATCCCATGAGAAGTACCCCCACTCAGAGTAAAGCAGGTTTTAACCCAAGCTTATTCATTCATGGCTGTGCAGGTGTTAAGCTCCAGTTAAGCTCTCAGTATAGCAGAATGATCCTAAAAATGTATGCATTTGTGGTCTTAAAATATTCCCCAAAAGCTGTTAAATTTGTGATTGAAACTTCTCACAGGTGGGTACTTGTGTATTCAACTCTGCTCTAAATCAAGCAGGTGATAAGGGAAAAGGGCTTTTGAAACCAAAGCTAAGTCTTCTGTTTTTAGCACAGTTTGAAATTAACCTCACGTGGTATATGAAGTGCTTCAATTAAATTGTTTTCCATCTCCTCCTCCCCTCCTCCTCCAAAACTCATTTTAGCACTATTCAAAAGCACGGTGCATCTTTTACACATATCTATGTATGCCATATATGTAAACCTAATGTGTTTGATTAATTCTCTGTAAGGGCTAAAGACCATTATACTCTAATGCCCTGTCCCATTCAGGTGTTGGTGAGAGCATATTGGACATTTTCTCTGCCCTAAGGAATGTTTAACACTATTCTTATTTGGAAATATGAGTGCTTTGGGGGTAAGAACGACAGAGGTTGGTGGCATATTGTAGACTAACAGATTTATTGAGTCATATGCTTTCAAGGTTGAGAGTCCACTTGTCAGGCCCAGGTTCCTTCCACGTCTCTTGGGGCCTCTGATGAGGTGAACTGTTGGGTCCTTGGAAAGCTCACACTTCAATAATCTTTGAGTCCTTCAGCACCACCAGCCTCATATATATATATATTATTTTTTTTTTGCTACTGCAAGCTAACACAGCTAGCCTCCTGGAAATATTTGTGGGTGGGTGTGTTGACGTATTATTTAGGCATTTATATCTTGCCTGAAACCAAGGTAGGTCATGTCAAAGTAAAACAAATCAAGACACTCCTTGGCTGCAGCCAACCTTTTCCTGTTACTGAACTCCTAAATAGGTGGCTTGAATTGCTGACTTCATGAAGCCATCCCTGTGGTCCAAATGCCTCAGCAAACACATGACATTTGAGCTGTTCTTTAAGGGCTTCTTTTACAAGGCTGCGCTAGCGATTCCTGTGCGGCAAATGAGACGAAACCCGTAGGAATTGAATGGGCTTCCTCTCATTATGCCGCACCGAGAATCAGTAGTCCCTAAACTTGTTAGTATCAGAAAGTGATCTGATTGCACACCCAGGGTCCTGCTACGGGCACATATGTGTCTCCCAAGTACCTTTTTACTGAAGGGTATATTAAATCTAAAAGCACTTCTGATCATATTGACCGGTTTGGCTTGTAGACCTGCAAAAAATGCGGAGCATCTTGTTGCAGTGGCCTGTGCATCATAAGGATTTGAATTTCACCTGCAATTTGGTGGGAACAGTTTAAGCCAAAACCATTTTACATAAAATCTAACACTGTTTTGAGCTCATGAGTCAGTTTATTACATCGTGCACAGTAACTTCTTCCCCCGCCCCCCCTTTTTGTTGAGCAGATATATTTCCTATTCTTCCCATCAGGCTTTCAGTATTTCCTGATTCTTTCCTGTCCTTTCCAAGAATACGCAAGGCAGGAGTCCACCGTGGCTGAGAGAAAAGGCAGCAGGTTGCTTAGCACTGCCTGCAGTGCAGCTCTTCAAACCAAGCTGCAGGTGTCGCTATGAGGGCAGCCTTTGGCTTTCCTTTCCCACAGTGCTGTGGTGTTTGATATAAAGTTTTTAATAGTTTTAAACTAAACTGCTTTGGACCTGGGAATTAAATGCAAGTCCCTCCCTGTCACTTGGCACACTGCAAAGCTGAGGTGCACAGTTGTGTGGCTCTGAGGGTAACCAAATATTCTTATTGTAAAGCAAATCACTCAGATACTTCAGATAATATTTATTCTGCGTGCACAGAATCAAAGGCTTTTTTTTTTCTTTAAATATAGGACTGGCATTATGTACCTTACACTTGAGTGCTTCAACCTCCCCCTTGCAATACAGAGTATTATTTTATTGCTCAGATATGCATTGATTCAACTGTAATTTACGGGCTTGTAAATATTTGCTCAGCCTTATGTTCATGCTCTTACATTTGTTTTAATCCAGGGTTTTATCAGGGCAACATAAGTGTCTATATGCTTTTAAAAATAGGCTCCCAGAGTTATTCCCAGTAGTGCACAGATGTTCTCATGCAAATTTGCATCTATTGCAAGGCAGGTACAGCTTTGTATGTACGTGCACACACCTTGCAACTCCGCCCCAGTTCCACTCAAATACCGCCCCCTAGGAAAGCCTATGGACATATTGCATTAATGTACCTATGCTCTCGGGTACCTGTGTGCACGTATTCACTCATAGCCATTTTCCATGTGTAAAACATGCAGAAAATGCTTTATAAAGATTACCACATTATGGTATAGGAGAGAGGTTTTGAACATCCAATTCTATTGATACAGTGGTGTAGCCAGACACCTAATTTAGGGTGGGCATGAAATCTTATCTCTTCCATCGCCCTTCTTGCCTCTTCCTGGTGCCCCCCCCCCCCCCCAAACTCAAAATAGCAATCCTGGGTCGGCGGGAATCCCCATGCCCTGCCAGTCGAAGACCTCCTCCCAGCCAGAATTCTTCCCACCTGGACAGCTCCTGCCACCGCTGGCCCTTGCTCATGCTCAGTTTTCACACATTCACACGTGAGCAAAAACAGGAGCATGCATGGAAAGGGCAGGAGGGGGGGGGGGAGGGAGGCAGTGGTGTTGGCTCCTGAGCAATACCATTGGCTTCGCTGGTTGGAAGCATTGTGGCCAGGAGGAGGTTTTCAGCTAAGAGAGCACCAATTTTGGGTGGGTCTAAGCTCAAAATAGGCAGGCCCCCAGCCCGCCTGGGCTTACCTGTGGCTACACCACTGCTGTTAATATATGGGAGAAGGGGAAAAAAAATCCCTGCCTTAACTGATGGGAGATGTTTCTGTTATAGCGGCAGCTGAAGATTGGTGTCTAATGCTTCCTGCAACTTTTCAGTTTCTTGAGCAGGTTAAATGTAGACCTTCTTTTCTCACTACCTCACCCCCCTCCCTCTCCCCCGTTTATATTTTTGCAGTGATGCAGCATCAGCCACTCTCAGGATGACAGCATCGTCGGGACCCACCAGTGCAGACACAGTGTAGCTATCATGCCTATTCCTGGTACCCTGTCCTCCAGCAGCCCTGACCTCTTGCATCCTACCACCAGCATGCTGGATTTCTCTAATCCTTCAGGTAAATAAACCCATCCTGCTGTTCAAATAAATCCTCAGAAACTGATTAGTCATGCAGCATGTCAGTGGTTGATTTTAAGATCTTAAAATATTGAGTAAATGTGAGGTTCTTAAGTTTACCTAGCTGTGTTCAGCTGTTCCAGGCTAAAGGAGGTAGATTAGTAAAAGAGGGGGGAAATGCAGAGCTTCAGAAAGGCATAGGGCTTGCTCTTTGGATATTTTATTTATTTAATAGGATTATTTACCACCTTTTTGAGGAAATTCACCCAAGGCCAATGTATAGCAAGAACAATTTGGGAATTAGCAATAAGCAATTTTCAGCAGAAAAAAAAATATTCAAATAACAGTGCACATTATACTACTAATAATAATTTCTGTAGCTTTACTAGATGTACACATTGCTTTCTCTGTCCCTAGAAGGCTCACAATCTAAGTTTTTGTACCTGGGGCAGTGAAGGGTTAAGTGATTTGCCCAAGGTCACAAGGAGCTGCAGTGGAATTGAACCCAGTTCCCCAGGATCAAAGTCCACTGCACTAACCATTAGGCCATTCCTCCACCTTTATGGTATAGTATACTACTTACAATGTCAACACATATACAATAAAACATTTTGATAAAAACAAAGGAAACTATAGGCCGATAAAGACCATATGGCTATCCAGTCTGCCAATCCATGCCATCTACTCTTCCTCTCACTGCCCTAGAGATCCTTATGTACTTGACCCCAGCTCTCTTGAATTCAGGTATTGTTTTTGTCTCCACCACACTGAGAGCCTGTTCCACGAATTCACCACCCTTTCCATTGAAGATGTCTGAGTCAATCCCCTTTCACCTTCATCCTATGCCCCCTTGTTCCAGAGCTTCCTATCAATTGAGAGAGATTTGCCTTCATTTGCATTTATGCCGCATTGGTATTTAAATCTCTCTATTATATCTCCCCCTACCACCTTTCTTCCAAAAAATACATATTGAGATCTTTGTTTGTCCCCATACTCTTTATGATGAAGACCACTGACCATTTTAGTAGCCTCCCTCTGGACTGACTCCATATCTTTTTGAAGGTGTGGTCTCCACAATTGTACACAGTATTCTAAGTGAGGTCTTACTAGAGTCTTATAAAGGGGTATCATCACCTCCTTTTCTCTACTGGCCATTCCTGTCCCTATACCCAAGCATCCTTTTACCTTTCACCATTGCCTTTTCTACCTGTTTGGCCACCTTAGATCATCACATACGATCACACCCAAGTCCCACTTATCTTTCATGCACAAAAGTTCTTCACCCCCTAAACTATACCATTCCCTCAGGTTTTTTGCAGCTCACATGCATGACCCTGCATTTTTTTAGCATGAAATATTAACTGCCAAATTCTAGACCATTCCTCTAGCTTCACTAAGTCCTTCCTCATGTTATCCACACCATCAGGGGTGTCTACCCTGTTGAAGATTTTGATGATATCTGCAAGAGGCAAACGTTATCAGACAGCCGTTCAGCAATATTGCTTACAAAAATGTTAAAAGAAGCAGCCCAAGAACCAAACATTGTGGCACAGCACTGGTAACATCCTTTTCCTCAGAATGAGCTCCATTTACCATTTATTTATTTATTTATTTATTCATTCATTCATGACATTTATACCCTACATTAGCCTGAAATAGACTCAAGTTCAATGTGGCTTACAAACAAAACAATAAAGTGAATAAAAAATAATAATGTACACAATTTAACACAAATTACAATAAGTTCAAGAAGCAAATTAATACATTACCCTCTGTCCCCTTCCACTCAATCATTTTAGGGCCCATACTGAGGGCACTCAGTTTGTAGGATAGTAAGGCTGGGCTGTCTTACTCAGGACTGACATAGTTAGCATTGTAAATAAATAATAAGAACATAATTGTCATAAATTCAGCTCCACTGCAGTTTTTAATCATTGAGTCAAATTGCACCTCACAGGTGTCTAATACAATTTTTCTTGGTCTGGCTGTGCTGCTTCATGATAGCATTGGGTTTTAACTCTTTGATTTCCCCAGCGCGCCACACAAGAGCTACATGACAAAGTTCCGTTTTATTTCTGCAAATGCATCTTTAAAGACATCTGGGGATGTGCACGTTTTCTGTTTCTGTAGTTAATCAAGATCTAGAATGTTGCGTAGAAACTTTCTGCAAGCCATTTGCATTGACTGGATACAATTCATGGAGTATTGATTGTAGGGGAGGCTATGTGTTGTTGTTGTTGTTTTTTTTTGGCATGCAGAAAGGAATATAAAAACATTCATTCTTGCTGATATATGGCCAAGTTTAAAAAAAATAATGTGCATTATTGATTTTGTATTCATACAAATATGTATGTTTGTTTTTTACTGCCTCCAGCTGCTGGCTTTTATTGTAAGTACCTTGAATATAAGGCACATTTTTTTTCACAGTGGAAAAGGTTTCTCAGAATTGCACTGTTAGCAAATGTTAACCATAGCCTTCTGAATTCATATGGAAGCAATACACTGCATTTCTTTCTGTGTATACTATTGTGGGCCTGGTACATGCTTTGTTGGTGGAACAATACTTTTGAATTCTCATGCCTGAGCATGCACCTCGATACTGAATGACAGTCACCCATGTGGAAAGGTAAATAATCTAAGGGGCCCTTTTACTAAGCTGCATAGATGCCAACATGCGCCAATTTGGAGTTACCGCCAGGCTACCGCGTGGCTCTTGCGGTAATTTCATTTTTGGCGCTCGCCCGAAAAAGAATTTTTATTTTCTGACGTGCGTCAAGTGGCATTTGATGTGCATAGGTCATTACTTCCCGGTTACCGCGTAAGACCTTACCGCTAAGTCAGTGGCTGGCGGTAGGGCCTCAGACCCAAAATGGATGCGTGCCAATTTTTATTTTGCCGCACGTCCATTTTTGGCAAAAAATTTTAAAAAGGCCTTTTTTTTTTACAGGCTCGCTGAAAAATGGATCTGAGAATGGCCAAAACCCACACCTACACTACCGCATGCCATTTTTCAGCTCACCTTAGTAAAATGAACAGAAAACATAACACATTCAGTAATTAAAAAAAATACAAACTCTTATCTATAAAAATCTTACTTTGTTGTCCTCCTTTTCCTTAAATCTGTCGGCCATTGAAAGTTTCTTAACTCAATATTTCACTTATTGAAGTAAGATCCTAGCTTTGCCACTTTCTTTATTTTAGAAATGTATTTATTGAACTAATAGACAATCGTCAAAAGCAGAGTGATTACAGTAAAGATCAATCCCAAAAAACTCCTTACCCCACCCCATTCCAACTTTTAAGAGATAAATATGTGTCTTACATGGGTATGTGTGTGTGTGATTATTTTTTTTTTGTTGTTGCAGATATCCCAGATCAGGTCATAAGAGTTTTCAAAGCTGATCAGCAGAGCTGTTACATCATCATCAGCAGAGACACTACAGCTAAGGAAGTTGTCAGCCACGCCTTGCACGAGTTTGGCTTGACAGGGGCCTCCGAAACACATTCCCTGTGTGAAGTTTCCGTCAGTCCTGAAGGAGTCATTAAGCAGAGGCGGCTTCCAGACCAGTTCTCTAAATTAGCAGACAGGATCCAGCTCAATGGAAGGTACAAGTGTTCTCTAATGCTCTGCTTCTCCAAAGTTTAAATGTTCACCAGAAATGAAAGACCTCAGATGTTCAAGGAGAGCATCAGCTGGTGAAGTTTCACTGATCCGGTATGTTCCTGGGAAGTGTTTAATATACAGAATAGAGGTCGACTGAAACTGTTGAAACTGGGGGAGGGGGGGGGGGGGGGGGGAACAGTTTCAGTCGACCTCTGTTCTGCATATTAAACACTTCCCAGCAACAAACCTTTATTCGACTCCGAAGCTGCTGCTGAAGCTGTCTCAGCGTTTTTGGTCGAAACTGAAAACTAAAATTTGATTGTGTGAATGTGAACCAATGAGGCCTACTGGGATTGTCAAGAGCTCTCAGTCAGCAGCCTTCTGCTAAACTCACATGAGCTTATTATCCTCCAGGTCCAGGAACTGATAAGTACAGGCTGACAACTGGGAGAACCATTTTTTTTTAATTTATAGAAGTTTTTATTAAGCATTGTAAGACCAAAACAGAACATCCTCAGCTCAGTACAGTACAAGAGTCCACACTTATGTGTAGTCAAACAGTACATGACATAGAGAAAAACACCATCAAAACCACAGTGCTATTAAGAAGGACTTCATAAGAAGTCTGACACGTTTAGGTTCCAAAGTCAATGCAGATGTAGTTCAATATTCTCTGAGACAGGACCATTGTGAGAATGTTAAAAAAAAAAAAAAAAATCATGATTACCAGCTTTTTATGCTTACCTAACCTGTGCACAAGTAATCTGAATTAGTTGGGGCTTGTACAAACTCTTTGGTTTGACTATTGATGTTATCACTGCATGGATTACTGTGGTCAAACACATCCTTTTATATATGGAGAGAGATTTTTTTAATTGCCGCAGGTGACAGAAACAGAGCAAGCTCAATCTCTTAGTAGTCCCGGGGCAAACAAGTGCATTGAGCTCCTTCCATCATAATATAAGTATTTTTTTATTTTTTAAAGATTAAACATTGCAGGCTTTTTGGTAATAGGCTGCCTAAGTGTAGCTGTTCACCTTACCTAACACAGGTATAGTGGACTGGCTGAAGTAATGAGCTGCTCAAAATTATTAGGGTACGGTGACCTCGATCGACAGCACGGCCAGGATGATGGATCTTTCAGATATTGCAAAACACGGGGGGGGGGGGGGGGGGGGAGAATCATCTAGATGCAGTATGAGCAAAGAACTTAGGGTAGGAAAGTGATGCTCACAGTAGATGCACTTACAGATGCAAATTCGCCCCCTGCTGTTACCAAAGTAAACAAAATGGGATTTCTTTGCCATTGTGTCTCTAGGTTTCTCTCTCTCTGTACACACATATCTGACCTGCAGCAGAGTTTTTGAATGGATGGCTGTTCTGAGAAGTACGGCGTAGAATAGAATAACAATTTAGTTCAATGATATGATGAAAAAATAATGAAGCGACTTTAGGGTTTAAAGAAAACACAGACTTTTCTGCCAGGTTCTTAGAGTCACAGGTGCACATAACAATAAAATTCATCAAGCCAGCATTCTTTTGTGTGTTTTCACAAGCTTCAATGGTTCTGTTACTTCATAGCTTCAGAAGGAGCAACCAAATAGAAAAAGAATTTTATTTAATTCCCCTCGCTAGGAGCTGAAAGCCAAAGTCACATGGAATCTGTTAGACGGGCCAACTCTTTCATTCTCACTCTTTTAGGCTTTGACATGCATGTCCTTGTGTCCAGTTAACATTTCTCTGGATTGAGAATGATAAAATGATGCTGTACCTTCAAATCTCTTATTAGGAATGTTGGGGGAAAACAAAATTACTAGAAACAATGGCAAAGAAACTGTAGCACATGTGCACTTGCAAGTAAGCAGGACATTTTCATAATTTTCCTATCATTTTTACATGAAGGTATTATCTGAAGAACAACATGGAAACGGAGACTCTGTGTTCCGACGAGGATGCCCAGGAGCTGCTCAGAGAGAGTCAGATCTCTGTCCTTCAGCTTAGCACCATCGAGGTAGCCACGCAACTGTCCATGAGGGACTTCGACCTCTTTCGTAACATTGAACCCACAGAGTATATTGATGACTTGTTCAGACTGGACTCCAAAACAGGGAGTGCTCGCCTGAAACAGTTTGAGGAAGTGATTAACCAGGAGACATTTTGGGTCGCTACAGAAATCCTGAGGGAGGCCAACCAGATGAAAAGGGTGAAGATAATCAAGCATTTCATTAAGATCTCCCTCCACTGCCGAGAATGCAAGAATTTCAATTCCATGTTTGCGATTATAAGGTAGAGTATTATTCTTTGATTTATATTTTGCATGCTCATAATCTCTCATGGGGTGATGATTCATACTTTAAAGAGACACTGAGGAGTTGTTGATTCCTTACTTTCCTGGGTGTGTTTTATATTCTAGGACCAAAATTGCTGCAGGGCCATGGGGGGAGGGGGAGGCAAAATTCCCCAGGCCTGGTCTTGGGAAGCTTCTGCCTGCCTGCTTCCAGGTCTGTCCTCTCCTGCTCCTGCATGCTGCCCAGCACCTGGATGATTACATTAGCGTGATATCGCATTAATGCAATCATCCAGGTTCCGGCATGGACAGGAGCAGGAAAGGATAGACCATGGGAGCAAGCAGGCAAGAAGAGACTTGCTGGTGCCAGGCCCAGGTCCCCTCTTGGAGGCAGAGACAGAAAGGTAAGGGGGTGGGTTGGAGTGGCGGCAGTGGCATAAGTGGGCTGGTGCTGGCCCGCAGCAGTCCGGTTCTGCCCCGGGCCCAGCAACAAGGCCTCCCCCCCCCCCCCCCAACCCCCACTTTGGCATTCCCTCCCCATGTATTTATGGTATTCAGACCAATCTTGCAAGGTTTAGAAAAGATCTTGTGAGGTATTTTTGGATTCGTAGTTGTATTGCTGTATTTGACTGTGGATGTGAATTTAGGACTGTTTTATATTGTGTGTGTTTAATAAGATTGCATATTTAGGTTTGTATCTGGTAATATTATTTTGTGGCAGCATCTGTACATCACACTTATTTTCCTTTAGAAGGGCGGTCGAACTAATATTAGGAGAAAACCTGAAGCAGTGTGACTGGATCAACTTGAATAGTGACCCAAATTACTAGAAATATTTTGTTCAATAACAAATGAGGACAGAGGGCTGTAAAGTTCTGTTTTGACATGTCTTAGTGACCATAACTGTAATTTTGTTTTGGGGGGCCCCAGCATTTTTCTCTTGCTCCTTTGGGTTACCAGCTCACTTGGAACCAGCATCTACCGGGTTACGTTGTCATGAGCCTTCATTCAGAACAACCCAGGGTATTTGTCCAGTTTATAAGAGCCATCCTCCCCCCTCAATTTCCATCTGGTCCTGCCATCGGAGAGCCTTGGCCAGGGAGTTGCACCCCGAATCTAATCGTCATCTCCACTAATTCTATAAGTGCACCAAGTGGGGCTCAAAGGGAAGTTAAGTGCCAAGATGGGGGTGAAATGACAGGCACCTAAGTGCACTGAGGCGCTATTCTGTGCATAGGGGGCCGGGACATGGGCATTCTGACTATTTTGTACACCTGCCATAGAGGTTTGTATCTAAATTTAGTATTCTAATTGTGGATTTACACTAGTATTTCTATAATGAATTAAGCACACAAATTTGGTGTTATAGAAGAGTAGCTTAGCACCTAACATTTAGCACCTTTTATAGAATTGCCCCATATGTACAAAGGCTGAAATCCATTTCCCCCCCACCCCCCCTTCCCACCCATGGGCTGAAAATGCTGCCTTTGCAGATTCCCAGCTGGGCTGGAAAACAAAAATCCAGCCAGGGCATCCAACCCAAGTGTACAGAGACATTGGAATGACATGCACTGTGGAAACGGGCTGCTCTGGGCTTTGTTTCATTCATTTTACGGTTCCTGATTGTCTGAAGTTCACTAGCTTACCTTATAGATCACCATGTGGTGCAGTGAAACCACTCTCTTGAACAGAACCTGCAAGCAGAGCTACTATGTATCTGTCTGGTTATAAAGACTTTCGAGAGCTTTTTAAATAAATGAGCATTGTGCAGTTCGTGCCTTGCATTAAAACCCTTTAGTGTCCAATGTTCCCATCAATCTGTTCCCATATGGCTTATTATGGGAACATTGGACACTAAAGGGTTAACTTGCAAAAATGTTTATAATTGATTTAGTTATGTAATAATATATATAATGTACACTGCTTCTGGGTGGAAAACAGAGCTAGTCTCTTCTCTCATTATGCTATTAATTGAAAATAACAATAAATCTAATTGACTATTTAAAGGTTTATCTTTTTTTTTTCCCACCTGTTAGTCTTTATCTGCTCCTTGGGCTTCCAGTTCAAATTTGGAGCTGGCCAAAGGTTTTTCCCTTTATTTGATGTCCCCTCTCAGCTGTCTTTAGGCCAGTTATTGCAGTGACAGTGTGGGGCCAGAGTTTTTATACCAGGGCTCGTTCAGAATCCTACAATCATGGGCCTTAAGATCTAGATTAAACACTGGTCTACTTAATCTCTCTCTCTCCCTGCCAATTGTGGGGCACAGACCGCAGAAAGCTGCCCGACACCAATCCTACTTCCCAACTACTGGAGATGTCATCGAAGCCCACTCCAGTTATGAGGTCATTTAAATTTTGTATGTAGTTAAGAAAACACATAGTCAGATTATTGGCATTTATATACAGATGTGCAACATATGCACGTATTTGAGAGACAGATGTTAACACCCAGTTGATAGAATCCCTGTTGAACATGTCAATAAATCTCTTGCCTCTAGAGGTTGTCCCTCCAGAAGCTGGTTGGAGGCATGTTGATGGGACAGTATGGCAGGGCAGGCTTTACTGCTCTTCAGGCTATACTGCACTATTTCTATGAACTCAAGGAGGATTTTATTTATTTATTAATTAATTAATGAATGACGTTTATACTCCACATTAGCCCGAAAGAGATGGCTTACAAACTTTTTGGCCTCCAGAAAGATTATAAAAACAAAATAGATTTTTTTGTTGTCATATCTTTAAGGCAGCATTTACTTCCGGGATATAAGTCTAAGCTGCTTTTTTTGGGTTCTGCCGTTATTTTTGCAAGCATCACAAAGAGCATTATATACATAATGGATGTCTGATTAACTCATTCCCTGGTTTGATCTGAAGTGTCTCCTGTTTTCTGGCTTAGCTGCTGGTGGTGCTGATGGTGCTACAGAAGCAGTACTACTACTACTACTGATCATTTCTATAGTGCTACTAGATGTACACAGCGCTGTACACATTATATACGGGTACTTTCTCTGTCCCTAGAGGGCTGACAATCACTTTTTTGTACCTGGAGCGATGGAGGGTTAAGTAACTTGACCAAGGTTACAAGGAGCTGCAGATGAAATCAAACCCAGGTTGCCAGGATCAAAGCCCTCTGCACTAACCATTAGGCTGCTACTCCACTCCATTGTTCACAGCACCCCCCCCCCCCCCCACCCCCAGAGGTCGAGGAGGAGTCATGTTCATTGTTTGAGGGTGACATTTAGTTGTTGGATATAGCGCCGTTTGCAGGTTTCCAAAGAGAACCCTAATGTATATCCCCTAGCTCAAGGGCCACCCTTCAATGACTAGATTAGGTACTTTGGGGTGAGGGATGGGAGAAGGTTAAAGAACAGAAAATAAATCTTCTGTTCTTAAACCTTCTCCCATCCCTCGCCTCAAAGTACCTAATCTAGTCAGGTAATTGTGAATGAAAGCTCATGGCACCAAATCCCAGACCCAACTCTGATTAAGACGGAAGCCCAAAGGAGCCAGGAGAAATTGCCAGGTAATTCTCCCCTCCCTTGCCAAATAACCTCTTGCCCTTCAGTTACTTAGGGGCTAATGTTTTGTCTTGTTTTCATGGTAACTATTTTTTAGTGGATTAAACCTTGCATCGGTCACGCGACTCAGAGGCACCTGGGAAAAATTGCCGAGCAAGTATGAAAAGCTGCTGCGAGACCTCCAAGATCTGTTTGATCCGTCTCGAAACATGGCCAAGTACCGCAACACGCTCAGCAGTCAGAGCATGCAGCCTCCCATCATCCCCCTCTTCCCAGTCGTCAAGAAGGATATTACATTTCTTCACGAAGGTATCTCACGCACATCACAACCGTGCTCACAGGCTCAGGAGGATATTAAAACCACCTGTATTGTAATTTTTCTAGACCACAAATAATTAAAGGGTTTTTTTTTTTTTACTAAAATGTATTCAGCCCGATATTCAGCGCTATCTAATCAGCCAGTAATAGTTCTAGGCTAGTTAAATAGCGCTTTAACTGACTGATGCGAATATTCCGCGGGAGATAAGCTGATTATTTCCCGCTGAATATTTGCAGTCAATGCTTATTGGATAACTGGCTATATCGCGTGATATAGCCGGCTGTCTGCTAATATTTAGTGCATTGCTGGCTAAGTTTGGCGGCAGAATTATGCCACCGAAATAGCAGGCCTTAACTGGCCTGCTCTGAATATTGATTTGGCTGGTTAAGTTGAAATGGCCAAAAATAAAGTGGAAATTCAGTGCTGGTCATTGGAAACAGCCTGGTATTGAATATCTGGGCTGACCGCTGACTGCTAGAGTCAGCCTGGCTAACTCCTGTGGTCTTGATATCGGCGTCATTAAGTCTTGGGCCTACTGTTCTATAATGTGGGATTCTAATGTGTGGTAAGCCCAAAACTAATATTGCATCAAGAAGAGGTGTTCCCATTTATTTTCATTTCAGATTGATTTGATTTTATTCATTTGATATACTTCTTAACACCCGAATGCTCCAAAGCAGTTGATGGCATTACAGTAAAAACAATATAAAAATATAATATACAACAATTGCAATACAATAGGGTAGTAATTATTGTGCGCCAATGTCCCCATTAGTGCATGGTATCTGCAGGAAGATAATGCGGGGCCACTTACTGCTTCTTATTTTGGGGGTGCCAGTTAACACATGCTAAGTATAATGCGCTAGCTGCCAAACGCTTCCATGCCCACTCTCCATCCATGTCACTCTCCCCCTCAGAGAAAGTTCAGAGTACAGGCTGCGTCAGGGGCATACAGTACATTTACAGAAACCTTCCTCCAGGGCTTTTTTTTCATTGCTGGAAACACCTCCTCCCAGCAAAGGACACTGAGGCTTCTGTAAATGTACTGTATGCCCCTGACGCATCCTGTACTCTTGGCGAAACATGACCATGTCGGGCATCTGAGTGTGAACCCTGGGAGCATTAATACGATTTATTAAAGACTGCATTTTCTTCACCGAGGTTGGCTTTTTGTTTTTGCTCCATGGTGGATATTTTGGACAGATTGCCTTCTTGTTTTCTTACTCCTAGATTCAGGCTGCCAACATTTATGCCAGCTCAGGAGCAAGGGTTACTGTTAGTTTATTAACTTTGTATGTAAATTGTGATTCCACCCACGCTGTGCTCAAACTCTGCCCCAGAACATGCCTACGTCCAGTTGCGGGTAACGCATGGTGTAATTTTACAAAGCGGCGCTTCTTCTGCTGTCTCCCTATACTCTGGGTGGCAGCTTTTGTCGGCCCATTGCGTTTTGAAGTGGCAGTTCCCGAGGAAGCTTTTTAAGTGAAATGGAGGGCTCCATTGAGTATTTGCCCTTTCAGTTAAGTGCCGTTGTGTTTTTGTTCCTTGACTGCTACTAAAATTAGTGTACGTTATTATAAGAATTGACTACTGAAAATTTAAAAGTATGTGGAGGTTTTTCTGACTTACGATGGCAGTTTATGCTTGTCTTATTTTGGGCTGTTATATCACCCCTCTGAAGTCTTCCTACCACATTTGGACAGCAGTTTTGAGTGTTTTTAACTTGCACTTTTAGTTTGATTTACCTTTTGGGTGGTGGTAATTTTACTAAAACGTTTTTGTACTTGCCTATCAACAGTGTTTTAAATTCAAAAAAAATGAATAAAATAACCTCCCATGTGTGTTGTACTGATGCATAATAGTCCTAGAGGTTTTTACATCTACTGTGGGAGAATAACTATAAGTGAGCAAGACAAATTGCTTGCCCACCTGAGCAGAAGTATCCAAATGTTGACGTAGCTTATTAGACGAAGAGCTGATGTGTTGCATTGTGCCAATCCCATAGGGAATGATTCCAAAGTGGACGGCCTGGTAAACTTTGAAAAGCTGAGAATGATCGCTAAAGAAATCCGTCATGTCATCCGAATGACCTCTGCCAACATGGACCCCGCCATTATGTTCCGACAAAGGTGAGTGACAGGATGATGTGCGATGTTGCCGGACTGTAGGGTTCCTCTATGTGCACGTTACTCACTTTTCATTCTTGACTTTTGAGAAGTTTTGGACAATGAACTTTGCTTTGTGTTGCGTCAGAATCACCAACCCATGTTCTGCTTCCACACTTATCTGGTTTGTTGCAGTTGCCTAAAAGCAGATTAGATTTTGCCACTTACCACCAGAGGAATGAGCCTGATCGTAAGTTGAGCACCTGTGTTGGGTTCAAGTTGAAAGAAATGAGTGTTCGTTATACAGGCCACATTCGTAGTTTGTAGGCAGTTAACATATGAAAGATTATTTTGTTGAGTTTGAATACATTTGTTTATAGCAGCATAGTAAAAAGTTAACAATGCCCTTACTTCTGGCCAAGTTGGGCTTTTGATGAAAATTTGATTTATTTCATTTATTTTTAGCTCACATTTTTACACTGCTATTTCAAGGCATGTTACATTCGGGTACAGTGAGTATTTCCCTGTCCCCAGAGGGCTTATAATCTAATTATGTACCTGAGGCAGTGGAGGATTAAGTGACCGGTCCAAGGCCACAAGCAGTGTCAGTGGGGTTTGAACCATGGTCTCCTTGGTTGACATCCTTCTGCTCTTCCACTCATTTGATGCATAAATGAATGTTTAGTTTGTGTCCAGTAGCAATTCACATGCTTTTTTAGGTTATCAGAGAGTCAGATGTATTAAGCTACACAGATATAAACAGGTTACTGCCAGTATATATCTCTGGAGCCTGTGTCTGCTTTGATTCCTGTTAATTCACTCCTGTTATTCATATGAACATCCTTATTTTCCTTGATCAGACTGCTGCTACTAAAAATCTACTTCACGAGAGATTGCATTTAATGGAGAAAGACCATTAAATGTTATATATGTAGTTTCAGTACTATGGTTGTACACCTACATGAGCTGCTGTTGTGTCCCTTCCATGACAACTGAGCGTCATTTTGCACAGGGAACCGGCTTTGCATGTTTTTTTGTTTCTTTTTTGTTCGGTTCTGCTCTGCATCTTCTCTCTCTCTGATTCTCAACTGTGATCTCTTTTTCCTTTGCTTTCCTGTTCAAACACATGCTTCAATGTGTGTGGCTCTTGATTGCAGGAAGAAGAGGTGGAGGAGTTTGGGGTAAGTGTTGAGTAAAGTGGAAAACAAAGATAAAAGGTTTTGTAATTCCATAACCTTGCATCCTCCTCATTAGTGCATGCATCGGAAACAAAGCATGCAGTTTTATTAACCTACCACTTAACTTGTGTAACCAGCTTGTGTCTAGTTATAATTGTGCTGAACTTTTATGTAAGAATTATTGGGCCTCTTAGTTCCTTCTTTCTACTTCTTCTTCCATCTTGGTCCGGAACCAATGCTGGGATCCTGTGGCTACCCAGGGATTTGCCTCTGTCTTAATAGATACACTCTTCCACCTCTTTACCATATGCCACAGTGGGTATAGCATTGGCAGTCCTGAGGCCAGGAGCCATGCACCAGCTTCCAGAGCTCTCTGTTATGGGCTTTAAATCCAGATACCCCCTTAACAATGACCATGATGCCCTTGGGGGTGGGGGAGGCTCTGAATGCTGCAGTTTACAGCGTCCCATACTGCAGCCACACCAGTATGTAGAAGGCCCAGGCCAGGCATCAAAAGTAGACCTCCCCTCAACCACTGGGCTGCACTTTGCAGTAGATTTGCAGTAGATTTAGAATCTTAGAATTACTTTTTTGTGAGGGTTTATCCCAGTTTACATTTGTGGAACAGATCTTGTAGTGAATTAGGACTCTTATCAAGTGCTGTGCATTTTAAACTCAGAGTATGGCGACAGCTTTATTTTCCACCCAGAAGAAACCACTTGCATTCAACTTCACAAATGCAAAATTGTTTGCAGAAACAAATTGGAAACTCTTTCATTTGAAGATCCCTTACTTTCTTACAGTGATGGGGCATCGTACAGGGGCTGATAATGGTGATCTGCTCACGCTGTTAAATTGGCTGACTACAGTTGCAGTTAAATTTTGAAAGAAATGGAAACCCCCTGTAAATCAGACCATGTTACCAAACGACTCCCTTAAATTTTAAGATTAGTAAAATGCATGGAAGCACTAAGACGGGAAAGAAAGCAAATTTTAACTCCCCCCCCCCCCCCCCCCCCCCCCCCAATAAAAAATAGTAGCACAAGGTCTCAGCACACTGATGTACAATTTTTCATATTTCTAACTTTATAATCATATGTATAAATCACCTCTTTTGGAGCATATGTAGAAATGGGCACAATATAAATAAGATAATGAATGTGGATTCTAGTTGAGGGTTTATCAGACTGAGGGTAATTGTAGTACAGATTAACAAGGTTGGTAAGCTGTCACGAAGCACCTAGCCACCCACCTGGGGCTACCTCGCGGTCACTTAGAGGGTCTATCCCCAGCACAGCTCAGGTCTGCCTGCACCTGTCACTTGTGCTCTACACTAGCACCCTCTTCCCACTGACTGGGTCCCAACCACCTCTGGGCGAGTCTTCCACTCTCAAATTATCTTCAGTGATTTCTAGGCTACTGGCTAGATTCCACAGTTCCTAGAAAGCACTCACAGACCCAGCACACAAACCACCAGGAGTTTTAGTTCAGACAAGCAGAGTTAATAAACTAAGAATGTTTATTGACATGGCAAATTATAACAATAAACAGAAAAGGTGCAATCAGCAAAACAATAGCAGGCAACTGAAATAAGGATCAATTATAAAACTAACTAAACATGTGTTTACTATCTAAATAGTACCTGGGGAGATCAGGGCATATAGCTGCTCACAGATTATCTAATATAACTGTTCACAGGGCCTCAGCATAGAGAAAAAGCCAGTACATTCTAGATGAATTTTGGGCTCCTGGGCCAATCGGAGCCCAGCACAAGTTTTAAAAAAATAACTGGCCACATCACTGCAGGTTACCTCTTATCTGTGTTAACTAAAGAAAGAACAGTCATTTCTCTGTAACAGCTTTAAACATAAACATGACCGACCTGTTGGCCAAACTAGAGAAATACACTTCAAGAAATAAATAATGCAGTTTTACAGGCTTCAAACCCACTGTTTTAATAAAGACACGTAGGCACCCAGGCATGTTTATAAAATACCAACACAATGCTTGCAGAAATTGCGAGTAAAAGGAACCCACGCACATTTATACCTCACAGGAGCAGGAGTAAAGTTATGTACATATTTTATAGGCAATGGGCCTGATAATCAGCCCATGGTGAACAGCATTTTGCTGTCTTCTGGCTAACATTACACCAGGAAATTCAATGCCGAGCCATGTCTGGTATATGGAGCCCCCCCCCCCCCCCCCCAAATATAGCCGGTTAAGTGTGACTGCCTTTTATACGGTCCTATTTATTTAACTTTAACTGTTTAATTGCCGACTCCACCCCCAGAATGCCCCCAAAGTAGCTTTTCATCTTGAGCACTAACCAGGTAATTTTCAGCTGCATTTATTCACTTTCAAGTTCCATGAGGGTATTGAAAATTACCTAAAAGAAAAGCAAACTTTGATTCTGAAACCAAGTTGCATCGCATTTGGAGGAGGTTTTTCCAACTGGAGGGGTTCACAGTACTAGGCAGATCCAGTTCTGGTGAAGCTGTAGTGAATCTGGGCAGATTTTTATATAGATTTGCTGGGGAAAATTGACTAACTGAATTACAAGAAGTCCATCAAACTCCACTTGAGCTGTAGTTTGCCTGGTGGTGACACTAACATAGGAAGTGACAGCAGATAAAAGACCTAAATGGTCCATCCAGTCTGCCCAACAGTCACATTCATTATCAATTCAAGGTTTAAACCAACAATGAATGTGTGATTACGTACTTGATCACGATCTTTCTTTGGGATATAAACCGTAGAAGTCCACCCGGCTCTGTCTTTATGTTCCAACTACTGGAGTTGCAGTCAAAGCCCACTCCAGCCTATCCGAATCTGTCATGTCATTGTCAGTCCTAGGTAAGAAAACAGCTTTAGTCTTATAACTGGTTTAATTTGCATTTACATTGAAGAAACTTCTATATTTATTTGGAATATTTGGATTTAAAGGAGAAAAGTTAGATTCTAACTGAATTTGGTTGTTGTATCAAACTGTCATTGCTTGCCCCTCCCACCCAGAGAACTTTTTTGATAGAAGACTTAGCTGACTTACTGGCACTGGGCCCCCCACCCCCAGGGTTTTCTACTTATATTTAGTCAACCCCAAAACCATTAACATTACTCCTCAGTCATACACAGGCAATCTTACAGACTGTTAACCCTATCATAGTAAACCTGTTCATACCCATTCCAATCAATCAAGATGACTTTTATTCTGTGTAATAATTGTGGTGCTTTAGTTCCAAGGCACACCATCTGGAGGCTTAAGGCTTGTCAGAATTCCTTTGCTCCATTACAGCACTGTGATGCTCCAGAAAATAGAATTGGGGTGGAACAAAAAGCAATGAAGGTGTCTCAAGAGAAAAGACATCCACAAAGCACTAACCAGGAAACTGTTGCTTGTAGGGGATTCCATTATCAGGGGTCTAATAAAGTGAAATGCCTTCCAGGATCCTCAGCTACCAGGAATACAAGACAGATACTAACTATAATCAGGGCAGGGCCCTGTTTACTAAGCTGCGCTGTAGGTGTGCAAACATTTAGCATGTGCTAATGATAGAGACACCCATAGGAATATAATTTATTTATTTATTGCCTTTGTATCCCACATTTTCCCACCTATTTGTAGGCTCAATGTGGCTTACAGAGTTTTGTTATGATATATTCATTACAGGGTAACAGATACAATTGGTAGCGTACAAAGATTAAGTAATGGAAGAGTGAAGGGAGGTGTTAGGGAGGATAGTATAGAAGGTGGATTATCATAGCTGGGTGGATTAGTGGGGTAGTTTTGTAAGGTTATGGGTTCTCTTTGTAGGCCTTGTTGAAGAGATGTGTCTTCAAAGATTTGCGAAAGTTATTTCGTCTGTAGTTTTCAGGGCTGTAGGTAGTGCATATAATGGGTGTCTCTATCATTAGCGTGTGCTAATTTTTAGCACACGTTAAAAAGTTTGTGCGGCTTAATAAACAGGGCCCTAAGGAGACTAACACTGATTTTGTTATCCACCTGGGAACATGACCTGGCCAATAATACCCCACTTGTAGCACAGAGCTCTTTTCAAGAGCTGGGAGAGGAGTTAAAACCTTTGGTACAAACAGTAGTTTTTTCTGAAGTACTACCTTCTTTTGGAAAGGGAGAGAGAAGTTTACAAAAACCCATGAATTTCAATAGGTGGCTCAAAGCCTGGTGCCATCAAAAAGGTTTTGGGTACGTGGGAGGATGGGGCAATAAATGGAAGAACAAAAGACTGTATTGTAACAATGGGCTGCATCTCACTGTGGCAGGAAACACACTTTCACCCACACATCCCCCCACATCTCTCTCTACAGTTTGTACTACTGCTTGTTAACATCTCTTGATAGAATGTACTGAAACCATCATGACAAGGTGCACTTTGGCATATAGCTTTTTTTTTTTAGTGGGCGTTTAGACAGTATATGAACAAGGTTCATGTGTGGTATGTTTCTTGGACTCAGAAGAGAAACCAGGATAAGAACAAAAACACCTCAGAAACAGCAAAAAGCAGAGACGGCTGCAGAAAGGAAATCATCACAAAGTCATTCTTTTGTGGTGTGCTAAAACAGAGTAAAAACTCAGTTGTGACCATCAGTGTAGGTGATTTCCAGCAATCTCTCAGTAGAGGCATATTTCCTCTGAGCCTTATTCCCCTTCCTACCTTCATAAGAGCCTTTCTTCTCTTTTTAAATGTATCTTACGTAAAACTACTAGGTTCAAATCCAGAGTGGGAGGCAGCTTGGAAACCACTGTGATAAAGCATCCGTGTATGATTGAAATATCGGTATCTATTTTATTACTTATGTCGAAGGCTGCTAATCCTCTTAACTCATTTGCATCAGCATGTGTGAACATTAACTACCGAAGTATTGATACTGATTTGCTCTCCATTGGTGACATCTTAAGTTCTTTCCACCCTGCAACTGGACGGAACTTGACGAGCTGATTTTATTTTTTTCTGGTTATTTCTAGGTCACTCAGCCAAGGCAGCACAAATTCAAACATGCTGGACGTGCAAGGAGCCGCTCACAAGAAACGTGCTCGGCGAAGCTCGTTGCTCAATGCCAAGAAGCTGTACGAGGATGCACAGATGGCTCGGAAGGTGAAGCAGTATCTCTCCAACCTGAACGTAGAGACAGACGAGGAGAAGTTTCAGCTCATGTCACTACAGTGCGAACCGGCATACAGTACATGTGAGTAACGGTCCTCCTGCCAAGTAGCAGCTGCCTAGTCACAAGCTTTTATTTTTACGGTGATGGTGTCTTTTGCATTATACTGGCAAGGAAGTTATCTGGCGGTGGTTAGGTATGTTTAGAGATCACACTGTTCTCTTCCCCCGTCACATCTCGAGTTCAAAAGCTCATTAATGGAATCCCTCTTTGGATTCTTTTCATGCCAGTTGAGCAAAAAGCATCACAACCTCCGTTCAGTCACATTTGCTCTTGGATTCATATGGCAGTTAAGACTGTTCATTAAGGGTTTGTTTCAAAGTGAAACATCACAAGATACTTAAAAACCATCTGCCATCCTCTTTGTACCACATGAGGATTAAGATGGTGTAAATTAAATTTTTTTAAGATCTCTCATTTTTGTTTATATAATTTGAAACAAGAACCATTACTTAAATCATAAGAGTTCTAACAACAGGAAAAAATTAAATAAGAGAGAGAAAAAAAAAAGACAACAGAGACATAAATCCGTTTGCGATTCCATCTCAGTACTGAGAACAGATGCTGGTGGCTTATAGATTAATTTTAGCATTCTGTCACTCATTTTAAAATATAGAGGGCAGGGCCTCTGAGAGGGGAGGCAGGGGGGGCAAAATTCCCCAGGCCCGAGCCTCCAAGGGGGGCTCGTCGCCGGGGTCTCTCTCTCTTTCTCCTGCTCCTGACGGGACCCAGGTTATCGCGTCCCGACAGGAGCAGGAGAGAGAAAACTCCGGCGCCAGGCTGCCCCTTGCATTGCCTGCCTAGCAGCTGTTGGACCCTCAGGCTGCGCATGCTCAGTTTAGAGACTGAGCATGTGCAACCTGAGGAAAGCAGTCGCAGGGGCAGGCAATGCTGAGCAGAGGAAGGAGCTGCGCTGCCTGCAGCTGGCGGGGCCAGCCAAGGTACTTCGGGTGGGCGGGGGCGATGATGATTCTGTGGGGGTGGGGCGGCGGCGATGCTGGGGGGATGAGGGGTGGCAATGGTGTTCCTGCCCCAGGCCCAGCTCACTCTCTCAGCGGCCCTGATAGAGGGGTACAATGAAATAAAACAAAGGGTCTGGATCGACAGTCCACCTGCAGATACAATGGGGAAAGTTTTAATGAATCAGAACTAATGTGTATTTACTGCAGAATCTAGGCAATGCTTGGAATACCTGTGTTTTTATTTTGGAATTTCTGCATGATTGGAATAATTTCTCATATTTCTTTTTCTTTTGTTCTGTTCTGGTTCTGTGTTTTTTCTTTTCTGCCCTTTTTGCATTCCTGGTTCCATGGTGAAGGCTTGAAGGACCTTGTATATGGAACTGTCACTGTGGCTTCCCTGTGCTAAACCCCTCCGCCTGCTGCACACTAACTACATCCTGTGTCCCCCCCCAATAGTGCAGTGTTAATCAGCAAGCACATTTCTCCCACGTATATGTATAAACCAGTGTAGCCATTCCTATACAGCAAGTGCTTAAAAGTATGTAGATGACATACGTTTTTTTTTTGTTTAAAGGGCAAAGGCATTTGACCTTAAATCTAAGTGACGTGATGTATGGTGAGAAAAGAAATCTTAGGAAAAAAAAATCCCAGAAACTGAGATAGCAAACTTGGGTAGCTTACCCCAAAATAAAAAGTTAGATTGACAACCGTGGTCCTTTATGTCATAGTTTACTGGATAATAAAACATGCAGGTTTTGTAATAATGGTATAAAAAAGTAATCTTTCTATCTAAAGCATTGCATATTTAAAAAAAGAAAAGAAAAAAAGATGGGGGGGGGGGGGGGGGGGGGAAATGGCCCAAACTATGAAGAGAGCCTGTTGCAGCTGTCTGTGCAGAGCTACAGGCAGAGAGGTAGGAGAGAAGTACCTGTTATTCCTGCTGCATGGAGTTACCGAAGCCCAGGGCTCATCAGGCCTGCTGCTCAGGATGTTGGGTTTTTGTCTTGCTCAAAACGCTGTAGTTGCTAGTGTGGGAAGTAGTAGAACCAGGGACTGATCTTCTGAGCTTTGTTTTCTTCCCCATTGACACAACATAGGAAAAAACCTTAGTAAATGAGGCCCTTTATCAGGAAAATGTAGCAGTGTTGACTAAGGGGGTAAGTAAAAGAAAATCGATAAAAGCAATTTAGTTTGGATTAGAACCAAGTTAAATGCACAATGTTACAAGCTAGAGCTGAAAAAGACTGCAGGGTATTTGGGCTAAGCATTTTTTTTCCCTATAAAGTGAGAAAAAACCCTTAGTAAGCAATTGAAATACAAGTACGCCACTTAGTGGAAGATTTGAGAAGGCACACACAAGCCACATTTTTCAAGGTTATGGCACTTTTTGACCTCTGGTTTTTGCCTTTATTTTAAAATGTTAGAAGTGTGTTGTAAAACTTAAAAAAAAAAACACTCTTTGTTTGAATCCAGCTCAATTTAAAGCCCTAAAGCTTTAAAATCTAAACTATTAATAGAGAAATACAATTTTGTTAATTAGGATAATTGTCTTTGACCCACCCTGCTTCCTTTGCCATGTACATTGTCGTTTGCTTTTCCTTATACAGCTGTTTCTGTGATTTTCTTGTCTTCAGTGGGAATATAATAATCTTGCAGGTAACAGAACGCAAGATTACTTATTTCCTGTTTGTCCATAACAGTGACCAAGAACTTAAGTGAACGAAGGTCGGCAAAATCCGCAGAAATGTCTCCTGTACCTTTGAGGTCGGGCGGCCAGACCATGAAGTCCCACATACTCCAGCAAAATCGAGTGAGCCAAGCCCTCCAGGTCCCAGCTGTCAATTTGTACCCAATTAGAAAGAAGGGGCCCGCCAAGGACCACACTTTGAGTAGTAAGTATTTGTAAGCTGATCTTGGAGAATATTCATGAGAGAGATTTGCATGCACTGCCTCCACTGCATGCAAATCTCTCTCACGAATGTTTAGGTGTCCTGAAAACCTGACTGACTTGGGGTGCCTCCAGGACCAGGTTTGGGAACCACTGCCCTCGTCCCTATACCCAGTGAAGTCATCATCTAAAGTTTTGCACCTGGGGACTTGCCCAAGGTCACAAGGAGCCACAGTGGGAATTAAACCCATTTACCCTGATTTTCAGCCCACTGCAGTACTCGGCTGTGGACCTTATACCAGGGTTGCTTCTACAATCCTGAAATCATTGACCCTGAATTCAGCCACTAGATGTCATTCCTAGACAAACACACTGACTGACACACTCCCTAACCAGGGCTTATGAACCCCAGGGAGCGGAAGGCTTAGTGCAAACTTTGAACCTAACTGCGTGGCAGTGTACAACACTTACGGCCTGAGTGACCCAGCCAGCTGAACGTCTGTATTTTAAAATATATTCCAGGTCTTGTCTGAAGAAAATTCACAGGAGTGAGCGGTGTGTGTCATATGCATGTCTGGCATACAGGCATTTTAATCATTTTATTTCTTCAGGCACAGGTTCTCCCCAGAAGTCACTCTGTGTGGCAGAGGAGGGAGGTGGCAAGAAACATGCCGAAGACACCATTTCCCTCGTATCTTCCTTGCACTCTAGTCCCCCTGCGTCACCCCAGAATACTCAGCGCAAAGGTAACGCCTCACATAATGTGAGATTTCCCACAGATGAGATTCGTGCTATGTGTTATAGGCTGCCATGACAAACTTGTTCCTGTTTCAGCCCCAGTCACATTTTTCAGTGTACAAATTTAATTGTTAACGTTTTGCTGTGTCACAGCCTTAAGCCTTTTTTTTGTTTGTTTTGAGACTTTATTGAAAATCATACCAGCATAGACAGAAATACCCAATAATCCTCTCCCTCCTCTTCCCCTCAAATCACAGCCCCACGGCCTGGCAACTCCCCCCCCTCTAAACCTCCTCCTTCTTGGTGTACCTCGTCACCTTTGCACCTGAGCATGTGCTCTACATTAGCACCCTCCTCCCACCGACTGGGTCCCAACTGCCTCTGGGCAAATCTCCCACTCTCAAGTTATCCCCAGTGATTTCTAGGTTACTGAGACCACACTCCTAGTGGTCCCACAGTTCCTAGAAAGCACTCACAGACCCAACACACAAATCACTAGGATTCTTAGTCAGTCCAGACAAGCAGTCAAATAAACTTCAAAAATTGTCATAAAAGGTTTTGAACAGTGAACTAGAAAAACAGATGGGAAATAACAAGCAAATAGCAGGTAACTGAATAGGGATCAATTATAAAACTATCTAAACATTTTATCAGTACCTGGATAGTGCCTGGGAAGTACAGGAAATATAGCTGCTCACAAGTAACAGAATATAACTGCTCAGGGTCTCAGTAACGAGGTCTTTCTCTCTTTACTTCCAAACTGAGATTGGGGGGGGGGGGAAATCCAGTATTTCCAGACTGAATTTGAGCTCCTGGGCCAATCAGAGCCAAGAACAATAGCTTTTAAAAGTAGCTGGCCGCATCATTGCAGGTTACTTCCTCTTTATGTGAAGGAACAGTCATTTCTCTGTAAAACATAAAACATGCACCACCTGCTGGCCAAACTAGAGAAATACAATTGAAGAAATAATACAGTTTACAGGCTTACAGACCCACTGTTTTGTCACAGGGGAATTCTCACAGAATTTACAAACCCACTACTATTATTAGGAATCAAGTCTTATCATTGGTTTCCATGTTGGAATTAAGAAAGAACCAGTGGAAAAAATTTCCTATAGGAGAAAAACGATTGGTTCCAAAAATAATCCTCTAGTTTTTAATTACAACCAGAAACAGTGAATGGATGTGCGTTACTAAACTCAAAACATTTTACAAAACTGTCCCCTATAGTAAAGGGTTTCCAACATGGAAACCAATGATAAGACTTGACTGATAATAGTAGTGGGTTTGTGAGAATTCCCCTCTTGGAGGTTTGAGGTTTCATTTCTTTATTTCATTATAGTAGTAAACACCAGATCTATGATTGGGTGATGTCTTCATCAACAAACTTTATTTATTTACCATGTATATCTGGGCCATCTGTGTACAGAGGACCCGATCAGGTTTTGTAGCTGTTAGTACTTCAGAGATACCTGCTGCCATTTTCACTGTTAGGGGCTGCAAAGGCTGAGTCTGCCCTCAAGTTTCCAGATGGTTAATGTGGTTATTAAGAGCTTCATTATTTATTTATTTTACAGTTTATATACCACCCTATGCAGAGGTACTGGACGGTTTGCAAAACACCAATCATATTCGAATAAGCAAAAAATGGTAAAACAAACCACATCCAAGAATAGACAAATATAAATACAAAAAAAAAAAGATAAATTAAAAATATGCCTTTGAAACTTAAGCCAACAACTAAAAGCCTGTTGAAACAAAAATGCTTTCACCAACTTCTAAAAAAGGAAATAGCTTTTCATATTGTCCAGTTTGTAAACTGAGAGAGAGAAGAGAGTACATGCAAAATCAAATAATCCATCGGTGGTTTAGGCACTCAAATTCTCGAGTAATTCTTGATTAAAAAACAAAGCTGCTGCTGCTTTGAAGTTACAGAGCCAATGCATATTTTGTTAACACTAATATTTCATTGTAGAAGGGCAGTAATATCTTATCAGATGCAAATGTCATGCTGAGTTACCTTCAGCACAGGCTTTTTGCCCAGTGTTTCCCTGTTTGATTTTATTTCACTTTATATTTCAGCTGATAACGTCGCAAGGTCGGAGAACTGCAGCCAGATAAACTTGTCTGGATCCTCCTTGTCGCTGGCCAGCGAGACCAGTCATAAGAGCAACGGGCAGCGCAGCTATGGAATAGGTGGGAGTTTCTTGCAAAAGAAAATCCAGCTGATCACTGGCAGGGCAGCACAGGACACAGGCTGTAGCGAAAGAGTTGCCAAGGAGGAAGATGCAGAGCAGGCAGGACGAGCGATATGCAAACCTAGGAAAAGAATAAGATCCCCCTTCGGACGATTCAGGGAAAGGAGCTTTTCCAGGGACAGACTAGTTTCTCCTGATAAATTGGAAACAGGCAGCAGTGGAGCAGCAGGAAGATGTGAACAGGACAATGTTACAGCATTGCACAGGCACGAGGAGGACAGTGAATTCTCTTCTGCAGTTAGTAGTATCCAGGGTAACAGTCATGCCTGTGCCTGGCTGTGTCCTCAGCTAAGGACTAAGAGGAGAAAGACCGTCTAAAATGTGGCCTGTTCCTTTTTTACCTGGTCATGCTTTTCTATCTAGGAAAGGAAGAAAATGTATTTTAAATAAAATGTGAAAATGGGATGGAGACAGCGCAGGACTCTGCAGACTTATCATTACTGAGACAGCACAGGGCAGGACTCCATTTAAAAACAAAACAAAACTGTTTCTGTGTTAAATACCAGTGTACAGGGCTTGATGAAGAGGTTTGGGACACTTTGAGGCTCATTTTCAAAGCACTTACCCTTACAAAGTTCCATAGTAACCTATGGAACTTTGTAAGGCTAAGTGCTTTGAAAATACGCCTCTTTATATCTCTAAGCAAAAGGCTTATGAAATTACCCTTCAAATGCCTTCTTTGTAGCTAAATGAAATATGTATCGAAAAATATCTTTTGCAACAAACAGCTTAAGTTAAGAAAATTACATTATGCTGAGATACTAAGAATCAACACAGAAATCAGCTATTTCCATATCATCAAGCTGATCAATCCATAGACTGGTGGGTTGTGTCCATCTACCAGCAGGTGGAGATAGAGAGCAAACTTTTGCCTCCCTATATGTGGTCATGTGCTGCCGGAAACTCCTCAGTATGTTCTCTATCTCAGCAGGTGGTGGTCACACACAGCAGCAGCTCTGGCTAGGCCTCCAAGCCTAATCCTTAGGTTTTGTTGAGGCCTGGGGTTGAGGGCTCTTTTGAGCAAGTGCAAACCTGGTGGTGCCAGGTCCCTCCTTTTCTCCCCCCTCCCGCTGGCTCCGTTAAAAAAAAAAAAAAAAAAAATATATTTTTAAACGTCTTTAAAGGCGTTTAATTCGACGTTTCTTTAAACGTTCATTGCAGCTACTCACTGGGACACCAGTTCGTTACAGCTCGGAGCGGCAAGCAGGTAATTTTACCTTTTTATAGCGGGCAGGGGGTTCCCCGATTCTTCTCCTCGTGGCAATGGCGTCGGAGGGCGAGGGCGCAAGGGTCGCTCCCCGGATCGCTGGAGCGCTTCTAGAGGGGATGCGGGGGTTTTACAACCTGATTCGCCCTTGATGGGTGATAGTTTAGTGACCGATGAATGTCCCGGTCGTTCCTCCGGCGTGGCGGTTTTTTCCCGCCATAAACGCCCATCCCCCGCTCCTCGCCTCCGCCATCTTGGCCGGCCACGCGGCTTGGACGGCTTCTTCGGGGCCGCCCTTGAGGTTGGAGACATTAATGCCATGAACGCCCTTAATTTGGGCGACGGCACAAAAGCGGCTAAAGTTAAGCGCCGTTCTTCCCGCGCGGCTCCTTCACGGAGTTTCGCGCCGGACGCCATTTTGGATGCGCAGCATGTCTCTCCCCCGCTATTGCGAGCGCCGGTTGAGAGTGCGTCTAGGGCTGTTGCCCAGGCTGCGGAAGTGCACAGTCTGGGGGGTTTCTCCCCCGAGTTTGTTTTGCTGCTGCATCAGGCTTTCCTCATGCAAAACGCTGCCCCTGCTCCCTCTTCTGATAAAGAGGTTGAGGTTCCCAGAGGTAAACGCCCTCGGGTTGATTTCCAGGCCTTGGAGGACTTTTGTCTCCTCCGATGTAGATGAGGGCAGCGTGTCTGAGGTCTCCCAACGATCCTTTGCGGATTCCTTGGAGGAGATAGATCCCCGCTCGGATGGAGCGGATGACCCCTCTGCAGCGCGGCTTTTTAGCCCAGAGGATTTGCCCAACCTGTTGTTACAGGCCATGGACACTTTGAAGATTTCCTCTCCGGAGGACGTCTCTCCCTCAGCCCCTGTTGGCTCTGCCATTATGCTGGGGACGAAGCGCCCGCCTAGAACCTTCCACGTGCATGATGCCATGCACACCTTAATTGCGGCTCAATGGGATGTCCCGGAAACGAGCCTTAAAGTGGCTAGGGCTATGTCCCGCCTCTATCCTTTGGCTGTGAGTGAACGTGAGGCCTATCTGTGGCCTACCGTGGATTCTTTAATCACTGCGGTGACTAAGAAAACGGCGTTGCCGGTGGAAGGTGGCACGGCCCTAAAGGACGCCCAAGACAGAAGATTGGAGGCGGCCTTAAGGTCGTCCTTGGAGGCAGCTGCTTTAAGTTTGCAGGCCTCAGTTTGCGGCTCCTATGTGGCCAGGGCGTGCCGGACTATGGTGCAGCGGGCTTCCCCCTCGGATCATTCCTTGAGGGCTGATTGGCTGGCCCTGGAATCGGGCTTAGCCTATTTGGCAGACTTGCTGTATGATGTCTGGAGAGCCTCAGCTAAAGGCATGGCTCAGACAGTCTCTGCGCGGCGGTGGCTTTGGCTGAAACATTGGTCTGCTGACCACGCCTCTAAATCCCGCCTGGCTAGATTGCCTTTTAAAGGCAAGCTGCTCTTTGGGGTCGAGCTGGACAAAATCGTGACCGATCTCGGCACGTCTAAGGGCAAGAAATTACCAGAGGTCAGGGCTCGGGTTAGTACTCGTCCCGATACCTCCATACCGCCCGGGCAAGTCGGGTTCCTCTGCCCCCTCTTCCTTCAAGAGGAATTTCTCCCCCAAGCAGCATTCCTTTCGCAGAGACCGCCGTCCCGGAGGTGCTCCCTCCGGTCCTCCCCCAGGGTCTCGTACCCAATGACGGGGCCTTGGTCCACGCCCCAGTGCAGATTGGAGGACGGCTGTCCTCATTTCTGGGCGAGTGGACCACTATAACTTCAGACGCGTGGGTGCTGGAAGTCATCAGAGACGGCTACAAGCTAGAGTTCTGCCAACCCTTAAGAGACGGGTTTGTACTCTCTCCCTGCAAGTCTCCGGTCAAGCTGTGGTAGTGCAGCAGACCTTGGACAACCTGATCCGCCTGGGTGCGGTCGTTCCGGTGCCAAAAAATCAGATTGGCAAGGGACGTTACTCCATTTACTTTGTGGTTCCAAAGAAAGGAGGTTCTGTCCGGCCTATCCTCGACCTCAAAGGGGTCAATCGGGCCTGGAAAGTGAGGCACTTTCGCATGGAGACTCTCCGCTCTGTTATAGCGGCAGTGAAGGCAGGAGAGTTCTTGGCTTCCTTGGACATCAAGGAAGCGTACCTGCATATTCCCATCTGGCCTCCTCTCCAACGCTTTCTGCGTTTTACAGTCCTGAGACGACACTTCCAGTTCAGAGCCCTCCCTTTCGGGTTGGCTACTGCTCCGCGGACCTTTTCCAAAGTAATGGGGGTCATAGCGGCCTTCCTGCTAAAGGAAGGAGTACAAGTCCATCCTTATCTGGACGACTGGTTGATCCGAGCCCCCTCTTATGCAGAGTGCGGCAAAGCTATGGACCGGGTAGTTGCTCTTTTGAGCTCCCTGGGATGGATCATCAACTGGAAGAAGAGCCAGCTGCGCCCGACTCAGTCCCTGGTGTATCTTGGAGTTCGATTCGACACCCAAGTGGGCAGAGTGTTCCTGCCAGACAATCGGATTGTCAAGCTTCAGGCTCAGGTGGACTAGTTCCTAGTAGCCTCTCCTATTCGGGCTTGGGACTACGTGCAGCTGTTGGGCTCTATGACGGCCACGATGGAAGTAGTGCCCTGGGCCAGGGCTCATATGAGACCACTACAGCTATCTCTGCTGCTGCGCTGGACTCCGATGTCGGAGGATTATGCTGTGCGCCTTCCCGTGGACCCAGCAGTGCGCAAGGCGCTGAGCTGGTGGACGCAGACAGACAAGTTGTCTGCAGGATTGCCTCTGGTGACCCCGGAGTGGATTGTCGTCACGACAGACGCCTCTTTGATGGGCTGGGGAGCCCACTGCTTGGGAAGGACAGCGCAGGGGCTCTAGTCTCCTGCAGAGGCAAGTGGTCTATCAACCTCCTGGAACTCAGAGCCATTCGCTTGGTGTTATTGGAGTTCATCCCGGTACTCGTGTTGAAGCCTGTACGGGTCCTGTCGGACAATGCCACGGCTGTGGCCTATATCAACCGCCAGGGAGGTACCAGAGCGCCCCTCTAGCCAAGGAGGCTATGAGTCTTTGCCAGTGGGCGGAAGCGAACCTGGAGCAGCTTTCAGCGGCCCACATTGCCGGAGTCATGAATGTCAAGGCGGACTTTCTCAGTCGCCATACCTTGGAGCCCGGAGAGTGGCAACTATCTGCTCAGGCGTTCTTGGACATCACGAAGCGCTGGGGCCAGCCGAGCCTAGATCTGATGGCGTCATCGGCCAATGGCCAAGTGCCGCGCTTTTTCAGCAGAGGACGGGACCCTCGATCCCTGGGAGTAGATGCTCTTCTCCAACAGTGGCCGACACAAGAGCTCCTCTATGTGTTCCCGCCCTGGCCCATGTTGGGCAGGGTGCTAGACCGGGTGGCAAAGCATCCCGGCAGGGTAATCCTGGTGGGTCCGGATTGGCCCAGACGTCCCTGGTATGCGGACTTGTTCAGGCTCTCAGTCGACGATCCTCTGCGGCTGTCAGTGGAGCAGGGCCTGTTACATCAGGGTCCCGTGGTGATGGAGGATCCCTCTCCCTTTGGTCTTACGGCCTGGCTATTGAGCGGCAGCGTCTGAGGAAGAAGGGCTTCTCAGACAAGGTCATCGCCACTATGCTGAGAGCGAGGAAGCGCTCTACTTCTACTGCTTACGCCAGGGTTTGGCGTATCTTTGCAGCATGGTGTGAAGCAGGCTCACTTTCTCCCTTCACTGCTCCAATTTCTTCAGTGTTGGCGTTCCTGCAAGAAGGTCTGGAGAAAGGCCTGTCGCTCAGTTCCCTTAAAGTCCAGGTAGCGGCTCTGGCTTGCTTCAGGGGCCGCCTGAAGGGTGCTTCCCTGGCTTCGCAGCCAGATGTGGTGCGCTTTCTCAAGGGAGTTAATCACCTGCGCCCTCCTCTGCACTCAGTGGTGCCTGCGTGGAATCTCAACCTGGTGCTAAGAGCATTGCAGAAGCCGCCTTTGGAACCCTTGTCGAGGGCATCTCTGAAAGACCTGACGTTGAAAGCAGTCTTTTTGGTGGCTATCACTTCAGACAGAAGAGTTTCCGAGCTCCAGGCGCTCTCATGTCGAGAGCCTTTTCTGCAGTGCACTGAGGCAGGAGTGACTATTCGCACAGTGCCTTCCTTCCTGCCCAAGATTGGTTCTCGCTTCCATGTGAATCAGCAGCTCTGTCTCCCTTCCTTTCGTAGGGAGGACTACCCAGAGGAGTACTCCGCTCTTGAATATCTGGATGTGAGACGAGTCATCATCAGATACTTGGAAGTGACCAATGATTTCCGGAAATCGGATCATCTGTTTGTCCTGTTTGCAGGTCCTCGTAAGGGTCTGCAGGCTGCTAAGCCTACAGTGGCAAGATGGGTCCAGGAAGCCATTGCAGCGGCTTATGTGGCCGCAGGGAAGGTGCCGCCTATCCAGCTGAAGGCTCACTCCACGAGAGCTCAGGCGGCCTCGATGGCAGAGGCCGGATCCGTCTCCTTGGAAGAGATATGCAAGGCGGCAACGTGGGCTTCGGCTCATACATTCTCCAAGCATTACCATTTGACTGTGGCTGCATGGGCGGAGGCCCGGTTTGGAGCTTCAGTGTTGAGGTCAGGGATTTCTATGTCCCGCCCTGGGTGAGTACTGCTTCGGTACATCCCACCAGTCTATGGATTGATCAGCTTGATGATATGGAAGGTAAAATTATGTATAATCATACCTGATAATTTTCTTTCCATTAATCATAGCTGATCAATCCATAGCCCCTCCCAGATATCTGTACTGTTTATATTCTGGTTGAATTTTAGGTTCAAGTTTAGCCTTCAGTTACTTCAGGAGGACTTCGTGTTCAAGTTCTTCTTTCACTTGGATTCTTCAAGAGTTGAGACGACTTTGTGTTACAGTGAGCTGCTGCATTCCTCTCCCCTCCGTTTTACGGGGCTGGATTGAGACATAAATTCTGCCGGCACTCCCTCCCGCTTCGTGCGGCTGTAGGGCAGCTTTGTACCCCTCCCGCTTCGGCGGTGTTAGGGTCAGTCAGCTCCTCCCGCGGTTGCGGTTGCAGGATAAGCCAGATCCCCCCACATCGGCGGGTGTGGTGTCCCTCCCCCGCTCCGCGGGGATGAGCTGGACGGATTCCCCTCCCCCACTTGTGTGGGGATGAGCTGGGTTAATTCCCCTCCCCCGTTTCGGCGGTGGTGAGCTGGGCAGAGTGTCCCTTCGTGGGTGTAATTCTCTAAGTGCTGAGTCCTGCGGATGGAGCTTTGATATCGACATACTGAGGAGTTTCCGGCAGCACATGACCACATATAGGGAGGCAAAAGTTTGCTCTCTATCTCCACCTGCTGGTAGATGGACACAACCCACCAGTCTATGGATTGATCAGCTATGATTAATGGAAAGAAAATTATCAGGTATGATTATACATAATTTTACCTTGCTTGATACAATCTAGTGATATAAAGTTCCATTGAGCACTATATCCTTTTTTCTAACAGTGGCCAATCTGGGTCAAAAGTATGTGGCAGGTACCCAAAGAATAGGTCCATTCCTTGGTGCTTGATACTTTAAATTATGTTTCTGCAATGTTTAGTTGATTGTGGTACCATCCAGCAAAGTAATAGTGAAAAGAAAAGTGGGCAGATAAGGAGACGTGATTTTATGGCATCACAGGTCATGGGGTTGCAAGGCCTGTACACGTAGGCTACAGTGACCCAGAAACCATCCAGATGAATACTGGCAGGATGGTGGTGGCGAGGTACTGCACATGTTGGCACAGCCTAGATGGACCATGCAGGTCTTTATCTGCTGTCATCTACTATGTATGTTACTATCCAGCAAGGCCACTGTGCTTGGCCATAACTCATTAGTTCTGACAGCTATTCAGTTAATTATGAAGCTTGGTGGTAAGACATAGTTGGTAGGGGAGGGGGGTGGCTTGGTTGTTAAATTAAATATGGAAGCTTGTATGCTTCAACCCCAGGACAAAAGAGGAAGATGACACAAATTAACTTGGTTAGGAGCAGTTTCCTGCAGGTGGTCACACTGTATAACTGGCAACGGGGTTGGGTCTTTAGCGTTGCAGGTGAGACCAAGTGGGGTAGCCTGGATGGGTCAGTCGTCTGTCATCATCTCAATCTGTTATTGGTGGGATGGAGTATTCCGAACTTGTGGTAGAGAAGCCTAACAGTGGGGTTCATAAAGCAGCCTTTGCTGGGCAGATCACCATTGTACCATGTCAAGCAGGGTCAGTGTCTGCTTGAGAAGCCTTTCCGCCACAAAGCGTCGGGTCGTAGCCTGGTTAATATTCCCAAACAAAGACCAGTATCTGCCATGTAGTAGCCACCATAACATTTAGCCGTTTTAAGAGTTGGCAATTTGTTAGCAGTCCATATGCCATTAAAAATAGGTAGAAGAACACAATTTTCAGTCCTTATGATGATATGTTTTAGGCTTAGCCTTCTCTTTGTAGCTTGTCTTAGGGTGTTCTATGTAGTTTCCTTTAAGCCTGTGGTACGTGGGATTGTTACGATATCAAACTGGGTTAACCTTCATAGGACAAGATAATGCTTTTAAAGGGTTAAATATCCCAGTACATGTTAATTCATCAGTTGTTTATATTTTGCAATATACAGAGAGTACCACAATGCATAATTTCTGCAAAACACAGATATTTCTGTCCTAGACGTCATATTTATAAAATAAAAGAATTTAATATTTTTTGGTGAACCTTGCCTGAGAAAGATATATTGAGCTTTCTACCAAGTGTGCAGGCTGAACTAGTTCATATGTTTCTGCTTTTCAGGCTAGTAGTAGGTGACCCCTCTGTATTGGACTAACCCAGTAGATTATAAAGGCATTGCCTGCAACTTGTTTAACCCTTAATCCACTGGAATATGTGCTATTGTTGACAAGCATTTGTAAAGTTTGTTCTAGCTACCACAGATTTGAAAATGTAGCCAGAGTAGATGTTAGGGTTGTGAGTGCCCTAATCAACCCTTCAGCCTTACACCCTTCACTCTCAGCTTTAGCCCCCAAGCCTGTGGCCCTGGGAAAACATACGTTTGTGGGGTACCCTCTCATGGATTCCCATTTACTTGGTTTTCCCGGCTTTCCCTGAGTCACATTCAATTTCCCTGCCCTCCATATTTCCATTCATTCCTCCCCCCCCCCCCCCCCCCCACACACACACACATCTACACATTTCACCTCTCCAGAAGTAGCAGGGAAAGTGCAGAACCTAGCTGTGGACTGGGCAAGCAAGTGCTTCCCATGGAAAGGCTTAATGGTTAGAGCTGGAAAGCGGCCAAGTTACCCAGTTCCAGGAGAAAGATTTTAGGACAGTCCTGGATGTTTGACAAGTCTGTCCTGGTGCATTATGGCACCTGAAATGCTAATTTGTAACAGGGTAGAATCATGGAGTACAAATACATTGAACTAGGATGTACATTCAAAAAACAGGACTGGACGAATTGTCTCCCTGGAACTAAGAAACTTGACTGTGGAGCAGCAGGGCTGAGAACCTGCAAGTTCTGCAACTCATTTTCCCCCTCCACTGCCCCTGATAACAAACCAAAGATCCCAAGGGTGGCCTGCTTCAAACAGGGAGATTTACAAGCAGTGTGTCTTAAGGTATAAATTTTCAAAGTTTTACACGTGAAATAGCTTCACAAATGGAAGAAAAGAAAAAAAGATATTTAGCTTTTTTTGATGGTTCTGACAAGATTTAGGTAGACTGGAAAGAGTGTTAGGACAATTTTCAAAGGAATTTGGCCAGGTAACTTAGACCCAGGCTGAAAAATACCCTTCAATTAGTATGCAGGCCTTAGGCACCCGCCTAGTTTGCCTACACCTTCATCTGACTCTTCCTGTGGCCCACTACACCCCCCCCAGCACGATTTTGATAATTAAACTCCCACCCTTCACTCTACAATCATGATCATTGCACACAAGCATCCTGTAAAAACACAGGTTCAGGTGTGAGCTAATACTTGTTTGACCAATCATTTTGTTCAATGTTGCTACGTTCAGGTATGGCCCAAACATTATACAAGACTAGGCAATAGCCTATTACAGCGGCTGCTTCTGGGTGGGCAGCTGCAGTCAATTTTCCTTCAAGTCATTTGCTGTGTTTAGATGCTTCATCAATGTTCTGTTTGCTCCTTATCTTTCTTTTACCCTTACAGTGAACTTTTCCAATCATTTCTCCACCCCCCCCCCCATTAAGGTTATGCCCTCATACCATCCACGAAGTCTGATAACTTTTCAGACTCCAGCCACAGCGAGATCTCCTCGCGGTCCAGCATCGTCAGCAATTGTTCTGTGGACTCCATGACCGCTGCTCTTCAGGATGAGAGGTGCTTGCCCCAATCACAAACTGCCATGGACTCTGTGGGAGCTGTGGAGAGGAGAGAAGTCCCTCATCCAGTGGGTGACTATAGCCAGCCTTGCTCTAGGTAAGCAGAGGGTGCTTCCCTTGCGCTCGAGTGGAAACATCAAAAGAAAAAAACCCAATGAAAGTTTTCACTGTGATCGTGCTGCAGACATTGCTTGCATCTTCTCGTTCGTGCATGTTGTGTCAAGAGGCTGTGAGCCCACGGGTAACCTGGGGGATAATGTAGTACTAAAACATATTGTGAGGCTGATTAGTCATTGATATTGTAAATGATAATAGAAAAAGAATAAATTGGTCCATCCATTTTCCACAATTGAGATTCTGATTCGCCCAATTCCTCATCTGCCCATGAAGTGGAGGAGCAGCCTAATCAGATTTGGTGTGCGCCCATAATGCCTGGATGAATTATATATTTAATTCCTAACACGCACGCCATTTCCGGCAGTAATCGGCAGTTGGCACAAGCTGACAGGTCAGCGCATGTGCAGCGCGTGAACCTTTACCGCTAGATCAATAGGTGGCGTTAAGGGCTGAGGCTGGTTTTAGACGCGCGCTGGTTTCAGTTTTACAGCATGCTCTTTTCCCGTCATGTTAAAAAAATCCCTTTTTTGCAGACGCGGTAGAAACTGGCCTGGCGCACGCCTAATACACGCGCCTATACTGCTGCAGGCCACTTTCAACCGCGGCTAGGTTAAAGGAGGGGGGGGGAGCCCTATGTTAACTATATTTTATGCTGGTACTCGGGTAGGAGTTGGCACTGAATTTCTGGGCAAATTGTGCCCCTGGTGGTCAGCACTGTCAAAAATGATGACCACTACAGGCTGAATATTGCCACGGTGTTGGTGGGGGTGTTAAATTCTGTGCATATCTGAGGGGAGATATGATAAGAGGTCTATAAAATAGTGAGTGGAGTGGAACGGGTAGATGTGAAGCGTCTGTTTACGCTTTCCAAAAATACTAGGACTAGGGGGCATTCGATGAAGCTACAGTGTAGTAAATTTAAAACGAATCGGAGAAAACTTTTCACTCAACGTGTATTTAAACTCTGGAATTCGTTGCCAGAGAATATGGTAAAGTCGGTTAGCTTACCGGAGTTTAAAAAAGGTTTAGACGGCTTCCTAAAGGAAAAGTCCATAGACCATTATTAAATGGACTTGGGGAAAATCCACTATTTCTGGGATAAGCAGTATAAAATGTTTTGTACTTTTTGGTGATCTTGCCAGGTATTTGTGACCTGGATTGGCCACTGTTGGAAACAGGATCTGGACTTGATGGACCTTTGGTCTGTCCCAGTATGGCAATACTTATGTACTTATCTGTTTGCAGCTGTCAGTGATGATAGTGACTGGATTCTGTCTTGACATACTAGAAATGGAATTTACTATTGTAAGAACTTGTCCAGTGGTTGGCAACATTCATGTGTCGTCACTAATTCTTTGTCTGTTCTTTGCCAAAACAGCTGGTTATCACTAAGAGCCGCTGCACTCCGAGGGGCCTACATCACATCGTCTTTGAGCAACGAGGAGATTTCCCACGAACACATCGCAGTGGACTCTGTTGACAGCGGCCGCGGGAGCTGGACGTCCTGCTCAAGCAGCTCTCATGACATCTTCCAGACTGCCCAGGGCCAAAAGAGCTGGGACCTTTTAAACTCCTACCGGCACTCGCACGTGGGCACACCCATCGCCGAGGTAGAGCAAGCGAACTTTTCCGACGAGTCCTGCTTGCACGCTCAAGAATGTTCAAGGAGCGGCAGGCCGTCAAAAGGCAGCAGGGAGCCCGAGCAGCCTCGCCAGAGCTGGACTCCTTCCAGCTCTCTGTCGGACACTTACGAGACAAACTATGGAACCATTAGGCGGCGAGTACTTGATAATTCCTTGGCACAGCACAATGAGATTTTGGACTCAAAACTAGGTACAGACACGTCTTACAAAACTGTTACCTCAAGTACAGAGAAAGGCCTGATAGGTAAGTTGAGCCGAGAGCTTATGCCTTAACATCTGTTTTACTTTGACTGCGAAGCTGTTAAGAAATGACAACAGCAGATGTGGGGGTCTGGATTACTGGTGCAAATCCCATCCGTTCATATGTTCTGATTATACCAAGATTTGGCAGCATGCTTCGAACTTGGGATGCTTTGACTGTGTGTGTTACTGTAGTAAGACCACCATGCTTTAGTATATCATTCTGATCGTGATAGGTTCGGTTTTATTAAAATTAAGCAGATGCAATTTGGAATAATAGAAGAAAAACTTATGCATACCTGACCCTCAGATTTCCATAGATACCATGTCTGGTCTCTTGCTTTCTTACAATGAGGTGTTGCATAGTGAAAACATAATAGAGAATCACACTGCATTTCAGGGAGAGGGTATTTTTGGCCCTACAGTTTTCTCTTGCTCCTGCTCATTAGAGCCCAGTCCTAATCCTTCATTTGCATCTACCCAGGAAGTTTTCTTCTATTTTATACTAGTAAAAAAGGCCCGTTTGTGACACAAATGAAACGGGCGCTAGCAAGGTTTTCCTCGGAGTGTGTATGTGTGAGAGTGACTGTGTGAGAGAGAGAGAGAGTGAATGTGCGAGTGTGTGTGTGTGACAGAGAGAGAGTGAGACTGGGTACGAGTGTGTCTGTGAGAGAGAGAGTGTGTGTGAGCATGAGAGTGTGTACCAGGGCCCCCCCTCCCTCCCAGTTCCAGGGTCCCCCTCCTCCCTCCCTCCGAGTTTCAGGGTTGTTGTCCTCCTCCCTCCTTCCCAGTTCCAGGGTCGTCCCCTCCCTGCCTTCCTCCGAGTTTCAGGGTCCCCTCCCTCCCCTGCATTATGCTCTCTCCCCTTTATTCATCCATATGCAGGCAACGTCCTCTGTGCCCTGCCTCCTCCATCCATCCATGTGCAGCATCTCTCCCCTGTCCCCCTCCCTCCCCCCTCCATCCATGTGCAGCATCTCTCCCCTGTCCCCCTCCCTCCCCCCTCCAAGTTCCAGTGTCCCCCTCCCTCCCTCCCATTTCTAGGGTCCCCCCTCCCTCCGTCCCTCCCTCCCAGTTCCAGGGGCCCATGGAACTGGGAGGGAGGGGGGACGGAGAACGTTGGAGGAGTGACATCAGCAGGTAGTTACAATCCCAGTGACACACATTGGAACGTTGGAGGAGAACACTGGAGGAGAACGTTGGAGGAGTGACATCAGCAGGTGGTTACAATCCCAGTGACACACATTGGAACGTTGGAGGAGAACGTTGGAGGAGTGATGTCAGCAGGTGGTTATGATCCCAGTGAGAAACATTGGAATGTTGGAGGAGCAAATTATTATATTAGATCCCCTGTCAAACTCACTTTGCCCGTTCATTGCCAGTCCATAACACTACAGTTAAAGAGCCCTGAATTTAGCCACTAAGTGCCTTGTTTACTAAGGTGTGTTAGTGTTTTTAGCGTGCACTAGAGACACCCATAGGAATATATGGGTGTCTCTAGCGTTAGCACGTACTAAAAACACTAGCGCGCCTACAGCTTGACTTAGTAAGTGTTGCTGTTCTGCAGTTACTGTGGATTCCTCCCCCCTTCAAGGTCTGTGAACATGGTCACTGCAGTAACCCCAGCCTGACTGATTTGGGGGCCAATTACTCAAAGCTAACGCCCATATTAAAAAGCGGTTAGCACCTGGGTTTACCCACTTGTTGTGTGCAGAATGCACAGAGGGCTCAAGCACGGGTGTTTAATGTGTGTGCTGAACATTGCTGACAATTGTATTTCAAATGTATTTAAATGATGCTAATGAGGTTGGTTAGTACTCCTTCCCAATGCACAACGAATGCGCTGCCATGCACAGAAGGAAACGATGGCCCGTAATGCCAAAAACTTAACTGCCAGCTCAGGGGCATCGTAGAAAGTTTGCAGGAGAAGATTTCTCATCAGGTTTTCACATTGCACTGTGGTTTTTGTTGGCTTTCGCAAGCAGAAGGAATTCCGTGTAAGTTTGAGGGCTGCTAATGACAACCAAGCATGTGTGCGAGTCCAAGGAAAACCGAAAGTGAAAGCAAACATCGGTGCCTGTTTTTCCGTGCTTAAATATGAGTGTTTCAAAAAACATTAAAGTGCAAACAATTCAAGAGAGCTTGGGACAAGTACTTAGCATCTCTAAGGGAGTGATAGGGAGAATAGATGGCATGGATGGGCAGACTGAGTAGGCCATATGGTCTTCACCTGCCTACATTTTTCTGTTTCTATGAAAGGCTCGTATTTAAAAGCACAGAAGAACAGCGCTGATGTATGCTTCCACGTCAGGGTTTGTGTGGGCATGCACACAAGAGCTGCAAACCCTTTCTGACCATGTGCCAGTCACATATCTCCCCTTGCTTTCAGTTTGTTAACGCCAATTAACCTTGTATCATTTGCATGAGCTTTTTTTGAACATTGCTTCACTATTTCTTTGCGTTCTGTGTTACGGGCTTTGCGTTATGCTCTTCTGTGCATGACTTTGAGCCACGGGGGGGGGGGGGGGGGGATTCGGGCGACCCAATGTCTGCTGGTTTGGCTTGCGGGGTTCCCTAAGTTCCGCCAGTTGAAGACTTCCTCCAGTGCTGTTCGCTGCCACATGCCATCTGCCCTTCTTTCCCCCGTGGTGCGTATCTCTGTTTTAGCGAAATTCAGCATGTGCAAAATTCGCACATGCTCAAATTTCATTAAAAACCGAGCATGCGCACCTTGGAAGCAGAGCAGACGGCATGTGGCAGCAAACAACGCTGGAGGAAGGCTTCGGCTAGCGGACTTCGGTTTCACCGCCAGCCCAGGTATGTGGGATTACGGTGGGGGTGGGGCAAAATGTGCCCCCTGCCACTTTGGGCTCAGGCCCTCTCCCCCCCCAAAAAAAAAAAAAATTGGTCTGACAATGCGCCTGTCTGATTGGGGAATAGAACCCCCGGTTCCTCCATATGGCACTGCCACTCAACCAACAAGCCAACCCTAGCCTGTATTCTTTAATACTTAAGAGAAAACTGAATGCAATGGTTTTTCTTTTTCCATCTAAATCTTGTTATCTTAATTGCCTACTGGCAGTTAATATAAATTAATAGGCCAGGGCAGCTATTCCATTTTATTTTAGTTTAATTTACTTTTTTTTTTTTTTTACGTGCCTAATAACTAAATACTCCAGATGAGTTAACAACGCCTGTGCAGCATGCAGTTCCAAATAATACAATACAGTACGATACAGCAGTATCATAAGTGCACAACATTTAGAACACTAAAAGTAGTACTGTTGTTTTATTCTTTCTCCTGGTGTGACACTCTCCATTGTGCTGATCGTATTCTGTGGAAGTTGTTGTGTATATAATGAAGGCGGTTTCTGAAAGCCTTTTTTTTTTTTTTTACCCTCCTTTGGTGGAGTCATTCCGAGGGCCAGGGTTAGGATGGGGATTGCCACAGCTCACACCTATGCATGCTGCTTTTTCAGAAAAAGTACTTGCAGAAAAAGGAGGGGCAGATATTTGTGGATACTGTTTTCCTTAATATGTGTGCATACCTTTCGCTCTGAAAATAAATACAAAGAAGGGGGTGAAAAATACCTGTAGATTTTTCAGCAGTGCCAGCAGTTTGGACATACCCCTCAGTGGGCGTAACTTTACAACAGGACACTTATAAGGGAGAGAAAGTTTCTTGCCCACCCAAAATTGGCTGTCGGGCTATGCCATTGGCACTCACTCTATGCCTGTGCATGAATCTTTTACAAAGCTCTCATCTACTTTATTATTTATTATTATTATTATTATATGTTACAATAACACAATCATGTTGAATCACGATCATAGAAAAAACATTATACAAATTAAAAAAAAAATGAAAACATCCATTATTCAAGTTCAGATCAAGAAAAGGAAAGCAGCAGAGTTGTGTGCGTTACAAATATAACATTTAAACCATTATATCACCATTTAACAAGTTCCAATACAGGGCAGTAAGGTAGAGTAGAACCCTTAATTACTTCCTCACCTGCCTGTTACCATCTTTCCCAATGTAGGCTAAATCTACACAGAAAAGAAGTTTCCTTCAGTATAAGCCATGAGGGGAACATTCTTCCTGAAACTTCCTTGTGTTTTAGTTTGGGAAGGAATGACTATAGTTTTTGGGATCCTCAGCTACAGAAATTTTTATTAGGTAAAACAAGGTGTGAAATAAATGCAAGTGCTTGTAATTTTAGCCATTGTATACATTGCGGCTCCACTCAAACTGTGTTCCATGTGGTATGCAGAGAGAGTATGTGTGTTGTTGCGTGTTTATATATATATATATATATATATACAGCTGCGCAGTTCTATAAGGGCCATTTTCTATATGTAAAGCATGCTGAATATGCAGAAATACTTTAAATCAACCCTATGGACCAGATTCTATATATGGCGCCTAAAAAAAATCATCGCAGTAAACATTTCTGCCTAAGCGTATTCTATAGGTGGCGCCTAGATGTAGGCATGGTATATAGAATACGCCTAGTTGATACCCTAGTGCCTAAAACTATATGCCTCCATTAACACCAATGAAAACACGGCATAAATCCCTGCGCAAAGATTTACGCGCACTGGGCCGTGTTCTATAACGATGCATGTAGATTTTGGGATACTCATTTCCCTGCCCTTAGCCACGCCCCTTTTGAACTATGTGCATTAGAATACGCTTAGCGAGTTGTGTGCATAAATTCTAATTGCCAATTAGTGCTCATTATTAAGTGCTGTTAAATATGGTGATTGGCTTGTTGAGCCAATTAAGTTGCATGCGTTATAGAATACGCCCGGATTTCGGCGCAGATCTCTAGGCGTGCTATAGAAAACCTGGCCCTATGTGTGTAATGCGCATTTGTAACTTTAGAAAGTTTGTTTGTGCCATTTTACTTTGAAAATACAATTGCAAAATTATATTGAAATGGATGGTTGGGAAAGGAAATACGTGTAAAACAAGTGTTGCTGTAATTTGGGATTCTGGGTTCTGCTTTAGTTCAACAAATTCATAAAAGAGAGATTCAGGATGTGTTGGGAAGTAACAGGCAGTATTGATTTGTTCATGCAAACGTGCTGCGGACACGCTTTTTCCAAAGTGAGTCACATTCAGATGCAGGAGGTATTTTCTCTGTCCCTAGTGGCTCAATCTGTTGCACCTGAGGCAACAGGGGAGGGTTCATTGACTTGCCCAAGTTCAAAAGGAGCGACGGTAGGATTCGAACCGGCTCCCCAGTTCTCAGCCCACTGCTCTAACCATTTTATTTTTGCAAAATTGACCTGAACTTTTATGGTTGTAGATGAAGTTGAAGGATTCACCACTCTGGTTACTTTGTCCTGTGTTTTGCCAGATATTATTTTTACAGGTCCTTCGTAAGCTAATATTGTATTTATTTTCAGAGTGAAAGGTATGCATACATATTTGATTGCATTTATTAGTTTCTATTATTTTCTAATGAGTTGTCACCTCAAGTTCTGCATTATACGTTGGAGTAATTTGCTGCTTTAAACTGACCCTGTTGATTCAAATGTTTGTAAACGTGATCTTTTTAGCATCATCTTTAATAGTCAGAATAATCTGTTAAGCACCATTTGTGGTCGTTTTTTGGAGGATTTTTCATAGGCACAATGAGAGCATTTTTGACCCTATTTAGGTAGATCCCCTGATGTGTGTTAACGAACAAAGTCAGACAGGATTCAAAGTAGGATACGAGTTCACAAGCATCAGAGATATCACAGAAAACGTCATACTGCTCTCATTCTCAGACGTTCACGCACTGTCAGATGTGTAAAAGCATCATCCAGGTACTGAATTGGATTTGAAATCCCCCAGTAACTGTAGCTTGGTATTCAGTGATCTCATCGGGATTACCCTTGGCAGATACGCTGTCCCTGGTGTTTCTAGAGGTGAAGGTCTGCACCGACTGTGACCTATCCTGGACCACTGCGCTTTTCCCTCAGGCAAATATGGCCGCTGCAGTCTTGGCATGCATTTGGTACAGTTCAAAATAGTTCCGTGTTGGGTTCCAGTTTTTTAAAGCAAGTGCAGTAGTAATCTTTTGCTTTCAGGAATTTAGGGCCTGACAACAGAACTGAAAAGTTTGAAGAAAAAAAAAGCCTTGGAAGTAACGTTGAGGTGGGGGGACGAACTGCTTTGAGCGTGAAAATCTGCTGCTGTCATTAAAACCAGCTTTTCTGCATTTGCTCTTTATTTTACCAGTTTCTATTATGCCATTGTAACATTTCACTGTTTGAATTTTAATTTTATTATTATTTTCTTTTGCATTTCTGTTTTCTCCATTAACATTTCCATTCCTTATGTCCTTATGTTTCTCACACCAGTGTACTGTGTCACCTCACCTAAGAAGGACGATAGGTATAGGGCGCCACCTCCCACCCCACCGGGATACTTGGGGCTTTCATTAGCGGACTTAAAGGAAAGACCGGCCCACCACCCACACTTAAGACCTCCAGACTATGGTGTTGCAGTCCAGAGGTCAAAGATGGTGCCTAGCAACCTCTGTAGACTTTCGACAGCTTCTCTTGATAGAGAACCAGTGACCTGTCTATCGCAGAAGATCCTCTCGGGGCCTCACTGGCACAGTCGGCAGCAACCCCATCCTAAGATAGCAGACACGACTGGCACAGATAGTGAAGAGGATGGTACGTTGAAAATGCTAACCTAGCAGATGCAGTGTGAACCCTACGGCTAACTTAATATGATGACATTCGGTGTGCAATGTTAGTTTTGCTGTCCTGGTCAAAGGTTTGAGATCAACATGTTGTAGAAGAGAAAATGGCTGCATTTTTACATTACATTAATGCTCACTAGAAAAAAACGAGACAGGAGTGGAGTATCTTTTAATAATTAGAAATTGTTTGAAACATGTAAACATTTAAAGTGATTTGGGACAATATAGAATAGAAATTTGATGCCTATATTTTTAAATCTACAGCGCGCGCACACACACATGCACCTTTTTTTTTTTTTTTAAATAATGCATTGGAATTCAGCATCAAAAGGGTACAGGATATGTCCAACTTGCGTCATGGAAGTGACCTATAGAGCCTTGGGAAAGCGGTCGACTGTCATAAAAGTCTTTGTGCACCCATGTTAGCACCCCTAAAAATCAAATCTTGTGCTCGGTAAAGCAGCCCTGTTGTAAACCTGCACATAGTCCTGTAATTTCTCATCAATAATCTGCCTGATCCAGGGACCTCATGCTTTTGGCTCAGCCTAACCTTAACTAATGCACTAATATTTACTTCTGCAAACCTTGCACCAAATGCTAGCAGTTTTAAATTTAAACTATTTAGTGAAAGCTTCACTACAGATTTGTGGATCAGGAAAATATGTTTTTAAGTACCTTCTTTTTTTTTTTAACCACAAATAAGACGTGTGCTTTATATTAATTTTTGAAGTGACTGATATTAAAGTGAGGCATTGGATATTTTGAGTATGAACTGAATTATGTGCTTAATGACCATATTGTCCAAGTTCCACATACATTCCTGTAAGACATAATACTGTGATGTGTGTGTATGCACTATTTTATACTGGCTGTGTATAGCTCCCCATGAGTAAAACAACCAGATGAACTGAAAGTAAAACCTGAACAAACAAGCATAAAACGAACAAAATATCCAAACATGGTTGGAGGCCTCAGGTCAGACCTTTGCAGATTAAGGGGTCCTTTTATTAAACTACAGTAAAAAAAAAAAAAAAGTGGCCTTAGTACATCCTTAAATGGGTCTTTCCCATACACAAAGGCCATTCTTTACCACAGCTGTAAAAATGTTCCCAAATCTATCTAATAAGAGATACTCCTGTCAGGGTCTAACTTGCAAAATATTTAAGAAGCGTGAGGATGAAAAAAGCCTCAAGAAGCTCGCAGCATCATTTAGCTACGGGAGCAGCACTGCCTCATCATTGGCTTAAAAAATCCTCCTACTTTAGCGTTGTAACGCCCATTAATATTGAGCCAAACAAATTTATATTGGACCTGAACAGTCTTGTATTGTTTGCACTCACTATCTAATGCACAGAAAAATATATACTACAGTAATTTTCAGCTTTCACTTAGCTTCCACAGTCTCTATTCATGGAAAAGGAAGCACCAGAAGAAGGGACTACAATGATAAAGTAGGAGGTTTTTTTAAGCCAGTGATGAAGCAGTCCTGCTCCCGTAGCTAGATGATGCTGGGAGCTTCTTGAGGCTTTTTTCCTCCTCACGCTGCTTAAATATTTTGCAAGTTAGACCCCGAGAAGAGTATCTCTTGTTAGATAGATTTTGTGTAGATTGACTGATTTGAAGGGATCTCCCCCTTGTGTCTAGATTTAGTTTGTCTGCTAATGTTGCCATTAATGCGTAGCCATTATTTTTAAAATGATTATGGCAGCAACTTCCATATATTTTGTAGGTAGTAAGAGCTCTGCATTATCCATGCGCTAACCAGGTAGCGTGCAGTAATGTAGATGACGCTAATTGTTTATCGCTGGAATGCCCATGCTCCGCCCCTAGCATGCCCCCTCAAAAAATAAGTCCAAAAATTATTTACTATGTGGTTAATGCGGCACTGTGAGAACTGTGATGATGTATCACATCCAATGATAAGCCATTTTTTGCTCCGTTAGGTGTGCATTAGTGCCTAAAGCAGCTTAGAAAAATGACCCCTAAATAAGACTCCCAAAATATGCAAATTTTAGTGACTTTATCTTTTTATTTAGTTTCAATTACAACAATTGCACTGATATAACACAGCTTAAACTATAACATTGTCCCCGCTGGTGACATAGCAGATTCTTCGATATGTATCTAAGAAGAAAACAGAATAAGTCCCCTCCTCCCCCTACCCAGTAAGTCTTAACTGATTTTATGAAAAGAAAGATAGTTATGGTCTATTCTCAGTTCTTTAGGAGAAAATCCTACTTCCAATAAACCAAGTGTTATCAACAACAGCAAAACCTTAATTTTTCAGAGGTCCATACCGTACCAGCTTTTCCTTTACAAATGCAAGGGGCTTCCTGGAATAACACTTTAAAATTAAAAAACCAAAGTTTTAAAATTCACAAGAAAGCAAACAAGGAGCCAAGGCAGGAAATGCAAATCTGGCAGAAAATGACCTGAGAGCTTAAGTGACACAAGATTTCTAGCCGCTGTAATCAAGACATCTCACCATACAAACATGAATGACTGTTGCAAGACTGATTGTCAATAGGGCTTCAAATTACATACTAACCCAAACTGAAATGGGTCGATCTAATAACAACATTAATCTGAGGTTGCAAGGTTAGTTCAGCAGCCAAAATGACTTCCTAAGGCTTGGTTTAGACGATATGGGGATTCATTGTAAAGATGGAGCCAGCATTAGCTGTTTTAAGCCAGAGTTTCTTCTGCCTTGCTGCAGTTAAATATCAATTTATTATCACTCATTCAAATTTTGAGTGTCTCTAGACATTTAACTAACTAACTCACAGGGCCAGCATTAGGGGGGTACAAACAGGGTACTTGCCATGGGTCTCCATGCCAGAGGGGGCCTCAAGCCTGCCCAAAACTGGGCAGCCTTTGGAGCACCTTTGTAAATTTCTACCACAGACCCCAGTATGTCTTGACATTGGCCATGGTAACCCAAGACAACGTAATTCTAGCCAACCACCCTTTGTGTCCTTGGTTCCTTCAAAGAACGCTCTCACTGCAGTAGGTCTTGCAGGACGTCCCAGCGAAGGGGCGGTGTAACCTGTATTATCGAAACAAGATGGGCGTCCATCTTTCGTTTCGATAATGCGGTCATGATGCCCAAATCGCGAAATTTAGGTCGATCTTAGAGGTGGTCGTCCCCGATTTCTGGCGATAATGGAAACCGAGGACGCCCATCTCAGAAACGACCAAATCCAAGGCATTTGGTTGTGGGAGGAGCCAGCATTCATAGTGCACTGGTCCCCCTGACATGCCAAGACACCAGCCGGGCACCCTAGGGGGCACTGCAGTGGACTTCAGAAATTGCTCCCAGGTGCATAGCTTCCTTACCTTGTGTGCTGAGCACCCCAACCCCCCCCCCCCCCAAAAAAAAAAAAAACACTCCCCACTACCATACCCTTATGGGTGAAGGGGGGCACCTACATGTGGGTACAGTGGGTTTGTGGTGGATTTTGAAGGGCTCACATTTACCACCACGTGTAACAGGTAGGGGGGATGGGCCTGGGTCTGCCTGCCTAAAGTGCAGTGCACCCACTGAAACTGCTCCAGGGACCTGCATATTGCTGTCAGGGAGCTGGGTATTGACATTGAGGCTGGCATAGAGGCTGGTAAAAAAATATTTTAAAAGTTTTTTTTTTAAGGGTGGGAGGGGGTTAGTGACCACTGGGGGAGTAAGGGGAGGTCATCTGGTCATTTAGGGCACATTTTTGTGGCTTGGTTGTAAGAAAAAAATGACCAGGTAAAGTCGTCCAAGTGTTCGTCAGGGCGCCCTTCTTTTTTCCATTATTAGTCGAGGACGCCCATGTGTTAGGCAAGCCCCAGTCCCGCCTTCGCTATGCCTCCGACATGCCCCCGTGAACTTGGTCATCCCCGCGACAGAAAGCAATTGGGGACGCCCAAAATCGGCTTTCGATTATGCCGATTTGGGCGACCCTGTGAGAAGGACGCCCATCTTCCGATTTGTGTCAAAAGATGGGCGTTTTTCTCCTTTGAAAATAAGCCTGATAGTAACCCCCCTTCACCCCCCCCCCCCCCCAGATTTCTGCCTTAGGACTTTTCAGATGTTTTTATGTAAAACGTGCATATCCAGTAATACTTAAATTACAGTAGGGTAGTAATTGTTACCCTCTTTTCTGTAAAGTGCATTTCACAAAAGTGCAGTATAATCATGGTAGTGCTATAAGCTTCCTACAACTTCAAAAATAAACTTGCTTATACACTTGGATATCGAATCGTTTGTCAGTTGCTTAATTGTATTATCACATCAACTTTGGTAATTGGTTTAATAATTGTTCTTATCTGTTTTCCAGAAGGTGAACAAGTATCGGCAGTGTAATTTGCGGGGGATTTTATAGGCACCGAATGAATTACACAGGTCTGAGGAGGCCCTGGGTGTGCGTTTCTGTTGGTAAATTGCCAGTGGTTTGCTGCTACTCGTCTTGAACTCTGTGCATCTGCCTCAGCCATGAATGGCAAGATGGGAGCTAAGGTCACGTTCGGGACACAGGCCAAAGTGCACCATTGTTAACAGAAGTCTGCCATGGTTTCTGGGGACCACCCACCTTCATGCTTACATCAAGATCGTTATAAGATTGAAGGATAAACGGACCAGTGTTTGGAGGGTTGGGAGGAGCTTCTAGTCCTTCAGAAACACACGGATCAGGGAAGCATTTCAACCTGTGAGACTGGGACGCTTCAGTATAGTTCTTGGAATGTATTTTCTAAATGATCCTCATGGTTCTGAAAGTCAAAAATGCTATTTTATGTAAGAACTAAAAGCTTGAAACATCAGCAAAAAAAAAGAGGACATGCTGTACTGTCTTTACTATTAGTAATTTATTATGAGGTGGTTTTACGAGACTCTTGGTATCATGAATGTTCTGGTTGGTTAATGCTAAATTCATAAGGAAATAAAAGCATTAGAAATAAAACAAATTATTCCGCACTGACAAAAACAGATGGCTGAGAGTTACGTGGTTTACACATCAAGGAGAAGCCACTTTTCAAGGACTGAAATACAGGATTTACCACCATAGGTTTCTCTTGGAATTCAGCGTAAAGGGAGGGAGAACAAGCAGCAGTGAAATGGCGCCATCTGTTGACTATGCCAGGTTACATGTACTGTAATACTGTATGTAATAGAAGTCTCCCATCTCCCTACCTCCCCCCAAATGAGCAAGGTTCAAATCAAAACTTCTGAAAACACAGTTACAGTAGCTGATTGACTTGTTCCATGTTTATGTCAGATGTTTGTAGATGGCAGTAGTTGGGCTCACAGAGTGAAACACAGTGCACTTGCTACCGTGCCAGTAGAAAGGGGGAACAAAATAATTGTTTGAATTTCTAGGTAGTCCTCTATTTCTTTTTTTTTGGGTAGTACAAAGATCATATTTAAGTGCTGAAGAGAACCACATTTCTTCACCGACGACCACTTGTTTACAGCGCATGAAAACACAACATAACATCGAGTACACACATGAGTAAAGGAGTTCATTTTGTTTCATTTATTAATCTCTTTATGTAATATCCTAAAGTGACGTGGATCTTTTATTTAACACAGTTGTGTGTGTACAGCACTTGCTCCGATGGTGAAAACTATAGTCTGCCTTGAAAGTTTGCCAACGTCAGCTTTTTTTAGCCAGCCAGCCAGAGTACGTAGTCCTGTTATGAGGATAAAACTGGAAATGATGTGTTTTAGTTCTCAGCACAAAAAAAACACCTCCTCTCAGATCTACTAACTGCAGTTGAACTGGAAAGTTGTCAGTGCATGTACTTAATGTCATGTTGGAAAATGGAAATTCACACATCAGACTGAGAAGGCAGTATGATTTTATTTTTTTAAGGATTACAGGATTCCACAGATTTTTTTTCATTTTTTTAATATGATAGTCAGTGCAATTTGAATTTCAGTTTGTCAAAAGAAGAAGAAAAACTACAAAATGATTGTTCATAATGTACCAAAGCTGCTAAGGCAGAATGAAATTGTGTTATACTAGGACTCCCCAAACGTCATACGGACCCCACCACCAGTCAGATTTTCAGGATCTCACCGGTGAATACGCGTGAGATAAATTTGCATATGTTTGGCCTCCTATTCAATACAGATTTATTTCATGTCTATTTATTATGCAGACTTTGAAAACTTAGCTGGACAGGTTTGGAAAACCCTGTGCTAATAGATTTCCTGTTGAAAATAATTTAAAATTTATTTTTTTAAAATGGATTCTCCTGTCTGCTGGTATTTTGTTCTTCTTGGGCTCGTAAATCAATGAAAACTGTTAAAGGGGGGGGGGGGGGGGTAGGGAAGTCAATGTTTTTATTCAGCTCCATAATTAATTAGCTTGCCAGTTTTAGTGGGAACATCAGTGCAGGTATTTGAAGGTGAAACCTGAAGACCTGCTGTTGGTTTCTCACAGCATGGCAAAAGCCATAATAATTAGTTCTCATTATTAGAAGAACCGCTGTCAAAGTCTTTTTAGCTGTTGGTGTTAATGGAAATGTTTAAAAACTGCATCGTGTATGCATTTACATCAGAGGGAGGACATCTATGTACAAAGTCGCAGATCATGAGTACTGCACTGGTGATTTGCTTTTATTTATTGGAAATGGCACGAGAAATGAAGGGCCTTTTATTAATGGACGCTAAGCCGTAACATGCTTAGCGCGCAAGAAAAGTCTTACCGCAAAACGCATTAAAGAGCTTTGCGATAATTGCCCTGTTTCCAAAGCGCTCATTAACTATTTATGTTTTTTTTTTCAGGGGATGTGTCATGGGCAGAGAGTGTTTTGATTAGTGCATGCTATCCAATTACTGGAGGGTCAACGCAGTAGCACTTAGCATCTCCTCAATAGGAGGCAGTAAGAGCTTCTGCATTAATTTTTTTTTGCTGGTCTCGCTAATGGGAGCCTTAGAGTGGGACCTGCAAAATAAAAATAAAATAAATCTAAAAAGCCTTAATAACTGCTGCAATAAATCTGGGCTTAGTGTGCAGGAAATTTCCACGTAAGCACGTACTAAGCCCAGATTTTACCACACCTGTGTAAAAGGACCTCTAAAATTTTCCGTTTATTTAGAATATCGTGTTCCTCATGCGTGATGAACAGTTAGTCCTGCTGTCTCAGGCCTTCATCCTGCTGAACCTTGTGAGGAATGATGCCATGCACAACTGGAAATCTCTGTGGGACACAACTCAACAAGACTGGACCTCACCCAAGTTTTTTTTGTTTTTTAACCCATAGCTCTGTTACGTTTGTGCCGCTGAGGCCCATTGGCAGCTTCCATTGTGAAACAATACAAAATATCCTTAGGGTCATGTCCAGTAATGGTTTGTTCACTGTTGCCTATGGAGGATGCATTGCAGCTGATTGTCATCTCACACTGTTGACTGGAACACAATGAAACCTGCACATCTTTGTGAGTGTCCTGTGATATGATTGCCTCACTTTGCCTAATAGACTGTTGTCCAGCTTCTGTAGTCCAGGCGTCATTACATCCGTGCTCTCACGGTATCGGTCAACAATGCATTCAGGAACTAGGTTTGAAAGACCAATTTTGCCAGTTGTGATATTTTCCTAATGTAAGCTACGTTTTCTGTAAATTGTAAATAGAAAAATAATGAAGCCTGTATAAACTATTGTCATAGATGACGTACTTGCTGGGTGGCTTATGACCACTTTTCCTTGGCACGGTGTAAGCTTTCGTTATTGAAACTGGCTGATCACATTGATCAGTGACAGTACAGCTAAATTGTCCCCTCCCCCAATATGTTAAATAAATTGCATACTTTTTTTTTCTTTTAGCTCTCTGGAACAGTTCAAGCTAGGAGCTTATTGACCTCTATGTTTACTAAGCAGTGCTATGGGCGCTTCAGCGTTTTTAACGCACGTAAATGCGAATGCGCCCATAGCAATGTATAGGCGCGTTAGCGTTTAGCGTACCTTAAATTTACAGGTGCGTTAAAAATGTATACCCCTTAGTTCATGACTTGCATGTTTAGCAAATGATGAAAACTATGGCCCTCCTGTTACTAATGGTGGTCGCTGCGGGATACCTGAGGATCTGAATCGTTTGCAACCCAATGCCAACCATTATTTGTCTCTGTGTGACCCTGCCAGGATAAGAGAGTTGTACTTCAGAAACTTGAATTTGTCATTCCCACACTCCAGGCTCGTTAAGAATTCTGTCTCTATTGGTAGTTCTTTCTCACAAGCCTGAAGTCGCAGTAGGCTTTGATGGACAAAATGGGATCCTAATTTGGTCTATCTGCATGTAGTGGTGTCTGTAGACAGAAAATTTTGGGGTGTCAATGGGGGGGGGGGGCAAGCCAAAATGACATTTTCACACATCTATAGCCCTTTTCTCCCTCACTTTTAAATTAACAATATAAGACACCATGGCCACCTTAAGATAAAGAAACCCTCCCCCCAACCAATTTTTTTTTAGCTATCGAGTAAAACACGATTATAACTTATCTCCCCGCAAATCATTCAACAAAATTTTCTTTGTGGAAGTGAAGTCTGGATTCTCTCCAGGATTGGAGAGAATCTCAATATAAATCCTGCACCTCCATTTTTGTTTCACAAAACAATATTCCCCAGCGGAGCTATATACCCCTTACAAAACACCATACAAAACATTTTCAAACTGTGATGATCACCTCAGGAAAAGCACATGCTCCTTCTACTGCCAGACATTTTGTTTAAAGCAGACAGGTGGTTGGTTGTGTGGTGACACTACAGGATGTGGAGACCATTAATCCTGAACATTTTTAATTTTAGGTGAAAGGTGGCCCTTGCCCCATAGCCTGCTTTCGAAAAGGGTCAGACACTTTGCAAAATAACACAAGACCCTGCAAAAAGACACCAAACCTATATAGGAAAGTTATCACACCATAACAGCCCTAACACCTGTGAAAAGACAGTGCTATAAAATAAATATTACACTGGGCTCTAGAGCACCAGTATTCTTGTTACTAGGAAACTAAAACAAGCTGAACTGTCCTACACAGACACTGGGGCTCACTTTCAAAACACTTAGACTTAATCCACCCATTTTTCTCCATTTTTGTCCGGGGGGGGGGGGGGGGGGTGCCTGAAGCCCACATGGTGTCATAGATTGATAGTGTCTGCAAAGACCTGATTTGCAAGCACAGTAAAACGCAGAGCAGCCTTCACAACTAGGAAATCTATGCAGAATGCCTTAGATGCCAGAATTGGTGAGGGTGGCAAAAGAGCAGAGTCGGCTGGATGAAGCACCATTGTTGGTGGGATTCTTAAGTCAACACCAGCCAAAGAGAGAACAGAGTCGGCCAGCAGGGCTATGGAAGCCTGTGCTGCAGCTCATCATCATCATTCCTGACCCTGAAACAATGTGTGTTGAATGCACAAATAGCAGACAGCCTTAAGGAGCAAATGTGGTGGGGAGCTGCAGCACAGCTGGAGCTGTTATGAGTAAATTGGGATGGGGAGGTTGGCAAGGGTTGGGCAAAGGGCTGGAGACTTGCACCAGCCCTGCCAAAACATTTCAGTTTTATGTTTCTCATTTATCTCATCTGTCACCTAAAAGATGTGGGAGTAAACTGTAACTGTCATTTTAAGCTTTTTTAGACATAGATTTAGCATATTTTAAAGTATATTTAATTACCTTATTGACTACCTTAAAACCCAATTAAAGACGGGGAAAAAGGGATACCCTGTTTGCGGAAAAGCGTTATACATATTTAAAGGAAAACAAAAAACTTGAACCTCTTGTTCAGCTTTAGCTAATGTGCTCCTTTTTCTTTTTGTCTATTTTTTTTATAATCTGCAAAGCAGTTTATCATGGTATTTTGGTATTCAATATTAATTTGGCATTTGCATACTTATCATGGCAGTACTGCACAAGTGTAACAATATTCCAGTAGTTATTGTATGCACAAGTCAGTGATTGTAAAGTATTATGTAATAAGGTTTGTCTAATATTTTTTGATACCTCTTACATTTATGTCTTTTAGAAAGACAGTGCCTCGGTATGCTTTTTGTATTTTTACTGAGTGATTGTAAATATTGTTCTATTTTTGGTTAAGAGAATGTATAAAAGTCCTGTTTGTTATTCAATCTCATGTCGTCAAGAGTTAATAAACAATCTACATCATTATCACTGGCTATTTCTGATTAATAGTTTTGTGTTGCATATACTCAAGAGGCTATACAGATCTGTATCAAATCGATAGAAAAAGAACAGATTCTAGATGAAAATTACCAAATACAGTTAAAGACACTACCCTACGTGGTCCACGTTTCACCCGACAAGAGCTGCCTCAGGGGTGTATGACTAAAAACAGTAATCAATCAGATAATTAACATACAACACAGAAGAAAAAAAAATCAATAAATCAAAAAATATATATAAAGTGTGAGGGTCCAGGCAAAGTTTCATGTGCACTAACAATTATTATTTAATTAATGTATTTATTTAGATTTTGCTCACACCTTTTTCAGTAGTAGCTCAAGGTGAGTTATATTCAGGTACACTGGATATTTCTCTGTCCCAGGAGGGCTCACAATCTAAGTTTGTACCTAAGGCAATGGAGGGTTAAGTGACTTTCCCAAGATCACAAGGAGCAGCAGCGGGATTTGAACCGGCCACCGGTGCGCTAACCACTAGGCCACCTGCACTCCAAGCACAGTTACAAAATGTAAATGTGACAGTGCATATAAGCATAACTAATGACATTAAAAAAAATCAAAGAATGACCTAAAAATGTAAAATGAACACGTGTGTCTTGCAACATTGTAAAAGAAAAAACATTTTAAAAAAGGTCAAAAATATGCATCTCAGTCCTAAATTTTTTTAAATTTTAGTAAAAAGTCTATCCCCTATGAGTTGCCAGTAGCCTTTTCTATTTTACTGCACATGGGATATACACTTTGCTTTAAAAAAAAAAATCTTTAGGACCAAGATACACGTTTCGTTTTACCTTTTGTAGGAAAGAACAAGGCAAATATGCTAAGGGGAGGCCGACCACAAACGGGCCGAAGGCCAATGAAGAGCAAAGGGGGGTGGAGGGACAGGGGAGGAATGAGCTAAAAATTAGCATGCACTAACAGTAAAGACACCCCTTATATTCCTATGGGTGTCTGTCGCCAACGCCTCTTCAGCATCCTCAATCTTTGTTGACCTTGGAATCAAACCCTCCAGGCAGGTCTGTGGAATCAGTACACCAAACCTTTGACTCCAGCTCTGACTGCTCTGTTTTTCTATAGCTGGGACTCCAATTTCTACAGGTGCATGTGAAGCGTCTGTTCACGCTTTCCAAAAATACTAGGACTAGGGGGCATGTGATGAAACTACAGTGTAGTAAATTTAAAACAAATCGGAGAAAATTCTTCACCCAACGCGTAATTAAACTCTGGAATTAGTTGCTGGAGAACGTGGTGAAGGCGGTTAGCTTGGCAGAGTTTAAAAAGGGGTTTAGACGGTTTCCTAAAGGACAAGTCCATAAACCGCTACTAAATGGACTTGGAAAAAATCCACAATTCCAGGAATAGCATGTATAGAATGTACGTTTGGGAAGCTTGCCAGGTGCCCTTGGCCTGGATTGGCCGCTGTCGTGGACAGGATGCTGGGCTCGATGGACCCTTGGTCTTTTCCCAGTGTGGCATTACTTATGTACTTATTGTAAATCCAAGAGAAATTTGATTAATTACAGAAACATGGGATATTAACATACAAAATTAGGACTAATAGACCACAAAATATAATTAATTGAAGTATTGAACAATGAACCTGAACAACCAAAAGCAGACCAAATGAAAATATGCAATACACTGTTGTAAGTTTTTATTTTTTAGCTTTAGTTGGAGTTAATATATTTTTATGGACTCTGACTTCATCCGAAATTGCTTCCAACTCTGACCCCACAGCCCTGCTTCCAGGTTTCCTGCCATTGTGGCAGGGTTGGCAAAAGATGCAACTGGGACCCAAAGGAGAAGCTAAAAAAATGGGCCCAACTTGTGCCAGACTCCAGTAACTGTTTCTTGGGGTTACATTCACACTGAGCCACAGCTCAAGCCTTCCTGTGTAGTTTTACTGTTTTTGGCCATGTTATTTTTCAACGTGGTTTTTCTTGCTCAGTTTTAATAATCTGTGGAAACAAAGCAGGTCCTGGAACATTAATTTACATTGTCTGTGGAAACATATTCAGCTTAGTCAGCAGCACTCAGCCATTTGCTTCTTGGTTTACACTGCCCCAATAAATAACTCAGATGGCAGGGAAGAGACTTTTATAACCTTTTCAAAGCAGCAGACTGCTGCTCCGCTTCTTTTTGGCTGAAATCCAGTTGTGAGGTCTGAGCTTAAGCTTCAGCCAAGGTTAGTTTCATCTTGGCCTTTTGGCTGCAATTGAGGGTCTTGAACACAATTGGGGGGGGGAGGGGGGAAGGAGGAGGTTGGAATTAATGTCTTTGCCATTTCACCAGCAAGGAAATGATGTAAAAACCATAGCCAAAACAGAGGATCAAATCACCTAGTTCAACAGCCTGAAAGCAATCCCAAGGGATTACAGCAAATAATCTATGAACTGTCATGTAGACATGGCTGGACTTGACCCAGCCCTTGGGATTATAAACCTGTCAATGGGATGCCACAGATTTCAGAATATCTGTAATGAATATGCATGAGATAAATTTAATACGAATTGGAGAAAATTTTTCTTCAATAAACGTGTAATTAAACTCTGGAATTCGTTGCCAGAGAATGTGGTAAAGGCGGTTAGCTTAGCGGGGTTTAATAAAAGATCTGGACGGCTTTCTAAAGGAAAAGTCCGTAGACCATTATTAAATGGACTTGGGGGAAATCCACTATTACTTGGTCAAGCAGTATAAAATGTTTTGTAGTTTTTTGGGATCTTGCCAGGTATTTGTGACCTGGATTTGCCACTGTTGGAAACAGGATGCTGGGCTTGATGGACCTTTGGTCTGTCCCAGTGTGGCAATATTTATGTACTTATAAATTTGCATAGCATGTGTCTCCAATGCACGTAGGTTTACTTTATGCACATTTATTGAGGAGGTTCTGATAAGGACACTTTTGGGAAGCTCTGTGTTAATGCACACTGATAGAATGGAGTAGCACAGCTCCATTAGTATGTGCACAACTTCTCATTCTATTCTGGAACATTCTTTGGCCGTCTCAGCAGGCATGGATGGACCTCTGATTGAAACAGATTGATCCAGATTCCAAAGATCAGAGAACGTTCACATAACTAGGGCTTGTAGCAGCAGACACTTTGGAGGGGTGAAGGTGGGAGAGTTTTGTGAGTGAGAACAGTGTTTAGGGTGGGGGGAGGGTTAGCTGCAGAGGGGTTGAGAAAGTAAAGAACAGGGGTGATGCAGTTTGAAAAGAGGCGTTCCCCAACTGCTATGTTGTGTTGAGGAAGTTGGAACAACGTCTCCCATAGAAGTGCACTGGGATATTTCTTTTTTTTTTTGGGGGGGGGGGGGGGGGGGATGAAAGGACTTAGTTCTAATGCTGCTCATTAATTTCTAACAGTGATGAAAGCAGTTTACAAATTAAATCTACCTGATAGCAAGAACAGCATAACTTTGAGTCAATAAGAAATGAATGATTGACATAAGGTTGTGATCAAAACTTTTTTTTTTTAAGGTGAAGTTCTAAGTTATTCTGGAGGTTGATTTTATTTCTTGTTTTTTGACCAGACTGGTTTCTTTTTAATGACAAAAGGCTGATACAATGGTTTTCCTTTTGAGTAGGATGTCTGCATATTGAGGAAATAAGAGGTTTTTGTCCTTTTCTTTTCCTCTCAAATATGAGGTGAGAGGATAAAAGGTTTACTTTTGTTATATTTATTTTTTTCTAACATGACTGAATTCAAATCATTATGAAGGATGCATATATGGCCAGGAGAGGGAGGTTAAAGGCTACCTTTCTGAAGGGCCTTTTTACTAAGCTGCGGTAAAAAGTGGCCTGCGGTAGCGTAGGCATATGTATTGGGTGCGCGCCGGGCCAGTTTTTACCACATCTACAAAAAAAATGGCTTTTTAAAAAATGGAACAGGAAAAGGGCCTGCGGTAAAAATGAAACCAGTGCGCGCCCCAAACTGGCCTGAACCCTTAACGCCACCCATTGATTTAGCTGTAAAGGCTCAAAAGCTACACGCGTGGTGACTGGTTGGCACACGCCAAGTGCCGATTACCGCCGGACCCGGCGTGTGTAGGAGGAAAGAATTCATCCATGCGTTATGGGCGCACGCCAAATCTGAAATTACTTCCAAGAGAGCGCACTGGCCTGGTGGTAGTCTCATTTGGGCGTGCGCTGCATGCGCATAAAGCCTACCGACCATGGTTTAGTAAAAGGGCCTCTAAATTTAACTTGTGCTAATTCAAATGGAAAAAAAAGAAAAGAAATTTAAAGTAGATGTTATCTAAAGTACCACAAGGTGGCAGTATTGTATGCCTTTTCAGAGGTGGTGAGGTTTGGGAGGGCTCGTTTTGATTTTGGGCACTTTGATAGACAGCAGCACACCTGTTAGTAAGCCTAAAGAGAGATAACCAGCTGGAATAAAAATCAAATTTAAAAATACATTTGTGAATTCTACTTCTTGTTTCTTTGTGGTGTAAGTGGAAGAGCTAGGGTCACATGAGGAGTCTGGTGTGTCTTCTGTGTTGATGATTATTTAATTCAAGAGGTCAACCTATGCAAACTTACACAGTCAGCAAACCAGAGCAAAGGGCGACACGTTCCTTCCCCAAAGCTTTAGACTTTAGGCGAAGAATTTGTGCTAATGTTACAACTGGCTCTGCCTGTTCAGTTAACCTCTTGTGTCACTTTTACCATAGCTGCCAACTTACCCAGTTCCAGCAGTGACATTTTTGGTCAGTCCTGGGTTTCTGATAATCCTACAATAAGTCATTATGGAACTATCAGCACTGATTTCCATGGAAAGTACAAATACCATACTGCACGGCCGGAGTAAATTGGAAACCAGGACAGGCCTAGAATTGTCAGCTCTGATTGACTGAAACTCGACTGTATTTCACATGATGTGATTAATCAGTATTAGACTTTGTTTTACAGGCTAATAGTGTGTCATCTGTGCTTCTTCCTTCTGTCCTTTTCTGGATGATGCTAGACGAGAGCTTTATCATGCGTCTGGGAAGAAGCCAGAGCTATCCTACCTATTGCAAACGTAAGTGTAAACAAAGGAGAGGCATTAAATAAAATTACTAGGGAACATTTTTGTACTGCCTTTTCTTTTTTTTATAATGAATGTTGTTAATCCAGCAGACTACCACTGGATTCTATACATGGTGCCTAGATTTGCACACCCAAGATGCACATGCAAATTGATTAATGAGCCCTTAACTATCAATAATAGTGTGCTAACAGCCAATTATTGAAGACTAGTAAAAAAGGCCCGTTTCTGAAGGCAAGGAAATGGCCCTAGGCAGGCAATTTCTCCCCCCCCCCTCGTGCTATGGCCCCCTCGACCCCCCCCCCCCATGCTGGCGAAAACCGCCCCTGCCGCCGTTGTGGACTACCTGTGCAGATGGGGGACCCAAACCCCCGACAGTCGAAGTGTTGTTGTGCCCTTCGCGTTGCTTCCTCAATCATCTTCTCTGCAAGTTTCTCTGCGTTCGTCTGACGTCAGACACACGCAGAGGAACTTCCAGAGAAGATGATTGAGGAAGCAACGCGAAGGGCACAACAGCACTTCGGCTGTCGGGGGTTTGGGGTCCCCCGTCAGCACAGGTAGTCCACAACGGCGGTAGGGGGCAGTTTTCGGCGGGCCGCGGGGGATTGAGGGGGCCATAGCGCGGGGGGTGACAGATGATTCCAAGGGAGGGGGAGGAGTAGGGAAGCACACTGCGCGTGTTTCCCTACTCCTCCCCTTGCCTTGAAATCAGCTGTCATGACGTCAGTGACGTCAGTGCGTGTCTGCCTAGCAGACCACCTCCAGGAAGCCATAGTCCCAAGCACAGAACGTTGGAGGTGAGAATTATTATATAGGATAATCAGCACTCATTTAAATTTGTTTACACATCTGGCTGTGCGGTATACTATAAGACCTGATACCTAACTCTATTAGAGCATCACTCAAAAGAGGGCGCAGCCATGGGTGTGTTGGGCCGTTCCGAAACGACATGCGTGCATGCAACTTGGGCACTAGGTTTCAGTAGGTGCAAGTCTGGCATTGAAGGTTTAGGTGCAGGAATCGGCGCTAAACATGATTCTATGAAGGGTACACACCCTTTATGGAATCACACGTTGGCACCAATTTTTTCCAGTGCCAAATTCTGAGTGCCATTGATAGAATTCCCCCATGTGCACATAGGGATAGATTCTGTTTATGGTGCCAAAAAAAAAATCGGTGCTGAAAAAAAAAAACACTAAGCGCTATTCTGCGCTTAGGTGTGGTTTATAAAATAGCACTTATGTACGCGAATCACGCCTAACTTTAGGCATGGCCATTTGCACCAACTGAAATATGATGAAATCCTCGTGCCTAAATTAGGTGTGCCCCCCCTTATTCTATAACTACGCGTGCAAATTGTAGGAATGCCCCAATCCACTCATGATCCTCCCATTTCCGCACCCACTTTTTTTAAAATCATTTACATCCTTCCCCCCCAAAACAAGTAATCCATTGTCAAAAAACGATTTAAAATTAATCATACAATAGCTCTGACAATGTAATTCACCTAATTCCTATCCCTCCTATTGTGGTTGTGTAGAATTGTATAAAAATGCTGCATTTAATATCTCTTGACAGCCTCTTCCCTATACGCCCACATGCAGACATTAAGGACGCCAAACATTAGCAAGCCATTTGGGAAATGATTTAAGTGGTTTTCTGGCAGTGGGAACATTTTAGGGTTCACTGAAAGGTTCTAAAATCCCCATTACTGCTGCCATGTGCTATTTGTTATGTAATATTAAAGCAAAATCTTTTTTGTGTGTTTTATTTTTTGTTAATTCTCTTATTAGTGCAAATGGTGTCTGAATGACATTTCTATTTTGGGTTATGTGCAGAGCTGCAGGAGGTTTCGCTCTGGCTGATGCATATCCTTCCCCCAATGTCATCCCTAGCGGCTACCGCAGATAAAAGGTAATAGAGATGGGCAATCATTTATAAAGATATAGGACATGAAAAGGAGGTATCCATAAACTCGACAGGACAGCGAGACTCTAAGCTACAATGAAACAAAAAGAATCCCATAACATAGATACACAAAACTCAAAACCAAAAGTTTAACTTAGAAAGGGTTTACTTAGATAATGTGAATGTTAATTGGTAAATTTGTAATTTGTAAAGATATTGTTAGACCTGCTGCTTTTTCTGTGGCTGGGATACAGCTATGGAACATTTTATTTATTAGAATTTATTTACTGCCTTTTTGAAGGAATTCACTCAAAGCGGTGTACAGTAAGAATAAGTCAAACATGAGCTATAGACAATTATGGCAGTAAAAATATTCAAACAACAATTCAAAGTATGGTATACTATGCTACATTATAATATCAACACAATAAAGCATTTTAATAGGTAACATAGGGCGTAAACAAAGATGGAACATACAGATAAGTATGAAAATAAGGGACTAATTTTAAAGAAAGTTGAAAATAAGGTCAGAAAGGTGCTTGAACATTATCTTAGCTAGGGTAAGACTGGGTAAACGTGCAACCGGTGTCAATCCTTATGTGTGAGACTTGCAAGTTAGTTACTTCTTCTGTTAAAGGCCTGGTTGAAGAGCTAAACTTTTGCCTGCTTTGTGAAGTAGAGGAGTCTTGTGTTAAGTGATGTCTCTTAGGGAGTGCATTCCAGAGTGTGGGGGCTACTCTCAGACTCACCTTATTTTCAGCGGTTAGCTTCTGAGCTGGCTTCTGTCTGTTCTTCCTGAGTTAGTTCTGTCTCTGTGTGCTGGTTGCTTCCAGCATGGCTCTGATTACTCCACTATACTGCACCTGTGTGTGTTAAGCCTCTCTGTGCTTCAGTATGCTTTCTGCCTGTGTCTTGGTTTGTGTTCCTCTCGCCCTCTGGTGGCCAGAACTGGTGGCTGCCATAGACTTTCCAGACTTTCTTTCCGGTCCAGTCCAGATATTCCAGCCCTCCAGACTTGGTTTGAAGTTTGGCAGCTAGCCTCACCCGTAGCTGCCTCATGATTCCTGCAGCTGAGTTCAGCTGCTGATGGGTTTATTAACCACCTGGAAACCTTCTGAGTTTGCTTTGCATCGTCTAAGGTCCCTGGTTGTTGATGCTTTGTTGCACTTCTGCCTAGTCTGGTTTCTTGTTTAGTTCCTTGTCTGTTTCTAGTTATCTGTGTGTAGTTTAGCTTAGGTTTATTTGCTTATTTCCCTAGTCTTTTTTCTGGTCTGTATTCCTTGTCTAGTTTCTGTTTGTCTATGTCCC